>NC_091282.1:652728586-653050586 GCF_032444005.1 Ranitomeya imitator | reverse complement strand
CGTATTGTTGTCCCCAAAGCTGCCATTATCGCCAAGCACACCTATTTGGCCAATGGCCTAACCAAAGTCTTCACCCAGAAACTCTGCAGTGTGAGAGGAAATCACATAATCTCCGGCATGACAGATTCTTGGAGAGGAAAAAGCATCCGTGTACCAAAGATAAAGCCATCCATCCTTGGGTGTAACATCCTACGCGTGGAGTACTCTTTACTGGTATGTAGTTCCTCCACTTTTTTTTATTTTTTTTATTTCTTTGTGGTACTTCGTAGCTCAAAACAACTTAATTACTAAGTCATACATTTAATATAATGTTGCTCATTCTTACAGATCTACGTCAGTGTTCCTGGAGCAAAGAAGGTCATTCTTGACTTGCCTCTAGTCATCGGCAGCAGCTCATCAGGTCTTAACAGCCGCAGTTCCAGCATGGCAAGTCAGGCAAGTTCTGAAATGAGCTGGGTAGAATTGAACATCCCAGGAACTCCAGAAGGTACATGTATATATTTTTACTTTAAAGCCTCCTTTCTTTATCTTTCTAGTTTTAGTATTTGATCTAGAGTTGAACGTCATCTAATCCTTTTCCTCTTTCTGTAGCACCACCATGTTATTTGGACATCATCCATGAAGACCACAGGATAGAAAGCCCAACAACTCCACTGATTGATGAGTTTGACAGTATCTGTGATAGTCCCATCTTCATGTATGCACCGGAGTTCAAGTTTATGCCACCTCCAACCTACACAGAGGTAAAAATGAATCCATATCTAAAATCCAATATAGTGTATGTGTGTGTATGTATGTATGTATGTGTGTGTGTGTGTGTGTATATATATATATATATATATATATATATATATATATATATATATATATATATATATATATATATATATATATATATATATATATATTCTCTCTTTATTTATTTATTTTTCACAGATCTAGATATAAACGTGCAGTATCTTAACCATTCTTTTTGTTACCCCGCAGGTTGATGCCAATAAGAACACCTCTCTGCATTAAACAGAAAGAGAAGCACTTGACTGGTTACTCCGAACTTTATTATATAGCACTGCTATAAGCAGTTTTGTTCTAAGTCCTATGGCCTTATCCTTCTGGGTTCCAAGAAGCTAAATACAATGCAAAGCCAAATTGCTGACTGATTAGCCACCCAAAGACTGTCCAATTTCTTTTTTCAGCTGTGCCATCACAATGCAAAGTCTTAAGGGTAGGGCTGTGGTCTGCCTCGCACGCCGACCGAGTTGTCGTAGGTATATGGCAGATGGAGAGGACACTCCAAAAACACTGTTAATTCACTGAAAGCAGTGTTTGGTATTAAATCAGAACCAAGCATCGTTCAGAATGACTGGTTTCAAGATCAACTTGTTTTTCTATATTTATATTGAGTCAAAGAATTTCAATTGAAGTAGGAGCAAAGTGTGCAAGTCTGCCATGTATTGTCTTTTGGTGCCTTTTTTTCACATTTTGTCATTCCAACCGAGGGCAAGAGATGCTCTCTACGACGAGGCTACGTAAATGAAGAATTGTCACACGTAGAGGGTGTTGTCTTCTGACCTCGGTGTATCATGGCGCTCTCTTGAAATCCTGAGCACAACTTGTATACCGATCTTGGTGAAATGTAAAATATTATGTGCTGCATGATTATGTAACAAGCATTATGTTTATCGTCTTGAGAAGGTGTTTTATAGTTAAAGCAGTGTTACACTTTATTTTTTTTGTTTCTGTTTAAGCACTTGTCTTTTGAACTGTTTAAGTTCATATTATTCTTTAGGGCTGATACTCAACCACTACACTTACGACATATTCTGTTGCTTTATCAAGAAGGTCTTCCAGGTCTCTTCACTGCAACCAGTTTTGTCTTATGGTAGCAAAAATGGACTGCTGCTTATTTTCTACTTTGCCTTTTTGTAACCACAAACTGTGACACTCCCGAAAACTTTTTTTTTTTCCTGGCAATAAAGGGATTCTGTTGGTTTTTTGTTTTTTTTTTTCCCCCCCAGCAGTGCAGTGGGGGTATATACATAAAGGGCTTTATACAAATGCTAATTCAAAGCCATACTTTATTTTTTATTTTTTTTTCTATGCACTTTGTTTTTGGATGGGTTACCGAGATTCATGGCAAGCAATGTCAAAGTAAATGATTGTAAAGCTACCGCCAATACTTGCCTTGTTTCCCTGGTAAATAAAAAAATAAATAAAAATAAAATCTTGACCCATCTAAAAAAAAAATTTTTTTTTTTTGGTATGTGTTCAGATGTCTGCCTGCTTTCAAGTATTTACATATTCTTATGAGAAAGTACTTAATAGTATTTGTACTGTACTATGACTTTTTATACTATTTCTTGACTATGCTTGCGCCAAGGAGATTTATGTATAAATTGACTGCAGGATTTTGTTTGTATATTTAAGTGTTTTTATTCTATTTTGTATTGTGGCCCAAGTTTTGGGTGTTTGTTTTTTTAATTTTGAAATAAAAAGTTTCGTTATAATAAACCCTGATGTCAAACTTTCATACACAAAGATGTAACCCCTGCGTGGAATAATCAGTCGGACTTGAGGTCAAATAAAACATGGACTGAAGTTTATGCCACCTATCTGGTGGAAAGTTGTAGGCATGAGCTTTATGGGTGCAACTTAAATGGGATTTCAATGAGTCTTCAGGAAGAGAATTGGTCCAACATGTTTTTAAGGTCTAAAGGCGCTCAATATCATGGTTGGCCATACGACTCCAATATACAGTGGGTACGGAAAGTATTCAGTTTTGGGCACCGGTGCTCAGGAAGGGTATAATAGAACTAGAGCGAGTACAAAGGATGACAACAAAATTATTAAAGGGAATGATGGAACTACAATATCTAGAGAGATTAGCAAAACTAGGATTAGTCAAGAAAGACTGAGGGGTGATCTAATAACCATGTGTAAATATATAAGGGGACAATACGAATATCTCTCCAAAGATCTGTTCATACCAAGGAAGGTGACGGTCGCATGGGGGCATTCTCTGCGATGGTATGCATTGACTTTCCCCAGCTCTCCCTGGCTCCTGAATGTCTATATTGCATTGATTTTTCTATGCTTCCCCTGGATCTGAGTGTCTTGGTGCAGCACATATAATCCTTTTTAGTATGCTTTCTTACCTATCAGCCTGTTTCCATGACCTGTTTTCATGAATCTCATTGTGTGATCCTGGCATCTGAGTGGTCAGTCCAACCCCTCCCTCTCTTTATGACCTCTGCTTAGTCTCTACATCTGGTCTCCCATACCCAGCCACCTCCTCATTCACACCTGATTGCCCTTAACTGGGGATATATTCACATGCAGGAGTCTGCTACAGACGCATTCTGCTGCATTCATCTTTTAACTTCCATCTTTTAAATTACATCTTTTTAATTATGATTTTGAATTAGACTGAATTGGACAGGAATTGACTGGAAGGTAACAGAATACCAACCACTGCAATGTTTCGGTTTCTTTTCTCTTTCACCCCCATACTACTTTCCTTCTTACAATTTCCTGCAATCCCTCCACCCAGTAAGGAACTAGTAATTTCTTCCTCCATCCTCCCCAGCCATCTCACCTTCTCAGAACTGTTCCTCTACATACAATCCTTTTTCTCCAGACACACACAGCCGCATCATGTCCTATCCTGCTCCCACCTTCTAATGTTCTATCTGCTACTCCTCATTGCTGGTGACATATCCCCAAATCCCAGCCCTCCCCAACTCATCCCCACACTCGTTTCTAACCCCCTGCCACGATCCTCCGCACGTTTTGCCAACCATAACCTCATACCCATTCATCCAGCCCCCGCTCCCCCTACTTGGAGCACTATGGAACGCACGCTCCATCTGCAACAAACTGCCATTTATCCATGACCTCTTCATCACCAACAAACTCCTTCCTCGGCCTCACTGAAACCTGGCTCACCCCCTCTGCCTCTCCAGCTGCGCTCTCCTATGGCGGATTCCACCTCTCACACCCCTCGCCCCAGCAACAAACGTGGAGGAGTTGGCTTGCTCCTGTCCGACACCTGCTCCTTCACTCCAATCCTGCTACCACCCTCCGCTAATCTTCCCTCGTTTGAGGTGCACTCTGTCCGCATCTATTCCCCCTCCAACCTCCAGCTGGCTGTCATCTACCTCCCCCCAGTACTAGCCATCTCCACCTTTCTCGACCACTTCACCACCTGGCTACTTCATTTCCTCTCTGTCGACATCCCCACTATCATGGGTGATTTCAATATCCCCATTGACACTTTCACCTCAGCTGCCTCTAAACTTCTATCACTGCCTCCTTTGGCCTCTCAATGGTCCTCTGAGGCCACTCACAATGATGGCCACACGCTGGACCTCATCTTCACCCACCTCTGCTCCCTTACTAATCTCATTAACACACCACTCCCCCTGTCTGACCACAACCTACTGACATTCTTTCCTCTCCTAATGTGCAACCCCCACTCCACAAACTCCCTCGCAGAAATCTCAAACATCTCAACTTACAATCACTCTCGGAATCCCTTCTCCCTCTCACAGACATAGCTTCCCTTCATGACACAGATGCTGCTGCCACTTTTTATAACACCACAATAACAGCAACACTTGATTCGGCTGCCCCGCTGAAGCATGGTAAAACTCGTACAATTAACAGGCAGCCCTGGCTGTCCAGCCTGACCAAAAAATTGAAACGGGCTTCCAGGATTGCTGAGCGGAGATGGAAGCAATCCCGCTCTGCCGACCACTTCACTGCATACAAGCAGTCCCTCACCAGCTTCAAGTCTGCGCTCACTGCCGCAAAACAAACTTCTCATCTTTCATATCCTCCCTGTCTCACAACCCTAAACAGCTTTTCAACACTTTCAATTCTCTACTCCGTCCCCCAGCACCTCCCCCCTCATTTCTGCTGAAGACTTTGCCTCTTTCTTTAAACAGAAGATCGATACGATCAGAGAAAGCTTTGGCCCATAGCACCCACTGCGCCTCTTAGCTGCTCAACCCTGCTCCTCCAAAACCAGCTTCTCCACCATGACAGAAGATCAGCTCTCCACCCTCCTGTCAAGATCACACCTCACCACCTGCACGCTTGACCCGCTCCCGTCCCACCTCATCCCTAACCTTTCCACGGTCTTCATCCCAACCCTAATGCACCTCTTCAACCTCACTCATAAAAGGTGTCTTCCCCTCATCTTCAAGCATGCCAAGATCACACCCATCCTCAAAAAGCCCTCCCTCGACCCATCCTCTGTCTAGCTATCGCCCGATATCTCTTCTCCCTTATGCCTCCAAATTGCTGGAGCAACACATCCATCTTGAACTGTCCTCCCACCTCTCCTCCTGCTCCCTCTTTGATGGGTTACAATCAGGCTTCCGCTCCCATCACTCAACTGAAACTGCCCTAACTAAAGTCACCAATGACCTAATAACTGCCAGGAGCAAGCAACACTACTGTCCTTCTCCTGGACCTGTCTTCTGCCTTTGACACTGTGGACCACTCCCTTTTGCTACAAATCCTCTCATCTCTTGGCATCACAGACTTGGCCCTTTCCTGGATCTCGTCATATCTGACAGACTGAACATTCAGTGTCTCCCTCCCCCACACCACCTCCTCACTTCGCCCCTTGTCAGTCGTTGTTCCTCAAGGCTCTGTTCTAGGACCCCTACTCTTCTCATCTACACTTTCGGCCTGGGACAGCTCATAGAATCCCATGGTATGCAGTACCATCTCTATGCTGATGACACGCAGATCTACCTATCCGGACCTGACCTCACCTCCTTACTTACCAAAATCCGCACTGTCTGCTATTTCAGCCTTTTCTGCTCGCTTTCTACAACTGAACATGGACAAAACAGAATTCATCATCTTTCCCCCATCTCACTCTACACCTCCACCAGACCTATCCATCAATGTCAATGGCTGCTCACTTTCCCCAGTCCCACACGCCCGGTGCCTTGGGGTGATCCTCAACTCTGCCCTCTTTCAAGCCACATATCCAAGCCCTTGCCTCCTCCTGCTGTCTCAAACTCAAAAATATTTCCCTGATCCGTGCTTTCCTTGACCGCAACACCGCAAAAATGCTAGTGCATGCCCTTATTATCTGCTGCCTCGACTACTGCAACCTGCTACTCTCTGGTCTCCCCTCTAGCACTCTGGCACCACTCCAATCCATCCTACACTCTGCTGCCCGACTAATCTACCTGTCTCCCCGCTATTCCCCAGCCTCTCCACTATGTCCAGCCCTTCACTGGCTTCCTATCGCCCAGAGACTCCAGTTCAAAACCCTCACAATGACATACAAAGCCATCCACAACCTGTCTCCTCCATACATCTGTGACATGGTCTCCCGGTATTTACCTACACGCAACCTCCGATCCTCTCAAGGCCTCCTCTACTCCCCTCTCATCTCTTCTTCCCACAACCGCATCCAAGACTTCTCCCGTGCTTCCCCCATTCTCTGGAACTCTACCCCAGCACATCAGACTCTCGCCTACCATAGAAACCTTCAAAAAGAACCTGAAGACTCGCGTCTTCCGACAAGCCTATAGCCTGCAGTGATCCTGAAGTTACTGAACAGCCGCACAACCTGCCCTACCCTCTCCTAGTGTTTCATCACCCATCCCCTGCAGACTGTGAGCCCTCGCGGGCAGGGTCCTCCCTCCTTATGTACCAGTGTGCCTTGTTATCTGCTCATGTTTAATGTATTTGTCTATATTTGCCTCGTATTCACATGTAAAGCGCCATGGAATAAATGGAGCTATAAAAATGTATAATAATAATTCTCTGAGTCTGGAGGAAAGAAGGTTTTTCCACCAACATAGAAGAGGAATCTTTACTGTTACAGCAGTGAAAATCTGGAATTTTTTGCCTGGAGATGGTGACCTCAGTCGAGGAGTTCAAGAGAGGCCTGGATGTCTTCCTGGAGTGTAACAATATTGTATCTTAAGGCCCCTTCACATTAAGCGACGCTGCAGCGATACCGACAACGATCCGGATCGCTGCAGCGTCGCTGTTTGGTCGCTGGAGAGCTGTCACACAGACAGCTCTCCAGCGACCAACGATGCCGGTAATCAGGGTAAACATCGGGTAACTAAGCGCAGGGCCGCGCTTAGTAACCCGATGTTTACCCTGGTTACCATCCTAAAAGTAAAAAAAAACAAACACTACATACTTACCTACAGCCGTCTGTCCTCCAGCGCTGTGCTCTGCACTCCTCCTGTACTGTCTGTGAGCACAGCGGCCGGAAAGCAGAGCGGTGACGTCACCGCTCTGCTTTCCGGCTGACCGACGCTCACAGCCAGTACAGGAGGAGTGCAGAGCACAGCGTTGGAGGACATACAGCGTTAGGTAAGTATGTAGTGTTTTTTTTTTTTACTTTTAGGATGGTAACCAGGGTAAACAAAGGGTTACTAAGCGCGGCCCTGCGCTTAGTTACCCGATGTTTACCCTGGTTACCAGTGAAGACGTCGCTGGATCGGTGTCACACACGCCGATCCAGCGATGTCCACGGGAGATCCAGCGACGAAATAAAGTTCTGGACTTTATTCAGCGACCAACGATCTCCCAGCAGGGGCCTGATCGTTGGTCGCTGTCACACATAACGATTTCATTAACGATATCGTTGCTACGTCACAAAAAGGAACGATATCGTTAACAATATCGTTATGTGTGAAGGTACCTTTACAGTTATTACCGTAGGTTCTTTAGAAGGTCGTAGACCTGGGGATTTATTCTGACGGAATATAGGCTGAATTGAATGGACAAATGTCTTTTTCCAGCCTTGCTAACTATGTTACTATGTTAATTTATTTCAGTTTGTTAATACAAACAGTGATCTATTTAAATTGTTTATTTCTGTTAACGTTGATTATGGCTGACAGCCAATGAAAACCCAAATGTCATTATCTCAGTGAATTAGAATACTTTATAACACCAGCTTGAAAAATTATTTTAAAATCCGAAATGTTGGCCTACTGAAAATGCACTCAACACTTAGTCGAGACTCCTTTTGCATCAATTACTGCATCAATGTGGCATAACATGGAGGCGATCATCCTGTGGCACTGCTGTGGTGTTATGTAAGACCAGATTGCTTTGATAGTAGCCTTCAGCTCGTCTGCATTGTTAGGTCTGGTGTCTCATCTTCCCCTAGACAATACCCCATACACTCTCTATGGAGTTAAGGTCAGGCTAGTTTTCTGACCAATCAAGCACAGTGATACTGTTGTTTTTAAACCAGGTATTAGTACTTTTGGCAGTGTGGACAGGTGCCAAGTCGGAAACTTCCCACTAGACCTCAATCAGCTTGGATTGTGGCCTCTCCCATCTTCCTCTAGACTCTGGGACCTTGATTTCCAAATGAAAATAAATCTTTACTTTCATCTGAAAACAACACCTTGGACCGCTGAACAACAGTCCAGTTCTTTTTCTCCTTGGCCCAGGTAAGGCTGCTTTCACACATCAGTTTTTTGTCATCAGTCACAATCCGTCGAATGTTAAAAAAAAACGGATCCCTCGCAGATTGTGAAAAACTGATGAGACAGATCTGGGGTTTTTTTTTTGCTGCATCCGACTAGCTGATCGAGCTAGTTGGGTCATAAAAAAAAAATCAGAATGCTCAGTTAAACGGAATTGCCGTCATTTGACAGACTCAGCGCCATAGGCTTTCAGTCTAGCAAACAATGGACGGCGACGAATCCGTCGCTGTCCATTTTTTCGACGGACACAAAAACATTACTATGTCCGTTTTTTTCGGCAGCCGGATAAACAATTTTCGACGGATCCGCCGAAAGACGGATGAAACGTGAGGCAATCCGTTGCTAATACAAATCTATGAGATAAAAACTGATCCGGCGGCAACATTCGCCGGATCCGTTTTTTTCAAAATTTGCCAGATTGTGACTGATGGCAAAAACTGATGTGTGAAACCAGCCTAAGACGCTTCTGGCATTGTCTATTGGTCATGAGTGGCTTGACACAATGAATGTGACACTTGTAGCACATGTCCTGAATACGTGTGGTGGCTCTTGAAGCAATGACTCCAGCAGAAGTCCACTCCTTGTGAATCTCCCCTAAATTTTTGAATGACCTTTTCTTAATAATCTTGTCAAGGCTGCGGTTATCCCGGTTGCTTGTGCACCTTTTTCTACCACACTTTTTCCTTCCACTCAACTTTCCATTAATATGCTTGCATACAGCACTCTGTAAACAGCCAGCTTCTTTAGCAATGACCTTTTGTGGCTTACCCTCCTTGTGGTGTGTGTCAATGACTACCTTCTGGACATTGTCAAGTCAGCAGTCTTTCCCATGATTGTGGAGCTACTGACACAGACTAAGGGACTTTTTAAACCCTTATGAAGCCTTTGCAGGTGTTTTTTGATAATTATTCTAATTTACTGAGATAATGACTTTTGAGGTTTTCATTGGCTGTATTCCATAATCCTCAACATTAACAGAAATAAACATGTGAAATAGATCACTCTGTAATGACTCTATACAATGAGTTTCACTTTTTGTATTGAAGAACTGAAATAAATTAACTTTTTGATGATATTCTAATTTTGTGAGAAGCACCTGTATATAGGGCATTTATTTTCAAGCAATCGTGCATGGGGGAAATAAGGTTGAAAATTAGTTCTCCAGAAGCAAGAAGGTTGCCTCATACCAGCCAACCCAAAGACTATCTTTCAGCGGAGAGGTCATATCAGATTACTTATCTCCACCTTTCCTGAGCTCCTCCACAGATAGCGTCCTCATCTTGGATGTTTCCACAGGAGGCTTGCTGCTTTACTTTTTTTTTTTTTTAGTGTTTTGATGTTGATCTTTTCTGTAGTGGTCACTAGCACTGTTTTATTTTTTTGCCCCAAAAGGAGGGTGCGATGGATGAGAACCATTATCTTCCTTTTTTTAAAATGACCAACTGAACACATGGTAAAGCTTGTCCTCATCCAGATAACTCTCTTGGTAAGTCTAAGGACACCCGACTCTTCGGTCTTGATAAATCAGTTAAATCTGTTTTCTTTTATGCTAAAAATGGGCTTAGGTACCACGAGGGTCAAGAATGTAAATCAGTATATTGTTGGTCAGTAAGTACACTGTATGTCTCCAGCTTCTCCAAGACCCTGAATGTCTATTTGATCTCCATTTTTTTTCCTCTGGTATGCACTGCTCACCCTTAACTCTTGTTCTATAATGTATTTCACTTCTCTGGTGTCTTCCATGCATACCTCTGAGTGGTCAGTCTAACCCCTCCCCCTTTTATGAGCTTTGTTTTACTCTGAACATGTGTTCTGGCCACACACCCTCACATGCTCTCACAGATGAACCCACTTACCAACACATATGCATGCGTCTGCTCCAGACGGCATCTGCTCCATTCGTCTTTTAAATTACATCTTTTTAATTACTTTGAATTAGACTGAATTGACTGGAAGGTATTATTATTATTATTTATTATTATAGCGCATTTTACTCCATGGCACTTTACATGTGACGAGGGGTGTACATAATAAAAACAGGTACAATAATCTTGTACAATACAAGTCACAACTGGTACAGGAGGAGAGAGGACCCTGCCTGCGAGGGCTCACAATCTACAAGGAATGGGTGAGGATACAGTAGGTGAGGATAGAGCTGGTCCTGCAGTGGTTTGGTCGATCTGTGGTTACTGCAGGTTGTAGGCTTGTCGGAAGAGGTAGGTCTTCAGGTTCTTTTTTGAAAGTTTCGGTAGGTGAGAGTCTGATATGTTGTGGTAGAGAGTTCAAGAGTAGGGGTGATGCGCGAGAGAAATCTTGTATGTGATTGTGGGAAGAGGGGAGTAGAGAAGGAGATCTTGTGAGGATCGGAGGTTGCGTGCAGGAAAGTACCGGGAGACGAGGTCACAGATATATGGAGGAGACAGGTTGTGGATGGCTTTGTATGTCATGGTTAGGCTTTTGTACTGGAGTCTGTGGGTAATGGGGAGCCAGTGAAGAGATTGACAGAGGGGAGAGGCTGGAGAATAGCGGGGGGACAGGTGGCTTAGTCGGGCAGCAGAGTTTAGACTAGATTGGAGGGGAGCGAGAGTGTTAGAGGGGAGGCCACAGAGCAGGAGGTTACAATAGTCGAGGCGGGAGATGATGAGGGCATGAACTTGGGTTTTTGCAGATTCTTGGTTTAGGAATGTATGGACCCGTGAACTATTTTTGAGTTGAAGGTGGCAGGAAGTGGAAAGGGCTTGGATATGCGGTTTGAAGGAGAGAGCAGTGTCAAGGATTACCCCGAGGCAGCGAGCTTGTGGGACTGGGGAGAGTGGGCAGCCGTTTACTGTAATGGATAGGTTCGTTGGGGGGGTCGCGTGAGATGGGGGAAAGACAACAAATTCTGTTTTGTCCATGTTAAGTTTTAGAAATCTAGCGGAGAAGAAGGATGAAATAGCGGATAGACATTGAGGGATTCTGGTTAGTAGGGTGGTGATATCTGGTCCAGAGATGTAGATCTGTGTGTCATCAGCATAGAGATGATACTGAAAACCATGAGATTCTATGAGCTGTCCCAGGCCAAATGTGTAAATAGAGAAGAGCAGGGGCCCTAGAACTGAACCTTGCGGGACTCCAACAGATAGGAGGGCGAGGTGAGGAGGTGGTGAGTGAATGGGAAATGCTGAATGTTCGGTCAGTTAGGTATGACGAGATCCAGGATAGGGCAAAGTCTGTGATGCCAAGGGATGAGAGGGTCTGTAGTAATAGGGAATGGTCCACTGTCTCAAAGGCAGAGGACAGGTCCAGGAGGAGGAGGATAGAGAAGTGTTGCTTGCTCTTGGCGGTTAATAGGTCATTGGTGAACTTAGGGCCGTTTCAGTGGAGTGGTGTGACCGGAAGCCTGATTGTAAGCGGTCGAAAAGGGAGTAGGAAGATAGATGGGAGGACAGTTCCAGATGGATGTGTTGTTCCAGTAGTTTTGAGGCATAGGGGAGAAGTGATATAGGGCGATAGCTAGATACAGAGGATGGGCCAAGAGAGGGCTTTTTGAGGATAGGTGTGGTTGAGGCATGTTTAAAGCTTGAGGGGAAAACACCAGTTGTTTGTGTTAGGTTGAAGAGATTGGTTAGAGTTGGGATGAAGACTGTGGCGAGGTTTGGGATGAAGTGGGAAGCGATCGGGTCAAGTGCACAGATGGTGAGATGCGATCTTGACAGTAGAGTGGAGAGTCGATCTTCTGTAATGGTGGAGAAGTTGGTTTTGGAGGTGGAGGGCAGGGTAGTTGGGAGGAAGGGCTCTGTGGGTTGTCGACTAAAACTCTCTGATGTTCTCAATCTTCTGCTTGAAAAATGAGGCAAAGTCTTTAGCTGAGATGAGTGGGGAGGGAGGAGGTGCTGGGGGACAGAGGAGAGAGTTGAAGGTGTTGAATAACTGTTTCGGGTTGTGAGACAGGGAGGATATGAGAGATGAGAAGTAGGTTTAGCTGTGGCGAGTGTGGTCTTGAAAGTAGTGAGGGACTGTTTGAATGCGATGAAGTGCTCGTTGGAGTGGGATCTTTTCCATCTCCGCTCTGCAGCCCTAGAAGCTTGCCTCAGTTCTTTGGTCAGGCTGGTGTGCCAGGGCTGTCTGTTGATTTTGCAAGCTTTGGTATGTGTGAGAGGGGCAAGAGATTCCAAAGCTACAGCTATTGTGGTGTTATGTAGAGCGGCAGCATCATCTGCATTGTGTAGGGAACTTATGTCTGTGAGAGGGAGGAGGGATTCAGAGAGTGAATGTAGATCAAGGTTTTTAAGATTTCTGCGAGGGTGTGCAAGTTTGTGGGGTGGGGATTGTAGACAATGAGTGGAGAGGGAAGAGAATGTGAGTAGATTGTGGTCAGAAAGAGGAAGAAGTGAGTTAGAGAGGTTAGATAGGGAGCAGAGGTGGGTGAAGATGAGGTCCAATGTGTGACCATCTTTGTGAGTGGCTGCAGAAGACCATTGAGTGAGGCTGAAGGAGGAAGTGAAACATAGAAGTTTAGTGTGCAACCCCCACTCGACAAACTCACTCACCCTCCCGAAATCTCAAACACCTCAACTTGCAATCACTCTCTAAGTCCCTTCTCCATCTTACAGACATAGTCTCCCTTCATGACACAGATGCTGCTGCCACTTTTTATAACACCACAAACAGCAACACTCGATTCGGCCGACCTGCTCATGCATAGTAAAACTCGTACACTCAACAGGCAGCCCTGGCTGACCAGCCTGGCCAAAGAACTGAGACGGGCTTCCAGGATCGCTGAGCACAGATGGAAGCGATCCCGCTCCGCCGACCACTTCTCTGCATACAAGCAGTCCCTTGCCAGCTTCAAGTCCATTCTCACTGCCGCAAAACAAACTTCTCATCTCTCATATCCTCCCTGTCTCACAACCCTAAACAGCTTTTCAATACTTTCAATTCTCTACTCCATCCCCCCTCCCCCTCCCTCCCCTCTCATTTCTCCCAAAGGCTTTGCCTCTTTTCTTAAACAGAAGATCGATACAATAGAGAAAGCTTTGGCCCACAGCGCCCAATGCCCCTCTTAGCTGCTCAACCCTGTTCCTCCAAAAGCAGCTTCTCCACCATGACAGAAGATCAGTTCTCCACCCCCTGTCAAGATCACACCTCACCACTTGCACGCTTGACCCACTATCGTCCCACCTCATCTCTAACCTTGCCACGGTCTTCAGTCCAACCCTAATGCACCTTTTCAACCTCTCACTCACAACAGGTGTCTTCCCCTCATCCTTCAAGCATGCCAAGATCACACCCATCCTCAAAAAGCCCTCCCTCGACCCTTCCTCTGTGTCTAGCTATCGCCCGATATCTCTTCTCCATTATGCCTCCAAATTACGGGAACACGTCCATCTTGAACTGTCCTCCCACCTCTCCTCCTGCTCCCTCTTTGACCAGTTACAATCTGGCTTCCGACCCCATCACTCAACTGAAACTGCCCTAACTAAAGTCACCAATCACCTACTAACTGCCAATAGCAAGCAACACTACTCTGTCCTCCTTCTCCTGGACCTGTCTTCTGCCTTTGACACTGTGGACCACTCCCTTTTGGTACAGATCCTCTCATCTCTTAGCATCACAGACTTGGCCCTATCCTGGATCTCGTCATATCTGACAGACCGAACATTCAGTGTCTCCCTCCCCCACACCATCTCACTTCGCCCCTTGTCTGTCAGTGTTCCTCAAGGCTCTGTTTTAGGACCCCTACTCTTCTTCATCTACACCCTTGGCCTGGGACAGCTCATAGAATCCCACGGTATGCAGTACCATCTCTACGCCGATGACACGCAGATCTACCTATCTGGACCTGACCTCACCTCCTTACCAAAAATCCACACTGTCTGCTATCTCAGCCTTCTTTTCTGCTCTCTTTCTAAAACTGAACATGGACAGGACAGAATTCATCATCTTTCCCCCATCTCACTCTACCCCTCCACCAGACCTATCCATCAATGTTAATGGCTGCTCACTTTCCCTAGTCCCTCACGCCTGGTGCCTCAGGGTGATCCTCGACTCTGCCCTCTCTTTCACACATCCAAGCCCTTGCCTCCTCCTGCCATCTTAAACTCAAAAATTTTCCCGGATCTGCGCATTCCTTGACCGCGACACCACAAAAACACTAGTGCATGCCCTTATCATCTCCCGCCTTGACTACTGCAACCTACTACTCTCTGGCCTGCACTCTGGGACCACTCCAATCCATCCTCCACTCTGCTGCCCGACTAATCTACCTGTCTCCCCACTATTCCCCAGCCTCTCCCCTATGCCAAGCCCTTCACTGGCTTCCTATCGCCCAGAGACTCCACTTCAAAACCCTTACAACGACATACAAAGCCATCCACAACTTGTTTCCATACATCTGTGACATGGTCTCCCGGTACTTACCTACACGCAACCTCCGATCCTCTCAAGATCTCCTTCTCTACTCCCCTCTCATCTCTTCTTCCCATAACCGTATTCAAGACTTCTCCCGTGCTTCCCCCATACTCTGGAACTTTCTACCCCAACAAATCAGACTCTCGCCTACCATAGAAACCTTCAAAAAGAAACTGAAGACTCACCTCTTGCGACAAGCCTACAGCCTGCAGTGATCCTCAACCTACTGGACCGCTGCACAACCAGCTTTACCTCCTATTTCTCCTAGTGTATCCTCACCCATCCCTTGCAGACTGTTAGCCCTCGCGGGCAGGGTCCTCCCTCCTTATGTACCTGTGTGCCCTGTTTTTTGCTCATGTTTAATGTATTTGTCTATATTTGCCCTCTTTTCACAAATAAAGTGCCATGGAATAATTGGAGCTATAAAAATGCATAATAATAATAATAACCAACACAGAATTAACCCCTTCCCGACCTTTGACGCATACGCTGCGTCATGAAAGTCGGTGCCATTCCGACCCATGACGCAGCATATGCGTCATGGAAAGATCGCGTCCCTGCAGGCCGGGTGAAAGGGTTAACTCCCATTTCACCCGATCTGCAGGGACAGGGGGAGTGGTAGTTTAGCCCAGGGGGGGTGGCTTCACCCCCTCGTGGCTACGATCGCTCTGATTGGCTGTTGAAAGTGAAACTGCCAATCAGAGCGATTTGTAATATTTCACCTAAAAAACTGGTGAAATATTACAATCCAGCCATGGCCGATGCTGCAATATCATCGGCCATGGCTGGAAACACTTATGTGCACCCACCCCACTCCTCCGATCGCCCCCTCAGCCCCCCGATCTGTGGTCCGCTCCCCTCCGTCCTGTGCTCCGCTCCCCCGTCCTCCTGTCCGCTTGCCCGTGCACCAATCACACCCCCCGCGCTCCAATCAAACCCCCCCGCACTCCGATCCCCCCCCCGCACACAGCGACCCCCCCGTGCTCCGATCCACCCCCCCCCCGCACAGCGATCCCTCACCCCGTGCTCCAATCCTTCCCCGTGCTCCAATCCTCCCTCCCGTGTTCCGATCCACCCCCCCCATGATCCGATCCACCCCCCCCCGTGCTCCGACGCCCCCCCGTGCCCTGATCTCCCCCCCCTTATACTTACCTGGCCGCCCGAGGTCCGTCCGTCTTCTTTCCTGGGCGCCGCCATCTTCCAAAATGGCGGGCGCATGTGCAGTGCGCCGCCGAATCTGCCGGCCGGCAGATTCGTTCCAGAGTGAATTTTAATCACTGAGATATAACCTATCTCAGTGATCAAAATAAAAAAAATAGTAAATGACCCCCCCCCTTGTCACCCCCATAGATAGGGACAATAAAAAAAATAAAGAATTTTTTTTTTTTTCACTAAGGTTGGGGTAAGAACTAGGGTTAGGGTTAGGGGTAGGGTTAGGGTTAGGGGTAGGGTTAGGGGTAGGGGTAGGGTTAGGGGTAGGGTTAGGGCTAGGGTTAGGGCTAGGGCTAGGGTTAGGGTTTCGGTATGTGCACACGTATTCTGGTCCTATGCGGATTTTTCCGCAGCGGATTTGAAAAATCCACAGTGCTAAACCGCTGCCGATTTATCGTGGATTTACCGCGGTTTTTCTGCGCATTTCACTGCGGTTTTACAACTGCGATTTTCTATTGGAGCAGTTGTAAAACCGCTGCGGAATCCGCAGAAAGAAGTGACATGCTGCGGAATGTAAACCGCTGCGTTTCCGTGCAGTTTTTCCGCAGCATGTGTACAGCGATTTTTGGTTCCCATAGGTTTACATTGAACTGTAAACTCATGGGAAACTGCTGCAGATCCACAGCGTTTTCCGCAGCGTGTGCACATACCCTTAGAATTAGGCTATGTGCACACGGTGCGGATTTGGCTGCGGATTCGCAGCAGTGTTCCATCAGGTTTACAGTACCATGTAAACATATGGAAAACCAAATCCGCTGTGCCCATGGTGCAGAAAATACCGCGCGGGAACGCTGCATTGTATTTTCCGCAGCATGCCAATTCTTTGTGCGGATTCCGCAGCGTTTTACACCTGTTCCTCAATAGGAATCCACAGGTGAAATCCGCACAAAAAACACTGGAAATCCACGGTAAATCCACAGGTAAAACGCAGTGCCTTTTACCCGCGGATTTTTCAAAAATGATGCTGAAAAATCTCATACGAATCCGCAACGTTGGCACATAGCCTTAGAGTTGGGTTGGAATTAGGGTTGTGGTTAGGGTTAGGGGTGTGTTGGGGTTAGGGTTGTGGTTAGGGGTGTGTTGGGGTTAGGGTTGTGATTAGGGTTACGGCTACAGTTGGGATAAGGGTTAGGGGTGTGTTGGAGGTAGAATTGAGGGGTTTCCACTGTTTAGGCACTTCAGGGGGTCTCCAAACGCAACATGGCGCCACCATTGATTCCAGCCAATCTTGTATTCAAAAATTCAAATGGTGCTCCCTCACTTCCGAACCCCGACGTGTGCCCAAACAGTGGTTTACCCCCACATATGGGGTACCAGCATACTCAGGACAAACTGCGCAACAATTACTGGGGTCCAATTTCTCCTGTTACCCTTGAGAAAATAAAAAATTGCTTGCTAAAACATCATTTTTGAGGAAAGAAAAATGATTTTTTATTTTCACGGCTCTGCGTTGTAAACGTCTGTGAAGCACTTGGGGGTTCAAAGTGCTCACCACATATCTAGATAAGTTCCTTGGGGGGTCTAGTTTCCAAAATGGGGTCACTTGTGGGGGGTTTCTACTGTTTAGGCACACCAGGGGCTCTGCAAACGCAACGTGACGCCCGCAGACCATTCCATCAAAGTCTGCATTTCAAAAGTCACTACTTCCCTTCTGAGCCCCCACGTGTGCCCAAACAGTGGTTTACCCCCACACATGGGGCATCAGCGTACTCAGGAGAAACTGGACAACAACTTTTGTGGTCCAATTTCTCCTGTAACCCTTGGGAAAATAAAAAATTCTGGGCTAAAAAATTATTTTTGAGGAAAGAAAACGTATTTATTATTTTCACTGCTCTGTGTTATGAACTTCTGTGAAGCACTTGGGGGTTCAAAGTGCTCACCTCACATCTAGATAAGTTCCTTTCGGGGTCTAGTTTCCAAAATGGGGTCACTTGTGGGGGGTTTCTACTGTTTAGCCACATCAGGGGCTCTGCAAATGCAACGTGATGCCCACAGAGCATTCCATCAAAGTCTGCATTTCAAAACGTCACTACTTCACTTCCGAGCCCCAGCATGTGCCTAAACAGTGGTTTACCCCCACATATGGGGTATCAGCGTACTCAGGAGAAACTGGACAACAACTTTTGGGGTCAAATTTCTCCTGTTACCCTTGGGAAAATAAAAAATTGCGGGCTAAAATTCATTTTTGAGAAAATAATTTTTTTTTTTTATTTTCATGGCTCTGCGTTATAAACTTCTGTGAAGCACTTGAGGGTTCAAAGTGCTCACTACACATCTAGATTAGTTCCTTTGGGGGTCTAGTTTCCAAAATGGGGTAATTTGTGGGGGATCTCCAATGTTTAGGCACACAGGGGCTCTCCAAACGCGACATGGTGTCCGCTAATGATTGGAGATAATTTTCCATTTAAAAAGCCAAATGGCGTGCCTTCCCTTCTGAGCCCTGCCGTGCGCCCAAACAGTGGTTTACCCCCACATATGGGGTATCTGCATACTCAGGACAAACTGGACAACAACATTTGTGGTCCAATTTCTCCTATTACCATTGGCAAAATAGGAAATTCCAGGCTAAAAAATCATTTTTGAGAAAAGAAAAATTATTTTTTATTTTCATGGCTCTGCATTATAAACTTCTGTGAAGCACCTGGGGGTTTAAAGTGCTCAGTATGCATCTAGATAAGTTCCTTGGGGGGTCTAGTTTCCAAAATGGGGTCACTTGTGGGGGAGCTCCGTTGCATTGGCACACAGGGGCTCTCCAAATGCGACATGGTGTCCGCTAACAATTGGAGCTAATTTTCCATTCAAAAAGTTAAAAGGCGCGCCTTCCCTTCCGAGCCCTGCCGTGTGCCCAAACAGTGGTTTACCCCCACATATGAGGTATCGGCGTACTCGGGAGAAATTGCTCAACAAATTTTAGGATCCATTTTATCCTATTGCCCATGTGAAAATGAAAAAATTGAGGCGAAAATAAATTTTTTGTGAAAAAAAAAGTACTTTTTCATTTTTACGGATCAATTTGTGAAGCACCTGAGGGTTTAAAGTGCTCACTAGGCATCTAGATAAGTTCCTTGGGGGGTCCAGTTTCCAAAATGGGGTCACTTGTGGGGGAGCTCCAATGTTTAAGCACACAGGGTCTCTCCAAACGCGACATGGTGTCCGCTAACGATGGAGATAATTTTTCATTCAAAAAGTCAAATGGCGCTCCTTCCCTTCCGAGCCTTACCATGTGCCCAAACAGTGGTTTACCCCCACATGTGAAGTATCGGTGTACTCAGGAGAAATTGCCAAACAAATTTTAGGATCCATTTTATCCTGTTGTCCATGTGAAAATGAAAAAATTGAGGCTAAAAGAATTTTTTTGTGAAAAAAAAGTACTTTTTCATTTTTACGGATCAATTTGTGAAGCACCTGGGGGTTTAAAGGGCTCACTATGCATCTAGATAAGTTCCTTGGGGCGTCTAGTTTCCAAAATGGGGTCACTTGTGGGGGAGCTCCAATTTTTAGGCACACGGGGGCTCTCCAAATGTGACATGGTGTCCGCTAAAGAGTGCAGCCAATTTTTCATTCAAAAAGTCAAATGGCGCTCCTTCCCTTCCAAGCCCTGCCGTGCGCCCAAACAGTGGTTTACCCCCACATATGAGGTATCAGCGTACTCAGGACAAATTGGACAACAACGTACGTGGTTCAGTTTCTCCTTTTACCATTGGGAAAATAAAAAAATTGTTGCTGAAAAATCATTTTTGTGACTAAAAAGTTAAATGTTCATTTTTTCCTTCCATGTTGCTTCTGCTGCTGTGAAGCACCTGAAGGGTTAATAAACTTCTTGAATGTGGTTTTGTGCACCTTGAGGGGTGCAGTTTTTAGAATGGTGTCACTTTTGGGTATTTTCAGCCATATAGACCCCTCAAACTGACTTCAAATGTGAGGTGGTCCCTAAAAAAAATGGTTTTGTAAATTTCGTTGTAAAAATGAGAAATCGCTGGTCAAATTTTAACCCTTATAACTTCCTAGCAAAAAAAAATTTTGTTTCCAAAATTGTGCTGATGTAAAGTAGACGTGTGGGAAATGTTATTTATTAACTATTTTGTGTCACATAACTCTCTGGTTTAACAGAATAAAAATTCAAAATGTGAAAATTGCGAAATTTTCAAAATTTTCGCCAAATTTCCGTTTTTATCACAAATAAACTCAGAATTTATTGACCTAAATTTACCCCTAACATGAAGCCCAATATGTCACGAAAAAACAATCTCAGAACCGCTAGGATCCATTGAAGCGTTCCTGAGTTATTACCTCATGAAGGGACACTGGTCAGAATTGCAAAAAACGGCAAGGTCTTTAAGGTCAAAATAGGCTGGGTCATGAAGGGGTTAAAGAAACTAATCCAATTTTATGCAGATGTTGCCTCCAGTTGTATTCATACATGTGACCCATTTTTTCAAGGAATCTACTAACTACAATCCACCAACGTTTTTTTTCTACACAGAAGTGATTTTTGAATGCAATCAAGAGATAGCCAGATGGCTGAGACAAAACATACAGGAATATCATTATCAAAGGCTGATGTGTTACCAAGTGATGGATCAGAAGGAGCGCTATTGCTTTTCGCTTGTGGACCATCATTTACTACACACAGATGAAAGGCAAATATTTACTGTAGCTGTATTAGGGACATTTGATGACTTGCTTTTCACAGATCCATATGGTGCATCTTGTCTCGTTTGGCTAAGGTCTGGTTTAAGAGCCCCATATAAATTACACTCATGTTTGGCTAACCTGCAGATATCAACGAATTTGGTGGGTATTAGCGATCTAATATGTATGGGGGCCCCTGACAATTGTTTGCCAAGGGAGCTAAGGATCTGGAATGTGCAATTTTGAACTGCTGATTCTATTTCCTCTCTCAAACATAAGCCGATGCCAGAGATGTCTGGCAGTGGCTCTTTTATAGAGAACAATAGAGCACTTGGTCAAACAAATTTGGGAGAGCTGGTCGAGTGGGCAGCTGGCTGAACCATCATTTGGCTTACAGTCATTTGATGTGTATGCCAGACTTTAGATCAAGACCTTTGGTGTTTTCATTGCAGTGAAGATAATGATGTTTAAGCATTAAGATTAAATAGTCAACTAGATCTGACATAATTACGTATTGACTGTTTTAGCCAAAAGGAAGAATTAAGGTTTTCAGGTGAATCAACGTTGAAAATACTTACAGTGGTGTGAAATGGTTTGCCCCTTCCTGATTTCCTATTCTTTTGCATGTTTGTCGCACTTAAATGTTTCAGATCACCAAACAACTGTAAATATTAGACAAAGATAACACAAGTAACACAAAATTCCTTTTTTAAATTAAGTTCTTTATTATTAAGGGAAAAAGAAATCCAAACCTACAGGGCCCTGTGTGAAAAAGTGATTGCCCCTAAATCTAATAACTGGTTGGGCCACCATTAGCAACAACAACTGCTAATGCAAAAGAATAGGAAATCACAAAGGGGGCAAATAATTTTTAACACAACTGTATACCGTATCTATTGCAAAGTGTTCTTCCCGCTTTTTCAGCTCCTATGCATTTTTTTCCACCACTCCATATTTTGCAGCCTTTTAACTTTAGTGTCAGGCTTAACATGGTGGCCAAGATGAATCCACATCCAAGAATTGACATCTGGCTTTTTTTTCTCAACTCAGTTTTCAAATCCTTGTCAGACTAAACTTGATGTAGCAATGTGATGGATTCAATTACACCCACTAAGTAGTCCCCTTTTCCCAAAAGTTCCTAGCAGAGTTGTGAAATGAAATACAGCTTGACTGCTCATGGTTTAGTGAACTGCTTTGGTCCATCAGTAGTACGGAGAGTGTCCTATTTCCCTTACAAAATTGTCCAAATATCATAGGAGTGGCTTTATTCTAATGATTCCTAACAGTTGATTCAGGCATCAGTCTTTCTCGTGATCAGTGATTTTCATGGATGAAACTTTTGGATTTTTCATCTCCATGTCTACATGGGTTCTCCAGGACTTGCTAGGACAAGTTGAAGACAAGAATATTTACACATTTTATCCCAATGTTTATATTTAAAAATCAATGTCATGAACCTCAGGGAAGACATTTTTTATTTGTATTTCCTGTGAGATCCATTGGTTATGTCTTTTTTCATGAACTGGTTATGTCTATAATAGACCAAGCCAATATAAACTAGACACCTTCCACCCCCCACCCATCACCTGTAGCCATCCCGCACTCGAGGATTTCATTTAGTCAGTTCTTTTTCCACTCTACATACTATTGTGAATATTATCTGTTACCAGTGTTGTGCTAAATGCGATGCTTGCACCGCAGCAGAATACAAAGCTGCGGACCGCCTGGCAATGGCTTTAACAACCTGTAAACATGTTATCTGAATGGAGTCACTCTGTTCCTTTTCATTGTGGTATGTGGGATTGGCGTCCTTCCAGAAATGTCTCACACTAGAGATAGACTGTACCTTTTATGAGTCGATCTACAAGCTCTCTCTGCTGACGGGCCTCCGAGCCTCACGCTATACTCTGTATTACGCCGTCCTCCTTTGTTTTTTTCTTGCTCCAAATACAAGGGCGTACCTATGGCCGTAGCTTTTTGTGTGACAGATTAGAAGTCAGCAAAAGGGGTAAGATCTTGCTATGCTACCGAATTGGGTTTCTGATTTGTGAATAATAGCAAAAATCACTGAACATGAAAGTTCTTGCAACCCAATTTTTTTTTTATATTTTACTATAAATGATCGCCATAAGTGACTCAGGTCATTATACACCCCCAAGGGGAGGGTAAATGTTTTCCTGTGTAATACATCTTTATTTCTCCTCCATCATATCCTCTTGGAAATTGCAATTCTAATTATAACCCTCCTCAGGACTCTCATCTGTAACCCAGAAAGCTGCCAATATGTTAGGGAAACTTTTCCATTGGCTAGTTACAGTTTATCATCTTCCCCAATACACCGGCTACCCTCATCCCTATTTTCACTAAAATTGGTACCTTTTGGTCTTCCCATAGATACAACTAACCTGCATAAAAAGTCTATTAGGTTATGGGAAAATGATGATGGAATATCTCCAGCCATGACAAAGCAGCGTCATCCCCGATACCAGCTATCCTCATCCTTAACTGAGTTTTTCTGATCTAAATAATATCAATATCTTTTGATCTGCCCCTCAGTGCCTCCTATTCACTGAAAATGTTTGGATATCAGGTTACTGGAATACATTGACGGATTATCTTCTGCTCTAACAGAGTCGCTTCCTCACTGATAAAGGTTATCCCCATTCCTAACCCAAGTTCCCCGCTCTCAATAATACCGTCACCTTTTGGTCAGCCCTGTTGATGTCCCTCCCACTGAATATGTCTGGCTGTCAGGTTATTGGAATATGATGATGGATCATCTCTAGCCGTGGCAAAGCAACTTCGTCCCCAATTCCAGATATCCTACCTATATCAGAGCCTCTCTTCTCTAACTAGTATTGGTACCTCTTCGTCTTACCATTGGTGCACCCTGCTCACTGAAAATGTTTGGCTTTCAAGTTACTGGAATATATTTGTGAGAACTCTACGGAGGACTGAGAGGGCACTACTGAGAACACAAAGGAGTGGATCCACGGGACTGTGACAACGATCCTCCCACGGGCGAGCTGGCCAGATGGACCACCCCCTATACAGGGAGCGTTAGGGGCAGACCCACGGGAGACTATCGCCACAGCAGCTGGGAGACAGATGGACAGGACAGCGACTCACGGAGACACAGACTGGACGGTGGAGGGAACTGACAGGCTGAAGATAGGAACACGGGCAAGAGAAGACGCGAGCAGGTGGGAAGGCTACCGGAGAACCAAAACAGGACGAGGATCAAGGGCTGAATGGAAACACGGGCAGGACGGAAGAAGGACACGAGCTGGCTGGCAGGACACCAGAGGACTCACAGGACGGAGATCAAGGACAGGATCTAGGGGAAGCAAAGGTAGGTTAAAGTCAGGTAACAAGATATGCAGAAAAGGCATGCGGCCAAATACACTTGTATACACAAATGAGCATAAGGCACGGCAGGGAGGAAGGGGCAGGGTAATAAGGCCAGCGCTGCGCAATACTTCCGGGTAGAAGTCCTCCTAGGTGATAGAGGACAGAAAGGAGAAGCCAGGACGGAGTTCAGAAATGTGTGCGCGCAGCGCTGAACCTAGCATGCGCACGCGCCTGACGAGAGGCAGAAGCCAGGGGCAAGTGCTGAGGAGGGGACGCCCGGCGAATATCAGCAGCTGTGGAGGCGCGGCGGGACGCCGAGGACATGTGAGTATTGCAGGACGCGGGGAGCGGCAGCGACGTGACAATATTGATATATTATCTGGCTGTAACAGAGCCTCTTCCATCATCGATAACAGCTAATCTTATTTCTACTCCAGGCTCTCGACTCTCAGTAACAGGGGCACCTTTTGCTCACCCATGTTGATGTCTCTCCTACTGAATATGTCTGGCTGTCAAGGTTATGAGCATATGGTCATGGATTATTGCCTACTTTGACAGAGCCGCTTCATTCCCAATGCTGGCTATCCTCATTATTACCCCAGGTTGCTCGACCTACCTAACACTGTTACTTCTTTGTAGCTTCTACCATTATCCACCGAAAGTAAGTCCTCTAGCTGACAGAATTATGGAACTATGTAGATAAATTATCTCTAACCATGACATAGCTCCTTCATCTTTGATATTGGCTATCCTCGTTCCAGTTGTCATTAATTCTGTTACCTTTTGGTCTCAATGCCTGTGCCTCACTCTCTCCCCACAGCACTGAAGATGTCCAGGTGGCAGGATTATGAGGATACGTTGATGAATTATTTCCATCCATGACAGAGCCAATTCATCCCAATTTCGTTGTTTCTTCTTGAAGATACCTGGCTGGAAGGGTTTAGGGAGTATAAGGATCAATTATCTTCAGCTGTAACAGATGTTTCATCCCTCATGCCTGCTACCCTCATCCCTAACCCAGGATCCTCACTCTCAGTATCACTCTTACCTTATGGTCACCTCTATTGATGACCCACCACTAAAGGCATCTGGATTTCAGCATTATGGGGATATGATTATCTTTGGCCATTATCTTTGGCAATGATGGTCACTTCTTCCTGATAACAACTGTCCTCATCCATATCCCTTGTTCCCCTCTTTCACTTTCATCAATATCTTTTGGTTGCCATGTTGATATGCTTACCGTTGTCGGGTACATTGATACAAAATATTTCAGGACAATGACCTTCGGGGGCTTCTTCCAAACTAAAAAATGATGATGTTCAATTATGCCCTTGGCTTTAGTGCAGAAGACTGACCTCCTGCAGTGTATCACACATGATAGGCTTATATTAACCAGCTAACAAGGCTATATCAAATATTATGGGCTTAGCTACTCTGGTGCACCAGTTTTTATACATGATGGGCTTAGATACATAGGCTCAGCAGATAGTATAACACATGCTAGGGAAAGAAACGCTGGCTAAGTGGTCAGTATTACATTTTACAGACACTCGTCAAAATGTCTGCCAACACATGACAAATGACTACAAATACGGCAACTGAAGAGAACTGACTGTTTGTTCTGTACTTCTTAATGTCCCAGGTTATCTAAGGAACCAAATGTGTGCAAAAAGTTATAGAGACCCCAAAGTGACCTAACGTGACATGTCCTGGCCTAAGAATGACATTCCCTGCATTACCAGAGCTGGATCTCATTTCACCATCACTGGGCCCACTCACCAGTGGAAAATACCATTATCAGTGTGCGCTGCCTGCAGATTCATTCCTCAAAAGAGCTGTCATGTAGTATATTGCAGAATGGTCCATGCACAATGTCAGATGGGAGGTCTGTGCACATTGTCAGACGGCGCACATCTATACAAGGAGAACACTTCAGATGGAAGATCTGCTGAAATAAACTACATTATGCCGGAGAAAGTTTCTGGATTATTGTTTTTTTAAAAATATTTATGCAACTTGTTATCCGAGGCTGTATCACTCTGTGGGGAAACAGAAAAGATATTTTGGGGCCACTTTGGCACCAGGTCTCAGAAGTGACGGTTACTTCTGTGCCCCCTGGAGCTATGCCCCCAGCTCAGCACACAATATTGCATGCTAGAAGCTTAGCTATACTGGGGCAGCAGGCAGTTTCCACATAATAGGTTTAGGAGACTTGTATCACTCCCAATAGTTTAGATACACCGACTCAGCAGTAGACTACTCGATTTTCCTGTGTTAGCAGCTCTGGCTCTATTGTCCTCTCCCCAGTAGCCGGTGCCGCAGTCATTTATGGTTTTCTTATAAGATGACTTTGACACACCATCCTCTCCTTCAGCTTTGGAGCTCGCAGGGGGCAGGTGCATTTTGGAAGCAGAAAAACAAGTATATTTGAAGGTGTTCACTCAGCAGGAATGGTGCTCTCCTCTCCGGGAGGCTGTTTATGGATTCCTGAAGCTGCAGCTGTCTCTGGGAATCCAGCAGCCGCTATGAAAGGATCAGGAGAGAATCGGACTTCTGAGAACTTGTTTACAACAGTGTAATCAGAGCCCGGTTCTTCGCCCTACAAGGGAAGGCCGGCCGCCCTTCTGGGCAGCTCCTGGTATCGCTCAGCACGTTACACAACGAAGCCTTACATCTCATCCTATACTTTGGAGAATACATCATATAACTGGTAGATGAATAGGCTGAACCACATGTCAAAACATGACTAATGCATTACAAGGTCTGGAGTGACCATCAATGTGGGCCTATTCCACGTCTCTGTGGACCCTGTGAGCTCTTGTACTTCCTGTAATGTGCCACCCGTTTCCATTCCAGAACTTAATTTGTCCCGATTTTACTAGGGAAAACCTGAAATGTGACCCTCAAAAGCATTGTTTCCAACTCTGAAAGATAAGAAAGGGGGCTTCATACTGCAGACCGCACCACAGCAATTTTTATTTTACACTAAGCCAGGACCATAACCTCTACCAGTCTTTTATATGTGCCCACACAAAAATATTGCTCATAGTGTGGCCCATTAGTGGTCTCATGCAGTAAAGTACAGTTTTTATAGTCCCAAAGTACTTTACCCCACACACAGTATGAAGTCCCCACATTACATTCCCCCCACACAGTATAATATCCCCACAGTACTTTTCCCCACATACATTATGATGTCCCCAGACTCCCCACAGTAGATTTCCCTCCTCAAACAGTATTGTGCCCCCAAAGTACACTCCCCCACACACAGTATGATGTCCCTACAGTACATTCCCCACAAATCGTATGTGTCCTCACATTGCACCACACACAGTATGTTGCCCCCAGAGTACATTCCCCACAAACAGTATGATGTCCCCACAGTACATACCCCCCACACGTAGTATGTTGTCTCCACAATTCATTCCCTCCACACAGTATGATGTCCCCAAAGTACATTCCCTCCACACAGAGTGATGTGCCCACAGTATATTCATCCAAACACAGTGTGATATCCCCACAGTACATTCCCACACACATAGTATGATGTCCCCACAGTACATTCCCTCACACACAGTATGATGACCCACAGTACATTTTTTCCACAAACACAGTAAGACATCCCCACAGTCCATTTTCTCCAGACACAGTATGATGTCCCCACAGTACATGCCACACACAGTATGATGTCCCCACAGTACATTTTCTCCACACACGATATGATGCCCGCATAATACATGCCACACACAGTATGATGTCTCCACAGTACATTCTTCCCACAAACACAGTATGATGTCCCCACAGTACATTATTCCTACAAACAGTAAGATATCCGCACAGTACATTTTCTCCACACACAGAATGATGTCCCCACAGTACGTGCCACACACAGTATGATGTCCCCACAGTACATGCCACACACAGTATGATGTCCTCACAGTACATTTTCTCCACACACAGAATGATGTCCCCACAGTACATACCACACACAGTATGATGTCTCCACAGTACATGCCACACATAGTATGATGTCCCCACAGTACATCCACCCCACACATAGTATGTTGTCTCCACAATTCATTCCCTCCACACAGTATGATGTCCCCAAAGTACATTCTCTCCACACAGAGTGATGTGCCCACAGTATATTCATCCAAACACAGTGTGATATCCCCACAGTGCATTCCCCCACACATAGTATGATGTCCCCACAGTACATTCCCTCACACACAGTATGATGACCCACAGTACATTTTTCCCACAAACACAGTAAGACATCCCCACAGTCCATTTTCTCCAGACACAGTATGATGTCCCCACAGTACATGCCACACACAGTATGATGTCCCCACAGTACATTTTCTCCACACACGATATGATGCCCGCATAATACATGCCACACACAGTATGATGTCTCCACAGTACATTCTTCCCACAAACACAGTATGATGTCTCCACAGTACATTCTTCCTACAAACACAGTATGATTCCCACAAACACAGTATGATGTCCCCACAGTACATTATTCCTACAAACAGTAAGATATCCCCACAGTACATTTTCTCCACACACAGAATGATGTCCCCACAGTACGTGCCACACACAGCATGATGTCCCCACAGTACATGCCACACACAGTATGATGTCCCCACAGTACATTTTCTCCACACACAGAATGATGTCCCCACAGTACGTGCCACACACAGCATGATGTCCCCACAGTACATGCCACACACAGTATGATGTCCCCACAGTACATTTTCTCCACACACAGAATGATGTCCCCACAGTACGTGCCACACACAGCATGATGTCCCCACAGTACATGCCACACACAGTATGATGTCCCCACAGTACATTTTCTCCACACACGGTATGATGCCCCATAATACATGCCACACACAGTATGATGTCTCCACAGTACGTTCTACCTATAAACAGTATGATTCCCACAAACACAGTATGATGTCCCCACAGTACATACTTCCCACAAACACAGTAAGATATCCCCACAGTACATTTTCTCAACACACAGAATGATGTCCCCACAGTACATGCCACACACAGTATGATGTCCCCACAGTACATGCCACACACAGTATGATGTCCCCACAGTACATTTTCTCCACACACGGTATGATGCCCCCGTAATACATGCCACATACAGTATGATGTCCCCACAGTACATACTTCCCACAAACACAGTAAGATATCCCCACAGTACATTTTCTCTACACACAGTATGATGTCCCCATAGTATATGCCACATACAGTATGATGTCTCCACATTACATTCTTCCTACAAACACAGTATGATGTCCCCACAGTAAGAGATTGCCAGAAGAGCTAAAAAAAAATTTGCCCAAAGAGCAAAACACAAAATAGCTAGAGGAGAAAAAAAATGTGCCCACAAAGCTACAGTATAAGAATTTATCCGGAGAGCTAAAATAATTCATCCAATGAACAAAAGGGATTTGTCTGCGAAGTACAATAAATTTGCTTTTAACGGAAGGAACATGCCTGGTGGGGCAAAAAGAATTTATCGGGGAGCTAAACAATTTGTCCTGGGGCCTGTTTCATTGTTATGGACGGAAACAGGTGAGAAGTCAAGATAGAAAGTAGAAAGAGCAGAGCTCACAGCAGCACAGAGTACGTCAGAAGAAGAGTGTGCTGATCTTGCTCTTATATGATCATCAGGCCCTTTAAGCATAAGAACATGCCACATGGCATAGTGATTTCACATCTGCAGTGTAATATCCCCATCTTATCTAGTGCTGCCAGTCAGAGCTGCATTGCGGAGATAACTGCTGCTGCACGCTAGCCTTCCGGGAACTTCACTAGTCCAAGACTCGGTGCAGAATGCAGAGAACAACGTGCTGATATTCACAGGAGCAAATATTAGGGTTGAGTGAAAGGATTGGACATATTAAAAAATTGCCGACTCTCGGCAAAGTCAGGTTTCATGAAACCCGACCCGATCCTAGTGTGGGATCGGCCATGAGGTCGGTGATCTGCTCACAAAAGTCGCGTTTTGTATGACGCTTTCAGCGCCATGTTTCAGCCAATGAAGGAGGACGCAGAGTGTGGGCAGCGTGATGCCATAGGTATCGGTCCCCACCATCTTAGAGAAGGGCATGACAGTGATTGGCTTGCTTTCTGCAGTGTCACAGTGGCTATAAAGGGGCGTGCACGCCGGCCGCCATCTTACTTCTGCCGATCTTAGCATAGGGAGAGGTTGCTGGAGCTTCATCAGAAGAAGGGATATAGTTAGGGACGGAAGATTAACCCCCGAAACTGCTTGTGCTATAGCGATTTCCACTGTCCAACACCACCATTTGTTTGCAGGGACAGTGGAGGCTACATTTTTGTGCATCAGCTCTGTAGCTTATTAGGCTGCCTTATAAGGCTCCCTGATAGCTGCATTGCCGTTTGCACGCTTCTGTACAAACCAACTGCTTTTTTAAAAGCAAAAATCCTGTTGCTCCTTTCTGCACAGTTATCTTGTTTATTTGTCCACACTTTTGTGTGCAGCAGTCCTTTTTATTGCTGCCATACTTTTCCTGAGATCATTGTAGGGAGATTGAAATTGTACTACAGTCCTTGTATTTTTTCATATATCTTCTAGCCACTTTCTGCCACTTACAGTTAGGTCCATATATATTTGGACAGAGACAACATTTTTCTAATTTTGGTTATAGACATTACCACAATGAATTTTAAACAAAACAATTCAGATGCAGTTGAAGTTCAGACTTTCAGCTTTCATTTGAGGGTATCCACATTAAAATTGGATGAAGGGTTTAGGAGTTTCAGCTCCTTAACACGTGCCACCCTGTTTTTAAAGGGACCAAAAGTAATTGGACAATTGACTCCAAGGCTATTTCATGGAAAGGTGTGGCCAATCCCTTTGTTATATCATTCTCAATTAAGCAGATAAAAGGCCTGGAGTTGATTTGACGTGTGGTGCTTGCATTTGGAAGGTTTTGCTGTGAAGTAAACATGCAGTCAGAGGAGCTCTCCATGCAGGTGAAACAAGTCATCCTTAAGCTGCGAAAACAGAAAAAACCCATCCGAGAAATTGCTACAATATTAGGAGTGGCAAAATCTACAGTTTGGTACATCCTGAGAAAGAAAGAAAGCACTGGTGAACTCATCAATGCAAAAAGACCTGGGCACCCACGGAAGATAACAGTGGTGGATGATCGCAGAATAATCTCCATGGTGAAGTGAAACCCCTTCACAACAGCCAACCAAGTGAACAACACTCTCCAGGAGGTCGGCGTATCAATATCCAAATCTACTATAAAGAGAAGACGGCATGAAAGTAAATACAGAGGGTTCACTGCACGGTGCAAGCCACTCATAAGCATCAAGAATAAAAAGGCTAGACTGGACTTTGCTAATAAACATCTAAAAAATCCGCACAGTTCTGGAATAACATTCTTTGGACAGATGAAACCAAGATCAACCTCTACCAGAATGATGGAAAGAGAAAAGTATGGTGAAGGCGTGGTACAGCTCATGATCCAAAGCATACCACCATCTGTAAAACACGGCGGAGGCAGTGTGATGGCTTGGACATCCATGGCTGCCAGTGGCACTGGGTCACTAGTGTTTATTGATGATGTGACACAGGACAGAAGCAGCCGAATTAATTCTGAGGTATTCAGAGACATACTGTGTGCTCAGATCCAGCCAAGTTCAGCAAAACTGATTGTCCATTTGTAGTATGAAACGACGACCAATGACCCAAAACTGAAAGCCAAAGCAACCCAGGAGTTTATTAAAGCAAAGAAGTGGAATATTCTTGAATGGCCAAGTCAGTCACCTGATCTCAGCCCAATTGAGCAGCATTTCACTTGTTAAAGACTAAACTTCAGACAGAAAGGCCCAGAAACAAACAGCAACTGAAAACCACCGCAGTGAAGGCCTGGCAGAACATCAAAAAGGAGGAAACACAGCGTCTGGTGATGTCCATGAGTTCAAGACTTCAGGCAGTTATTGCCAACAAAGGGTTTTCAACCAAGTACTAAAAATGAACATTTTATTTAAAATTATTGAATATGTCCAATTACTTTTGGCCCCTTTAAAAACAGGTTGGCACATGTTAAGGAGCTGAAACTTCTAAACCCTTCATCTAATTTTAATGTGGATACCCTCAAATGAAAGCTGAAAGTCTGAACTTCAACTGCATCTGAATTGTTTTGCTTAAAATTTATTGTGGTAAGGACTATAACCAAAATTAGAAAAATGATGTCTCTGTCCAAATATATATGGACCTAACTGTACATTGTGTTGTTGTATGCACTGGGCCTGAGTTTTGGTTCAGTCTCCCCCCAAAAAAGTGAGATTCAAATTCTCACAAAGTGGATATACTGCAGTCCTGTTAGTTTTTCGTATGTCAGCCAGCCACTTTCTGCCACTTAGATAGCGTTGTTATATACACTGGGCCTGAGTTTTGGTTCAGTCTCCCCCCCAAAAAATGAGATTCAAATTATCACAAAGTGGATATATTTCAGTCCTGTTAGTTTGTCGTATGTCAGCCAGCCACTTTCTGCCACTTATATTGTGTTGTTTTATGCACAGGACCTGAGTTTTGGTTCAGTCTCCCAAAAAAAAAAGTGAGATCCAAATTCTCACAAAGTGGATATACAGTGCCTACAAGTAGTATTCAACCCCCTGCAGATTTAGCAGGTTTACACATTTGGAATTAACTTGGCATTGTGACATTTGGACTGTAGATCAGCCTGGAAGTGTGAAATGCACTGCAGCAAAAAAGAATGTTATTTCTTTGTTTATTTTTTTTTTTAAATTGTTAACAAGTCTTTTCAGAGGGTCATTTATTATTCAACCCCTCAACCCACCAGAATTCTGTTTGGTTCCCCTAAAGTATTAAGAAGTAGTTCAGGCACAAAGAACAATGAGCTTCACATGTTTGGATTAATTATCTCTTTTTCCAGCCTTTTCTGACTATTTAAGACCCTCCCCAAACTTGTGAACAGCACTCATACATGGTCAACATGGGAAAGACAAAGGAGCATTCCAAGGCCATCAGAGACAAGATCGTGGAGGGTCACAAGGCTGGCAAGGAGTACAAAACCCTTTCCAAGGAGTTGGGCCTACCTGTCTCCACTGTTGGGAGTATCATCCGGAAGTGGAAGGCTTATGGAACTACTGTTAGCCTTCCACGGCCTGGACAGCCTTTGAAAGTTTCCTCCCGTGCCGAGGCCAGGCTTGTCCGAAGAGTCAAGGCTAACCCAAGGACAACAAGGAAGGAGCTCCGGGAAGATCTCATGGCAGTGGGGACATTGGTTTCAGTCAATACCATAAGTAACGTACTCCCCCGCAATGGTCTCCGTTCCAGACGAGCCCGTAAGGTACCTTTACTTTCAAAGCGTCATGTCAAGGCTCGTCTACAGTTTGCTCATGATCACTTGGAGGACTCTGAGACTAACTGGTTCAAGGTTCTCTGGTCTGATGAGACCAAGATCGAGATCTTTGGTGCCAACCACAAACGTGACGTTTGGAGACTGGATGGCACTGCATATGACCCCAAGAATACCATCCCTACAGTCAAGCATGGTGGTGGCAGCATCATGCTGTGGGGCTATTTCTCAGCCAAGGGGCCTGGCCATCTGCTCCGCATCCATGGGAAGATGGATAGCACGGCCTACCTGGAGATTTTGGCCAAGAACCTCCGCTCCTCCATCAAGGATCTGAAGATGGGTCGTCATTTCATCTTCCAACAAGACAACGACCCAAAGCACACAGCCAAGAAAACCAAGGCCTGGTTCAAGAGGCAAAAAATCAAGGGTTTGCAGTGGCCTAGTCAGTCTCCAGACCTTAACCCAATTGAAAACTTGTGGAAGGAGCTCAAGATTAAAGTCCACATGAGACACCCAAAGAACCTAGATAACTTGGAGAAGATCTGCATGGAGGAGTGGGCCAAGATAACTCCAGAGACCTGTGCCGGCCTGATCAGGTCTTATAAAAGACGATTATTAGCTGTAATTGCAAACAAAGGTTATTCCACAAAATATTAAACCTAGGGGTTGAATAATAATTGACCCACACTTTTATGTTTAAAATTTATAAAAATTTAACTGAGCAACAAAACTTTTTGGTTTGTAAGATTTATGCATCTGTTAATAAATCCTGCTCTTGTTTGAAGTTTGAAGGCTCTAACTTATTTGCATCTTATTAAACCTGCTAAATCTGCAGGGGGTTGAATACTACTTGTAGGCATTGTACTTCTGTCCTGTTACTTTGTCGTATATCAGCCAGCCACTTTCTACCACTTACATTGTGTTGTTTTATACACTGGGCCTGAGTTTTGGTTCAGTTTCCCCCCAAAAAAGGGAGATTTAAATTCTCAACAAGTTTACACCTTCTACCTTGTTTTACAGTACCATATAACGGTTGTTATTTTGGTTAGATTTTCCAAAAAATGAGGAAGTCTGGTGGAAGAGCCAGTGGGCGGTGGTTGCCAGCTGGTACTGATGGTGGTGGTGGTACATCTGGTAGTGGCAAAAGCACAATAGCACCTAAGGCTGGAGGCGTTGAGCCAGTGTTATCGTCTGGCTACACAAGGCCTCAAAGACTCCCTTTTCTGGGAGTATGAAAACAGCTTTTAAAGCCGGATGATCTAACCTTCATTAAAATGAACCAATCATGGATTTCAAATTATTTTGCCCCACCTTCCCCTGCTGACACGTAGCTTGCCTGAAAAATGTCTTGCTTTTGGCCTTCTCTTACTGACTTCTCCAATTCCTCCATTTGCAGCTGCTGAATGTCCAACATAGGCCATTTTTATACGTCCCTAAATGGGTTGACTACCCCCACAGGAGTGCTGTTTGCCTGGACAGGTGGGTGCGCCCACTCTTGGGCGACGGTACTGGCACAGGGTCCCTCATAGTACAATGAAGCGTCTCTGACGGTGGTGGTGCACAACCAACGTCAGACACACCGTCGTAATATGAGGGGCCCTGTGCCAGTACCGCCGCCCATGAAAGAGTGTTCCCCCCCAGCTTGAACAGTGCTCTACCACTTGCAATACTTAATTAGCAAAAAACACGACAAGATACAGCATACTACCAAAAGAAAAGAAGGACTATAATCGGACTAGTCGCTAATAACTATGAAGCAAAGAGTGGTCCATGGGGACCAAAGAAAACGACCACAGAGTCCGTATTTGAAAAAATATACAAAGAAATCTTTATTAATTTAAGAACATAGTAACTGGACAATCTAGAACAGAACGAGTAGGACAGAGAACCACATGGTGCGCACATAGACCTCACCAGTGTAAAAAACTCCACAGGCACACGGAGTCGGGGAAGAAAGACACCTGCATTAAAGTATGTGATAGTTCACATATACTCCGAGGCAGACCGCAAATATAAACCCACCATCCGGCATGATATACATGGCAGTACAAATCACTTGCTATAAATAAATAGTCATACTTAGCCGAGGATCCCTGCCTCACCGAAGGGGTACAGCCTGAGTCTAATAACATCAAAGGCAACCAAGCCACCACAGTAACGGACCAGGAGCTGTGCAGAGCGGATCTTACCTTGCTGTCAAAAGCAGTGTGCCAGCCTTCCCAGAATCCGTGTGCCCACCCCGACGCGCGTTTCGGTCGCACACCTTCTTCAGGGAGCCCCCTGAAGAAGGTGTGCGACCGAAACGCGCGTCGGGGTGGGCACACGGATTCTGGGAAGGCTGGCACACTGCTTTTGACAGCAAGGTAAGATCCGCTCTGCACAGCTCCTGGTCCGTTACTGTGGTGGCTTGGTTGCCTTTGATGTTATTAGACTCAGGCTGTACCCCTTCGGTGAGGCAGGGATCCTCGGCTAAGTATGACTATTTATTTATAGCAAGTGATTTGTACTGCCATGTATATCATGCCGGATGGTGGGTTTATATTTGCGGTCTGCCTCGGAGTATATGAACTATCACATACTTTAATGCAGGTGTCTTTCTTCCCCGACTCCGTGTGCCTGTGGAGTTTTTTACACTGGTGAGGTCTATGTGCGCACCATGTGGTTCTCTGTCCTACTCGTTCTGTTCTAGATTGTCCAGTTACTATGTTCTTAAATTAATAAAGATTTCTTTGTATATTTTTTCAAATACGGACTCTGTGGTCGTTTTCTTTGGTCCCCATGGACCACTCTTTGCTTCACTTGCAATACTTAGGCTAGTTTCACATTTGCGGTTTTTTTTGCGTTTTTGCGGTAAAAAAAATGCAAAAAAAAGCATGTGTTTTCCACCTATATTTAACATTAAAAACGCATGCGTTTTTTTGCATGAGTTTTGACACGCTTTTGCAACGCATGCATTTTTTCTCTGCATGCGTTGTGTTGCAGAAATGCAACATGTAGTAATTTTTGCGGCGTTTTTTTTGCCGCAAAAAAAAGCATGCGTTTTTTCGCGGCAAAAAAACCTATTGATGTCTATGTAAACGCATGCGTTTTAAGCACATGCATTTTTTTTGCGTTAAAAACGCATGCGTTTAAAAAAATAAAAAAAACAGAAAACACACTGATATGCCACCACCCACCATAAAGGTGATAAGGGGATCCTAACCCTAACCCTAAAGGGATCCTAACCCTATCCCTAACCCTATCCCTAACCCTAACCCTAAAGGGATCCTAACCCTATCCCTAACCCTACCCCTACCCCTAACCCTACCCCTAACCCTAACTGTTGTGAATTCTGTTGTCGGGCTCCCTCCTGTGGTCATGAATGGTACTTCGGCTGGTTCTGTCCATGGACTTCCTCTGGTGGGTGTTTCTGAGTTTCACAGGTGACGAGGTTAATTCGTTAGCTGCTGCTCTATTTAACTCCACTTAGATCTTTGCTCCATGCCACCTGTCAATGTTCCAGTATTGGTCTGTTCACTCCTGGATCGTTCCTGTGACCTGTCTTCCCATCAGAATCGAAGTTCCAGCTTGCTATTTAATTTGTTGTCTTGCTTGCTGGAAGCTCTGGGACGCAGAGGGAGCGCCACCGCACCGTGAGTCGGTGAGGAGGGTCTTTTTGCGCCCTCTGCGTGGTCTTTTTGTAGGTTTTTATGCTGACCGCAAAGTAACCTTTCCTATCCTCGGTCTGTTCAGTAAGTCGGGCCTCACTTTGCTAAATCTATTTCATCTCTGTGTTTGTATTTTCATCTTTACTCACAGTCATTATATGTGGGGGGCTGCCTTTTCCTTTGGGGAATTTCTCTGAGGCAAGGTAGGCTTTATTTTTCTATCTTCAGGGCTAGCTAGTTTCTTAGGCTGTGCCGAGTTGCATAGGGAGCGTTAGGCGCAATCCACGGCTATTTCTAGTGTGTTTGATAGGTTTAGGGATTGTGGTCAGCAGAGTTCCCACGTCCCAGAGCTCGTCCTTATTATCAGTAACTATCAGGTCATTCCGTGTGCTCTTAACCACCAGGTCCATTATTGTCCTGACCACCAGGTCATAACACCTAACCCTAAAGGGATCCTAACCCTAACCCTAATCCCTTTAGGGTTAGGGTTAGGATCCCTTTAGGGTTAGTGTTAGGGTTATGATCCCTAACCCTAACTATTTCTGTTTATAGTGGGTTTTTTACTTTATTTTGATGATTGGCAGCTGTCACACATTTCTCAGCATGCGTTTAAAAAATGCAAACGCATGAAAAAACGCATGTAAACGCGTCAAAACGCCGCGTTTTTTTCACCACATGCAAAAATGCATGCGTCAAAAAAAACGCAGCGTTTGCACGCGTTTACATGTGTTTTTTCACCAAGCGTTTTTTTTTTTAAACGCATGCGTTTTGAAACGCAAGTGTGAAACCAGCCTTACCTCTCCCTGCTCCACCACTGTGTAGTCTGTGCTGTTAAATCCTTCAATGGCACTGCCAATGCAAATTTGTTGAAATGATAGATGATAGTAAAAATATACAGGGGCCCTAGCCTCCATTTAGAAAAGTTAATACTTTGTGCCTATTACCACTCTCTGGTACTCAGCAGAGGAGCCCACCCCTGTACCTAGCAAAGCCACCTGTTTAGTCCTGTTACCAATTTTGAACTGCATTTAGCCTACTTTATTATTTGGGCCTACTACCTGTGTCTGCCACTCATTACAGTTGTCCTCCACTGAACAAAGCAATGCCGCCTGTTTAGTCCTGTTACCAATTTTGAACTGCATTTAGCCTACTTTATTATTTGGGCCTATATCTGTGTTTCCCCCTCATCCTGCCCATTGCCCAGCCACTGCTAGATGAGCCTGCTGGTACATTGACCCAGACCACTACATTCCCCTTGCACTCTACACAGCCAGAATCTGACCCTGCTGAAAGTCAGGTTCCCCTTCCCGCATACTATACCACCTTACACGGGGGCAAAGAGGAAGGTGCAGATGAAAGTACAGGTTCCTTCATCAGGTGGGGGGGGCATACTCGTTGGCGACGTCACTAGCACAGGGCCCCTCATAGTACACAAAAGTATCTGCCAGTGGGAGGAGCCACCCGCCGTCAAACACACCACCGTACTATGAGGGGCCCTGTGCCATTGACAATGAGTGGGCCCCCCTGCTTGCTCAGGATCACAGCACTTGCAAAGTTGAAATACTTACCTCTCCCTGCTCCACCGCCGTGACGTATTCCGCGTTTCCTGGGCCCACAAAAATCTTGAGCCAGCCCTACCCCCCCCCCGCAACTTTAGCCAAATTACCCCCAGTTTTCAATGCCTAACTATTATTATAAAGTAAATTAAGATTGACAAGCTTCAGTAATACGAATTGATGTTTTTGGCATTAAAATGGGCACTGTAGGTGTTTTCCTGTCCTCCACTCACTGCCGACTTTGATTCCCCATTGACTTGCATTGGGTTTCGTGTTTCAGTCGGCCCCCGACTTTTCGCAATAATTGGCCGATTTCACCCGACCTGACTTTTGACAAAGTCGGGTTTCGCGAAACCCGACTCGATCCGAAAAAAGTAAAAGTAGCTCAACTCTAGCAAATATTAGTTACTAATCCCTATTATAGTAGCATTATTATTACACCTGTGCCGTGACAGGTAGCTCACTCTGATAACAAGGTTTATCTGCTTGCTGTCAGTGAATGTGGAAAAGCCAAAGACTTGGCGGGTAAGAATGGAGACTGGTGAAAGGACTAATAGAGAAAAAAATAGACTATGTTAGCAACACAGAGTATTTCAGGATAGTGTGCAGGTAACTCGGTCGCTCACTGCCAATAATTTTGCACTTGTATAACTAGTATAGGAAGTAAAGGGATCAATTTTACGTTTGTGGTGTGGAAACTTTTCTTCCTGCCTTTTCATGCTCCCATTGCCACAGCTGGCAGTGGAGTAAAGGTGACAACAAAATGGGAACTGGTTTGTCTTCTGCTGACATAATCTTTCAGCTGCTAGACTTGATTTGCTGGACCAGTGCCATGTGACTCAGACTCTATTTTTACGTAAACACCTCAGTGCACAGACTTTACTTGCATATAGTACATTGAATCCTCTGCAGAACATCTATGAAACCCCTTACAAACCTTACCCTAAAAAAATGCCCCAATGCATAGGGTTAATTACTGCAACCAAAGGAATGTCCATGATTACAATTTAGAATCTATAACTGGAGTCAAGCGCCTTTCAGAAGGAATCCAGGCCTTGTCTGGCCTCATAGCAAAGTTAATTGACTTGTAATGTGAGCATTGTAAAAAAAAGGTATCAGAATTGTCCTCAGAGGTGGAGCTATAGGTGGTACAAAGATAGCGGCCACATCCATGCTTAGGTCAGGCTTTTTGTCACAGGAAAAGACAATGGTGCCTGAAGATTAGTGTATTTTAATACCAATCCAGCTTTTGTCAGGCGTCATAGCAGATGTTAATTGCCTCGTAATGTGAGCATTGTCTAAAAAAGATATCATAATGATCCTCAGAGGCAGCGCTATGAAAGGTGCAAAGATAGCAGCCACGTCCATGCTTAGGTCAATCTTCTCTGTAATAGAAAAATATAATGATACATGGAGTTTAGTGCATTTCAATACCAATATAGCCTTTGTCAGACCTCATATTAGAAGTTAATTAACTTGTAATGTGAGCACTATAAAAAAATATAGCATAATGATCCTCAGAGGTGGAGCTATCGGAGGTGCAAAGATAGCAGCCATGCCCATGCTTAGGTGAGACTTCTTGTCACACAATATGACAGGATCATATTCCTCACCAACCGTTACACCGATGCCTCTACTTTGTGCCAGTCATTACACTGGTAACCCATCCACTCAAGAATCCAGTACAAAACTACCCTCATCCACAAAGCACTCCATGGCTCAGCACCACCCTACATCTCCTCGCTGGTCTCAGTCTACCACCCTACCCGTGCCCTCCACTCCGCTAATGACCTCAGGTTAGCATCCTCAATAATCAGAACCTCCCACTCCCGTCTCCAAGACTTTACACGTGCTGCGCCGATTCTTTGGAATGCACTACCTAGGTAATTACGATTAATCCCCAATCCCCACAGTTTTAAGCGTGCCCTAAAAACTAATTTGTTCAGATTGGCCTACGCCTCAACGCATTAACCTAACTATCCCTATGTGGCCCATTCAAAAAAAAACATAATTGGGTTCCTTGCATCATGTTCTCATACACTTTATGCAGTTAATAGCCCACTGTGTCTGTACTGCTACATACTTAGGCAGTTAACTGGTTCTTTCAGCTTTACATGAACACCTGAGCCTTACACTATGGCCGGTCCGAATAACTAAAGCAATTGTTACCATCCACCTCTCGTGTCTCCCCTTTTCCTCATAGTCTGTAAGCTTGCGAGCAGGGCCTTCATTCCTCTTGGTATCTATTTTGAACTGTGATTTCTGTTATGCTGTAATGTCTATAGTCTGTACAAGTCCCCTCTATAATTTGTAAAGCGCTGCGGAATATGTTGGCGCTATATAAATAAAATTATTATTATTATTATTATTATTATTATTATTAATGGTATCTCGAGGTTAGCGCATTTCAATACCAATCCAAACTTTGTCAGGCCTCAAATGAGAAGTTACAGTAATTGACTCGTAATGTAAGCAATGTAAAAAAAAAATTGTAGTGGTCTTCAGGGGCAGAGCTATAGGAGATGCAGACATTCTAGCTATGCCCATGCTTAGGCCAGGCTTCTCTGTCACAGACACTAGTACCTGGAGTTTAGCACATTTCAATATCATGCCAGACCTAATCAGTCCTAATAGCAGAAGTTGATTGACTTGTAATGTGAACAATGTAAAAAGAAAAGTATCATAGTGGTCCTCAGAGGCGGAGCTATAGGAGGTACAGAAGTAACAGCCATCCACATGCTTAGTCAGGGCAATTTCAGTGGAATGATGCGGCTGAAAACCAGATTATAAGCAGTCAAAGTGGGAACAGGAGGAGAAACATATATATCTAAGGATCTGTAGTGCTGCAACTGGACACCAGGAGAAGGTGTATTGGAAATGCTGTGATGTGATCTATACCCAGACAAAGAAAGTCATTTGAAGGAACCGAGGACTGTCTGCTCAGGATTCCTGCTGTCAGAGCCTTTTTACGTTTGTACTTACTACACAGGTTGATCAACTTGAATATATGGTGTGTATACATGCAAATACATTATACATTATTATGTAAGATCATAAATAATTACTACAACTCCCATTATGTGATTATACAACCGTATATAATTATTAATGGACATTGTCAGTGAGAAAATAACAAAACAAATTAAAAATATGTAACCGTAAATGTTTTGTAAATTAATCTATTATGCTTATTATGGATGTTACAGAACCCCCAGCACCAAGAATATGTTATGCAGTATATATTATGTATAATAGGTTCTGTTACAGAACCCCCCAGCACCAAGACTGTTATGCAGTATATGTATGTATAATAGTTTCCATGTGAAATGCATCAGTCCACAGGCTGCACCCCTGGACAAGATATTCTCTTTCTGACCTCCCCCCACCTTTGTAATTCCCACAGTAAATATTGGCAGGCTCCAGCCCCCTGCGGCTATTATAATGTATGTCTGGCCTGCTGTGTTTCTATTGGCCTGTCCTGTGTATCTGTGTTATATATTTTGTGTGCTGTAAATAAAGGTTGTTCTTTTAGACTGGAAATACGTGGGGTAGCAGTCAGCTTTTATATGCTCTCACGTGGCCAAGGAATTCCAGCCGGCTTCCTTCATTCAGAGTCCAGCAAAGGCAGAGTGGACCTCCTGAAACACGGGGTGGTACTGAAAGAGGTACCCCAGCTTGGTAGACCCCGTTACACTGGTGGCAGACAGCGGGATGTGATATCCGTTCTACAGGAGGAAAGGAATGAATGGAAGACAACTACCAGAAGTTAAACAGGACTACATTAAAAGATCTGGTGGAAGCCCGAGGGTTAATCGCCAGCAACAAAACAAAAGCGGATTTGATAGCAGCCATCATGGAACACGACAGTGCAGCGCCCCCCAATGTGAACGTGGAGGACACTGAATTCCAGAGGGAGGTAAAGAACAGACTGGCGTTCCATGGCCCAAACCCTGCAGTAGAGATCATACGAGAGGTGATGGCTGATGTGTGTACTGATCTGAAGGAAGAGATGGCCGAGCGGACCAGGATAGGGCTAGCCAAGATGGAGATGGCAGAGCGGACCAAAGTGGAGCTGGCCAAGATGGAGATGGCAGAGCAGAGAGAGGAGAGTCAGCGAGCAAGGGGAGCTCTGGCCTCCGCCCAGGTACCTTCAAAAGTAAGCCACAAAAAGATCCAGTATAATGCCTTCCGACAGTTGGGGGAGGCAGAGGAAGACATTGATGGCTTTCTGCAGGACTTTGAGCGGCAGTGTGTCCTTCATCAAGTGAAGCCGGAGGAACGGGTTCACATTCTGGCCAGCAAGCTGACAGGCCGGGCAGCGGACGCCTATCGCACGGTACCCGATGAGGACTGTATGGACTATGAGCAGATCAAAGAAGTGATCTTGGCCCGGTATGCGCTGACACCAGAGGCATACCTGTTATGGACCTGGTGGTTAGGAGCACCCGGAATGACCTGATGGTTAAACTAACACAGGACAAGCTCTGGGAAGTGGGAGCTCTGCTGACCGCAACCCCTAATCCTATCACACACACTAGAAATAGCCGTGGAGCGTACCTAACTCGGCCTAGACGCCTCTTCACAGCCTAAGAGCTAACTAGCCCTAGAGATAGAAAATAAAGCCTACCTTGCCTCAGAGAAATTCCCCAAAGGAAAAGGCAGCCCCCCACATATATTGACTGTGAGTTAAGATGAAAGTCACAAACACAGAAATGAAACAGGTTTCAGCAAAGGAGGCCAGACTAACTAAACAGCCCGAGGATAGGAAAGGTATCTTTGCGGTCAGCATAAAAAACTACAAAAAGACCACGCAGAGTGTGCAAAAAGACCTCCGCACCGACTCACGGTGCGGAGGTGCCACTCTGCAACCCAGAGCTTCCAGCTAGCAAGGCAAAATCATGATAGCAAGCTGGACAAGAAAACAATGAACAAATAATTAACTAGCAGGGACTTAGCTTCTGCTGGAGTAGACAGGTCACCAGAAAGATCCAAGAGCGAACTGAACAGTACAAGAACATTGACAGCTGGCATGGAGTAACGATCTGAGTGGAGTTAAATAGAGCTGCCAGCCAAAGAATAAACTAAGTCACCTGTGGAAGGAACCTCAGAAGCAGCAGCTCCACTCACAGCCACCAGAGGGAGTCCATGGACAGAACTCGCCGAAGTACCATTCATGACCACAGGAGGGAGTTCGATAACAGAATTCACAACACATACCGCCAAAAGTTCAGCGGACTTATAAAACGAGTAACCGATACCCACGCTGAATGGGCCTGTAAATTACGGCGGTCACTGCTACAGTGGGTACAAGGGAGCCAAGCAACAACTAAGGAGGACGTCCTCCAGCTCTTCTTGTAAGAACGATTCTTTAATGGACTAAACCCCGAGACACAGGAATGGCTTCGGGACAGGCGGCCAAGGACTCTTGAGGAAGCCGCTCGTCTGGCCGATGAACATCATGACGCCAGGAGGCCTCAGTTGTCCAGATCAAAGATGGTCACTAGGGGTCCGCCCATGGACCTGGAGGGCCCCAAACCACCGAAGATTGTAGGGGACCAGCTAGAAACCCAGCCTACCACAGTTCCCCTGGGGAACACCTGCCACCTGCAAAGACAATGTCCCAACCGGACTCAGCATACCCAGTGGCCAAAGGCGGGAACAGCTACCTTCCGCCGGGCCACTGTACACTGCTACCAAGGCGAAGCTGACCCGGCATTGGGGGCTACAACTAACCAAGGGGTGGAAGACATGGAGGAAGTGCTGCATGAAGTTGACCCCGTGCAGGCAGCCCAGGCAGATAATCGACAACAGCATCGACAGGTCGTGTGGGTTAATGGGAAATGCATGCAGGGACTAAGAGATTCCGGAGAAACTTTGACCCTCGTGAAGCCTCATCTTGTCCGGGACCAAGAGAAGACGGACCGGACAGTGGCAGTCCGTGTAGCAGGGGGAGCCATACATCGATTGCCCACTGCCAGGATTCACCTGAACTGGGGAGATGGGGATGGCCTTGTTGAGGTCGGCTTGATGGAGGATTTGCCTGCAGACGTTTTGCTGGGAAATGACTTGGGGCCCATGTTGTCTGCCTTCTCAGTTGCCCCTCTGGCTAAGACATATCCTGTGACCACCCGGAGACAAGCTCGAGCTGCGGAGGCGGAATCACACTCAGTGGAGGCCCAGGTAAGACATCCCAGCCCTACACGTATTCCCATAGCCAGACACATTTCTTGGGCCACCCCAGATGAATTTAAGAGGGAGTTACTTGAGGACCCTTCATTGGAGGGATATCGTGGGAAGGCACAGGAGGGGAGAGGGGTACTGGAAGGGGAACAGTTTATATGGAAGCAGGGACTCCTCTACCGGATCACAGAGCAGCACCACACAGGGACGAGCCTCACTATAAAACGACAGCTGGTAGTTCCCAAGAAGTATAGGCAGGAGTTATTGCGAATCTCTCATGACATACCCTTGGCCGGGCACTTCAGCGTCAGTCGCACCAGGCATCGTCTGACAGAAAACTTCTTTTGGCCGGGGGTAACCTATGATGTTCGTCAATACTGCCAGACCTGTGACAGTTGTCAGCGCATTGGCAAGAGGGGAGATCGATGCAAGGCCAAATTACGCCCCCTCCCCATTGTGGAGGAACCATTTAGACGAGTAGCGGTCGATCTGATAGGGCCGTTAGCCAAACCCAGTCCATCAGGGAAAAGGTATATATTGACAGTGGTAGATTATGCCACACGGTATCCAGAGGCGGTTGCGTTACCTAACATACTGGCAGAGACTGTGGTGGCTGCCCTGCTCCAGGTTTTCTCACGGGTTGGATTTCCCCGGGAGATTATCTCAGACCAGAGTACCCAGTTTACAGCAGAGGTGACCAACCAACTGTGGAAGCTGTGCGGTGTAAAGTCCATTAGAAGCGCCCTGTACCACCCGCAAACCAATGGGTTGTGTGAACGCTTTAACGGGACGTTAAAGCAACTCATTGGGACTTTTACCAGGACCTACAGGGACTGGGAGAAATTCTTGCCTCACCTCCTGTTTGCCTATCGAGAGGTGCCCCAAGAATCCACGGGGTTCTCCCCATTCGAACTGGTATACGGGAGACGGGTATGGGGACCCCTAGACTTAGTGCTAGAACACTGGGAAGGGGAGGGCACCATAGAAGGGGTACCTATTGTACCGTATGTGCTGGAATTCCGGGATCGCCTACAGGAGCTCACCCAGGCTGTACGTTGGAACATGCAGGTGGCCCAGCGGCGCCAGCGCGTATGGTACAATCGGAGGGCCAGAGAGCGCACCTTGGAAATAGGGCAGAAGGTCCTGGTGTTAGAGCCCACTAGGCAGAACAAGTTCCAAGCTGCATGGCAGGGGCCCTACTAGGTAGTGGGGAAAATAGCCGACACCACCTATAATGTCGCCGATTGTGACGACCCCAGGGTTATCCACATGTTCCACGTGAATATGCTGAAGCCCTATCGGGAGCGCCCTGAAGAGGTAGTGGCCATCTGTGCACCTGAAGCAGAGGATTTAGCCGGACTTCCCTTGCCTTTTGTCTTAAGGGAGAGGACTCAGTCTAAAACATGGGACCAGGTACACTGGGGTGAAGACTTAGGTCCCCGGGAGAGACAGCAGGCGGAGGAGTTGTTGAGGCAGCGACAGAGGATGTTTTCGGGGAAACCCGGGTACACTCACCTGGCACAACACAAGGTTGAGACCCAGGATCAGACCCCCCTGCGACAAACCCCCTTCCGCATCCCTGAGTCTGTATAAGAAGGGTTGCGACAAGAGATGCAAGAGATGTTGCGTTTAGGGGTCATTGAAGAGTCAGATAGTCCCTGGGCATCCCCCGTAGTGTTAGTGCCCAAGAAGGATGGGACTACACGGTTTTGTGTAGACTATCGTAAGCTCAATGAGAAAACAGTGACGGATGCGTATCCCATGCCGCGTGTGGATGACTTGTTAGACTGACTGGCAGGGGCAAAGTATTTGACCACCATCGATCTATGCAAAGGCTACTGGCAGATTCCCCTTAGTCCTGATGCTATTCCCAAGTCGGCATTTGTCACCCCGTTTGGCTTATTCCAGTTTCGAGCTATGCCATTCGGGAAGAAGACTGCCCCGGCGACCTTCCAGAGGCTGGCTGACCGGCTTCTGGATGGTCTCCAGGACTATGCGTGTGCCTACCTGGATGATATCGCCATCTACAGCGCGACATGGGAAGAGCATCTAAATCACCTAGAGACAGTAGTAGAAAGGATCCACAAGGCCGGAATCACCCTGAACCCAAACAAGTGTCACGTGGGCAAAACAGAGGTTCAGTATTTAGGGCATTGGGTGGGAAGTGGGAAACAGAGACCAGAACCAGCCAAGATTGAGGCCATAGCCAAATGGCCCACCCCACGCGCTAAAACCCAGGTCATGGCGTTTCTAGAGACAGCGGGGTATTACAGGAAATTCGTTCCCAATTACAGCAGCGTGGCCAAGCCCCTCACTGATCTGACCCGTAAGAACCAACCCCGCCAGGTAACCTGGACCCCAGAGTGTGAGGAAGCCTTCCGCCAGCTAAAGGATGCCCTCACCAATACCCCTGTATTGGCCACACCCGATCCAACTAATAGTTTCCTTGTTCACACAGACGCTTCTATGTTTGGATTGGGGGCAGTACTAAGCCAAGTCGGGCCGGACGGCCAAGAGGACCCGGTAGCTTACCTGAGTCGGAAACTACTGCCCCGTGAAGTGAGCTATGTGGCCATCGAGAAGGAGTGCCTGGCAATAGTATGGGCACTCAAAAAGTTACAACCATATTTGTATGGACAACAGTTTTCCCTCCTAACGGACCATAATCCCCTAGTCTGGCTTAATCGGGTCTCCGGAGACAATGCCAGATTACTGCGGTGAAGTTTAGCGCTACAACCTCTGGACTTCACCATCCACTACAGACCCGGCAAAAAAAACGGTAATGCCGATGGACTAAGTCGACAAACGGAACTTGTACCAACCCCATAAACTTCGGTCATCCCCAAACCGATCCGTTAAGGATCAGACTGTGTATGCCGATCGCGTCGCTGAAAAGGGGAGCCGTGTTACAGAACCCCCAGCACCAAGAATATGTTACAACTTCTTAAAAGAGAAAAAATGAAGGAACTCACCAGTCTTCCAAAAGTATTCTTTTATTAACACCAACTCCAGATAAAATTCATGGCCGGGGGAGCGGTAGCCGAAGCTCGTGTGAGCAGAGGGGGACGACGCCCGTTTTCGCGCTGTGCCTGCGCTTCTACCGGTCAATCTGTGCCTAGGTTAGACAGCGGAAATAGTGTACCGGCCATGACACCTCCCACCACCAAAACCCTCCCACAAATCAAGAAATACACAAATTATAAAAAGCACATTTAAAAACACTGAATTAAACTTCTGAGATTACTTCTAAAGCTCTGACATAGATCTATAAACTGTGATCCCAGTAATATCATAATCCACAATATTGGCGTAGATTCAAGCCCACAAACTACCTGACTCCAGCGTATTGCGTCTATCTCTATAAGAAAATGGACATGTCCACGCGGTCATTGAAGCCGAGCGGACCAAGCGCATTACTACGCATGATCCACCTGGCCTCACGTCTCAGGAGCAAGTTATTCCAATCTCCTCCTTGGGCCGGCAGGGTAACCCTTTCTATTCCAGCAAAGGTAAGACATTGTGCATTGCCACTATGCTTCTCTCTCACATGCGAAATCAGGCGTGGGACTCCTTTACCTGTCACTACTGACCGACAATGCTCGCGGAAACGTGTAAATAGTGGTCGAATGGTTTTCCCGATATAATATAATCTACATGGGTAAAATATAACATATACTACATGGTCAGATCTGCAAGTGATGAAATCATTGACCATGTGTTCTACAGCTCCCGTGTATAAAACGCGGTCAGTCATATGTTGTCGACAGTATGAACAGTGCCCGCATTTAAAGTTGCCTTTAGGGGTGGCTCAGCTGAGCCAATTACTGCCCTGGCTAGTAAAGCGATTTCTCACTATTTTATCTCTCAGTCTCACACTTCTTTTGTTGGCTATTAGTGGGCCTCTCGCTACTATCTCCGACAACTCTTTGTCACGTCCTAACAAATGCCAATTCTTCTTTATGGCCAATCTGATTTGTTGATCCATATTACTGTATTTAAAAGAGAAAGTGAATCGTTTCTCCACATGCTGCTTACGATTAGCTACCTTCTTATCTACTTCTCTATTTCTCCTCTCATTATTCACTCTGTCCAAGGTCGTGGTTAATAGATTTTTGGGGTACCCTCTGTGTTTAAATCTGACCTTCATCTCTTCTGATTGACGCAGGAAACCTTCTTCCGTGTTGTTCATCCTACTTACCCTAACAAACTGACTATATGGAAGGGCTCTTTTTGTGTGCATAGGGTGAAAGCTATCGTAATGCATCATAGTGTTAGCTGCTACCGGTTTTCGATAAAGCGACGTACAGATCTTCCCTTCTTTCACCTCCACTAAAACATCCAAGAATTCTAGTTTCTGACCTCCAAACACGGAGGTAAAAATCATATTCATATTATTGATCTGATTCAAACCTGTCGCAAAATCTTGAAATATGTCCTCCGTGCCATCCCAGATCACTACTGTGTCATCAATATATATTTGATAAAATTTAATATGCTGTAAGAAGACATTTTCGCTTGAATATATGTATTTTTCCTCGAACACACCTAAAAATAAATTCGCGAAGGTGCATGCTACCGGAGTTCCCATCGCAGTCCCAACTTCTTGCACGTACCAATCATCCAAAAAGGTGAACGCATTATGGATGAGGATAAAATTCAACCCCTCACACACAAATTCAACGAAATCCCGACTTTTATTAGTGGTGTTTAAGATTAGTTCAATTGTTTCCACTCCTATTCTCTGAGGTATCCTGGTGTACAAACTCTCTACATCAATAGATGCTAGAGAGAAAGTCTCTTGCCAGTCAAAACCTCGTATGCTTTTGAGAAAAGAATTTGTGTCTTTCAAATAGGACGGAATGTCCTTCAACATAGGGCGTAACAACCAATCTATGTACTGGGATAGGGGCTCAGTGAGCGACCCTATCCCAGACACTATTGGACGCCCAGGGGGACGTTCAACCGACTTGTGCACCTTCGGGATATGGTACCAGTGGGGTCTGGTGGGGAACTCCGGCAGCAGCCTCTCCGCTTTACGTTTGGAAATTACTCCTAACTCCACATATTTCCTCAAGTAAGTTCTCAACTCAGCTATATACTTAGGTAAAGGATTCTTAGACAGAGGTCTATATACTGTTGTGTCCGACAATTGTCTCTTGGCTTCAGAGACATAGTAGGATCTGGGAAGCAGCACTATCTTTCCTCCCTTATCGGCAGCCCTCACTATCGTGTCCTCCCACTTGCTAATTTCTCACATAGCTTTTTCTTCGTCAGTTGTTAAGTTATTCGGGGCTTTGAGATACATCAATGCTTCTACATCCCGTATTACCTGCGCTTCAAATAAATCTATTAGATTACCTGGAGATGCCATAGGCATGAATCTGGATGGGACCCACCCCCCCCCCCTAAAAGGGGCTATACTCTCTCTGTTGTCCCCACTCCGATTCACAGTTTCATCAGTCAGCCCCACTAGCGACTCCGCATCCTCTCTCGTGTCAACTAATGCGCCCGTCCCTGCCATAAAGCCCAATGGGCCAATGGAACAGGGACTCTCTCCTTCCAAATTTATATTATCTATATTTTTATTGTTAAACATTTTAAAGAGGTGAATTTTTCTAGTAGATTTGAATAAGTCAATTTTGAAGTCGGTCAGATCAAAATCTTCTGGGATACTAAATCCCAACCCCTTGGACAGTAGTGATAAATGTGTCGGAGTCAAAACATGATCAGTCAAATTGATAACAATATTTTCCACCAAGTTAATCAGTATTTCCGTGTCCACGCCACATGCTTCCGTTTTTGCTGCTTGCCCACGTTGGTTGTTCTTTCTACCCCTCCGGGTCTTTCTCCTAAAGGGGTCGACACTCCTGGTGTTTCTACTCCAGCTGCTGAGAGACATTCTAGGGAGCCAGTCGACATACCCGTACTGTCACTGCAACTGGACTCGGATTCAGTAGTGAGATAGTCCCGTTTACGGTTTTTATTCCTATTCACATGATTCCGTTTCCATCTGGCAACGTGTTTGCTTTTGCTATCGCCTTCACTGGAGATATTCCAGGAGAAAACTCGGCCCGTATCAAAGTCCATTTTATCTCTTATGTATTTATCTCTTTTCCTCTGCTTTATATTTGCCTGAATGGGTATGAGTTTACTGTCCAATTTCTTATGGAAGACATCCCACTGGCTCTCATTAAGTCTGGATTTCAGCTCTTCTTGTGTTTTATTTAATTCGGCATTTACTGTCTCATAATTTTATAAATTAGTTTTTAAAACTAATGCCAATAAATCCTGCGAGCATTTCAACATAATACTTTCCCATTCCTTCTGGAAAGCGGCATTTTCGTTATGCTGTGAAATTTGTTTCCAGACTCTTAGTCCACGTGGGACTCTTCCATTCTCACAGTATGATCTCAACGAATTATTCGTCCCAAAAAGTTTGACTTCTCTTTCTGCCAAATTCGTCATTTTGAATTCTAAGGCTTTAGTGTTTAACGTGTGTATCTCATCCCCCTGCTCACATTCTTTAAAATAATTTTCTACATCCACCCGGCCAGCCTGTAATCCCAATCTGGGTTGAACGGTGGAGAGATCCATCTGATCCATGTGCAGCAATCAACTGCTTCAAAGCGTTCACCTGTCGAGTCTCACCTGGGACGTGCTCAGCTCCAACGGATAGCATACAATACAGTCCAACAATAAAAAATGAGCGGCACTGCCCCTACCACTCGGGTCTCTACTGGACCAATTTCAGGTGAAAACAAGTGTTGCTAGATGTCACTCTCCAAAAATAATAATCACATGGGACTTCGGGTGCTCTTCCGAAAAAAAAACAGTCTATTGACCACAACTTCTTAAAAGAGAAAAAATGAAGGCACTCACCAGTCTTCCAAAAGTATTATTTTATTAACGCCAACTACAGATAAAATTCATGGCCGGGGGAGCGGGAGCCGAAGCTCGTGTGAGCAGAGGGGGACGACGGCCGTTTCGCGCTGTGCCTGCGCTTCTACGGGTCAATCTGTGCTCAGGTTAGACAGCGGAAATAGTGTACCGGCCATGACACCTCCCACCACCAAAACCCTCCCACAAATCAAGAAATACACAAATTATAAAAAGCACATTTAAAAACACTGAATTAAACTTCTGAGATTACTTCGAAAGCTCTGACATAGATCTATAAACTGTGATCCCAGTAATATCATAACCCACAATATTGGCGTAGATTCAAGCCCACAAACTACCTGACTCCAGCGTATTGCGTCTATCTCTATAAGAAAATGGACATGTCCACGCGGTCATTGAAGCCGAGCGGACCAAGCGCATTACTACACATGATCCACCTGGCCTCACGTCTCAGGAGCAAGTTATTCCAATCTTCTCCTTGGGCCGGCAGGGTAACCTGTTATGAAAGGCAATTCAGTACTACAATGGACATAGCGGTCAGAGCACATACAGTGATCTGACAATAACCCAAAATCATAAAACGAGCTCTGAGACGTGGGAACTCTGCAGACCGCAATCCCTAATCCTCTCCAAACAACACTAGAGGCAGCCGTGGATTGCGCCTAACTCTACCTATGCAACTCGGCACAGCCTGAGAAACTAACTAGCCTGAAGATAGAAAATAAGCCTACCTTGCCTCAGAGAAATACCCCAAAGGAAAAGGCAGCCCCCCACATATAATGACTGTGAGTTAAGATGAAAAGACAAACGTAGAGATGAAATAGATTCAGCAAAGTGAGGCCCGACTTTCTTAACAGATCGAGGATAGAAAAGGTAACTTTGCGGTCTACACAAAACCCTAAAGAAAACCACGCAAAGGGGGCAAAAAGACCCTCCGTACCGAACTAACGGCACGGAGGTACACCCTTTGCGTCCCAGAGCTTCCAGCAACAAATTAGACAAGCTGGACAGAAAAAATAGCAAACAAATAGCAAAGAAGAACTTAGCTATGCAGAGCAGCAGGCCACAGGAATGATCCAGGGAAAAGCAAGTCCAACACTGGAATATTGACAGGAAGCCAGGATCAAAGCATTAGGTGGAGTTAAGTAGAGAAGCACCTAATGACCTCACCAGATCACCTGAGGGAGGAAACTCAGAAGCCGCAGTACCACTTCCCTCCACCAACAGAAGCTCACAGAGAGAATCAGCCGAAGTACCACTTGTGACCACAGGAGGGAGCTCTGCCACAGAATTCACAACAGTACCCCCCCCTTGAGGAGGGGTCACCGAACCCTCACCAGAGCCCCCAGGCCGACCAGGAAGAGCCACATGAAAGGCACGAACAAGATCGGGAGCATGGACATCAGAGGCAAAAACCCAGGAATTATCTTCCTGAGCATAACCCTTCCATTTAACCAGATACTGGAGTTTCCGTCTAGAAACACGAGAATCCAAAATCTTCTCCACAATATACTTCAATTCCCCCTCCACCAAAACCGGGGCAGGAGGATCAACAGATGGAACCATAGGTGCCACGTATCTCCGCAACAATGACCTATGGAATACGTTATGTATGGAAAAAGAATCTGGAAGGGTCAGACGAAAAGACACAGGATTAAGAACCTCAGAAATCCTATACGGACCAATGAAACGAGGTTTAAACTTAGGAGAGGAAACCTTCATAGGAATATGACGAGAAGATAACCAAACCAGATCCCCAACACGAAGTCGGGGACCCACACGGCGTCTGCGATTAGCGAAACGTTGAGCCTTCTCCTGGGACAAGGTCAAATTGTCCACTACATGAGTCCAAATCTGCTGCAACCTGTCCACCACAGTATCCACACCAGGACAGTCCGAAGACTCAACCTGTCCTGAAGAGAAACGAGGATGGAACCCTGAATTGCAGAAAAATGGCGAAACCAAGGTAGCCGAGCTGGCCCGATTATTAAGGGCGAACTCAGCCAAAGGCAAAAAGGACACCCAGTCATCCTGATCAGCAGAAACAAAGCATCTCAGATATGTTTCCAAGGTCTGATTGGTTCGTTCGGTCTGGCCATTAGTCTGAGGATGGAAAGCCGAGGAAAAAGACAAGTCAATGCCCATCCTACCAAAAAAGCTCGCCAAAACCTTGAAACAAACTGGGAACCTCTGTCAAACGATATTCTCTGGAATGCCATGTAAACGAACCACATGCTGGAAGAACAATGGCACCAAATCAGAGGAGGAAGGCAATTTAGACAAGGGTACCAGATGGACCATCTTAGAAAAGCGATCACAGACCACCCAAATGACTGACATCTTTTGAGAAACGGGAAGATCAGAAATAAAATCCATAGAGATATGTGTCCAAGGCCTCTTCGGGACCGGCAAGGGCAAAAGCAACCCACTGGCACGAGAACAGCAGGGCTTAGCCCGAGCACAAATCCCACAGGACTGCACAAAAACACGCACATCCCGCGACAGAGACGGCCACCAAAAGGATCTAGCCACCAACTCTCTGGTACCAAAGATTCCAGGATGACCAGCCAACACCGAACAATGAACCTCAGAGATAACTTTATTGGTCCACCTATCAGGGACAAACAGTCTCTCCGCTGGACAACGATCAGGTTTATTAGCCTGAAATTTTTGCAGCACCCGCCGCAAATCAGGGGAGATGGCAGACACAATTACTCCTTCCTTGAGGATACCCGTCGGCTCAGACAAACCCGGAGAGTCGGGCAAAAAACTCCTAGACAGAGCATCCGCCTTCACATTTTTAGAGCCCGGAAGGTACGAAATCACAAAGTCAAAACGGGCAAAAAACAGCGACCAACGAGCCTGTCTAGGATTCAACCGCTTAGCAGACTCAAGATAAGTCAAGTTCTTATGATCAGTCAATACCACCACGCGATGCTTAGCTCCTTCAAGCCAATGACGCCACTCCTCGAATGCCCACTTCATGGCCAGCAACTCTCGGTTGCCCACATCATAATTTCGCTCAGCAGGCGAAAACTTCCTGGAAAAAAAAGCGCATGGTTTCATCACTGAGCAATCAGAACCTCTCTGCGACAAAACAGCCCCTGCTCCAATCTCAGAAGCATCAACCTCGACCTGGAACGGAAGAGAAACATCTGGTTGACACAACACAGGGGCAGAAGAAAAACGATGCTTCAAGTCTTGAAAAGCTTCCACAGCAGCAGAAGACCAATTGACCAAATCAGCACCCTTCTTGGTCAAATCGGTCAATGGTTTGGCAATACTAGAAAAATTGCAGATGAAGCGACGATAAAAATTAGCAAAGCCCAGGAACTTTTGCAGACTTTTCAGAGATGTCGGCTGAGTCCAATCATGGATGGCTTGGACCTTAACAGGATCCATCTCGATAGTAGAAGGGGAAAAGATGAACCCCAAAAATGAAACCTTCTGCACACCAAAGAGACACTTTGATCCCTTCACAAACAAAGAATTAGCACGCAGGACCTGAAAAACTGTTCTGACCTGCTTCACATGAGACTCCCAATCATCCGAGAAGATCAAAATGTCATCCAAGTACACAATCAGGAATTTATCCAGGTACTCTCGGAAGATGTCATGCATAAAGGACTGAAACACTGATGGAGCATTGGCAAGTCCGAATGGCATCACTAGATACTCAAAATGACCCTCGGGCGTATTAAATGCAGTTTTCCATTCATCTCCTTGCCTGATTCGCACCAGATTATACGCACCACGAAGATCTATCTTGGTGAACCAACTAACCCCCTTAATCCGAGCAAACAAATCAGATAACAATGGCAAGGGGTACTGAAATTTAACCGTGATCTTATTTAGAAGGCGGTAATCTATACAAGGTCTCAGCGAACCATCCTTCTTGGCTACAAAAAAGAACCCTGCTCCTAATGGCGACGATGACGGGCGAATATGCCCCTTCTCCAGGGACTCCTTCACATAACTGCGCATAGCGGCGTGCTCAGGCACGGATAAATTAAACAGTCGACCTTTTGGGAATTTACTACCAGGAATCAAATTGATAGCACAATCACAATCCCTATGCGGAGGTAGGGCATCGGACTTGGGCTCATCAAATACATCCCGGTAATCAGACAAGAACTCTGGAACCTCAGAAGGGGTGGATGACGAAATTGACAGAAATAGAACATCACCATGTACCCCCTGACAACCCCAGCTGGACACCGACATGGATTTCCAATCTAATACTGGATTATGGGCTTGTAGCCATGGCAACCCCAACACGACCACATCATGCAGATTATGCAACACCAGAAAGCGAATAACCTCCTGATGTGCAGGAGCCATGCACATGGTCAGCTGCGTCCAGTATTGAGGCTTATTCTTGGCCAAAGGCGTGGCATCAATTCCTCTCAATGGAATAGGGCACTGCAAGGGCTCTAAGAGAAACCCACAACGCTTAGCATACTCCAAGTCCATCAAATTCAGGGCAGCGCCTGAATCCACAAATGCCATGACAGAATACGATGACAAAGAGCAGATCAAGGTAACGGACAGAAGAAATTTTGACTGTACCATACCAATGGTGGCAGACCTAGCGAACCGCTTAGTGCGCTTAGGACAATCAGAGATAGCATGAGTGGAATCACCACAGTAGAAACACAGCCCATTCAGACGTCTGTGTTCTTGCCGTTCTACTCTGGTCAAAGTCCTATCGCACTGCATAGGCTCAGGTTTAAGCTCAGGTAATACCGCCAAATGGTGCACAGATTTACGCTCACGCAAGCGTCGACCGATCTGAATGGCCAAAGACATAGACTCATTCAAACCAGCAGGCATAGGAAATCCCACCATGACATCCTTAAGGGCTTCAGAGAGACCCTTTCTGAACATAGCTGCCAGCGCAGATTCATTCCATTGAGTGAGCACGGACCACTTTCTAAATTTCTGACAATATACCTCTATCTCATCCTGACCCTGACAAAGAGCCAGCAAATTTTTCTCTGCCTGATCCACTGAATTAGGTTCATCGTACAGCAATCCGAGCGCCAGGAAAAACGCATCGATATTACTCAATGCAGGATCTCCTGGCGCAAGAGAAAATGCCCAGTCCTGAGGGTCGCCGCGCAAAAAAGAAATAACAATCAAAACCTGTTGAACTGGATCACCAGAGGAGCGAGGTTTCAAGGCCAGAAATAATTTACAATTATTTTTGAAACTCAGAAACTTAGTTCTATCTCCAAAAAACAAATCAGGAATAGGAATTCTTGGTTCCAACATAGCTTTCTGATCAATAGTGTCTTGAATCTTTTGTACTCTTGCCGAGAGCTGATCCACAAATGAAGACAGACTTCTAATGTCCATCGCTACACCTGTGTACTGAACCACCCAAATGTCTAGGGGAAAAAAAAGGCAAAACACAGTGCAAAGAAAAAAAAAATGGTCTCAGAACTTCTTTTTTCCCTCTATTGAGAATCATTAGTACTTTTGGCTTCCTGTACTGTTATGAAAGGCAATTCAGTACTACAATGGACATAGCGGTCAGAGCACATACAGTGATCTGACAATAACCCAAAATCATAGAATGAGCTCTGAGACGTGGGAACTCTGCAGACCGCAATCCCTAATCCTCTCCAAACAACACTAGAGGCAGCCGTGGATTGCGCCTAACTCTACCTATGCAACTCGGCACAGCCTGAGAAACTAACTAGCCTGAAGATAGAAAATAAGCCTACCTTGCCTCAGAGAAATACCCCAAAGGAAAAGGCAGCCCCCCACATATAATGACTGTGAGTTAAGATGAAAAGACAAACGTAGAGATGAAATAGATTCAGCAAAGTGAGGCCCGACTTTCTTAACAGATCGAGGATAGAAAAGGTAACTTTGCGGTCTACACAAAACCCTAAAGAAAACCACGCAAAGGGGGCAAAAAGACCCTCCGTACCGAACTAACGGCACGGAGGTACACCCTTTGCGTCCCAGAGCTTCCAGCAACAAATTAGACAAGCTGGACAGAAAAAATAGCAAACAAATAGCAAAGAAGAACTTAGCTATGCAGAGCAGCAGGCCACAGGAATGATCCAGGGAAAAGCAAGTCCAACACTGGAACATTGACAGGAAGCCAGGATCAAAGCATTAGGTGGAGTTAAGTAGAGAAGCACCTAACGACCTCACCAGATCACCTGAGGGAGGAAACTCAGAAGCCGCAGTACCACTTCCCTCCACCAACAGAAGCTCACAGAGAGAATCAGCCGAAGTACCACTTGTGACCACAGGAGGGAGCTCTGCCACAGAATTCACAACAGTAACCCTTTCTATTCCAGCAAAGGTAAGACATTGTGCATTGCCACTATGCTTCTCTCTCACATGCGAAATCAGGCGTGGGACTCCTTTACCTGTCACTACTGACCGACAATGCTCGCGGAAACGTGTAAATAGTGGTCGAATTGTTTTCCCGATATAATATAATCTACATGGGCAAAATATAACATATACTACATGGTCAGATCTGCAAGTGATGAAATCATTGACCATGTGTTCTACAGCACCCATGTGTAAAACGCAGTCAGTCATATGTTGTCGACAGTATGAACAGTGCCCGCATTTAAAGTTGCCTTTAGGGGTGGCTGAGCTGAGCCAATTACTGCCCTGGCTAGTAATGCGATTTCTCACTATTTTATCTCTCAGTCTCACACTTCTTTTGTTGGCTATTAGTGGGCCTCTCGCTACTATCTCCGACAACTCTTTGTCACGTCCTAACAAATGCCAATTCTTCTTTATGGCCAATCTGATTTGTTGATCCATATTACTGTATTTAAAAGAGAAAGTGAATCGTTTCTCCACATGCTGCTTACGATTAACTACCTTCTTATCTACTTCTCTATTTCTCCTCTCATTATTCACTCTGTCCAAGGTCGTGGTTAATAGATTTTTGGGGTACCCTCTCTGTTTAAATCTGACCTTCATCTCTTCTGATTGACGCAGGAAACCTTCTTCCGTGTTGTTCATCCTACTTACCCTAACAAACTGACTATATGGAAGGGCTCTTTTTGTGTGCATAGGGTGAAAGCTATCGTAATGCATCATAGTGTTAGCTGCTACCGTTATTCGATAAAGCGACGTACAGATCTTCCCTTCTTTCACCTCCACTAAAACGTCCAAGAATTCTAGTTTCTGACCTCCAAACACGGAGGTAAAAACCATATTCATATTATTGATCTGATTCAAACCTGTCACAAAATCTTGAAATATGTCCTCCGTGCCATCCCAGATCACTACTATGTCATCAATATATCTTTGATAAAATTTAATATGCTGTAAGAAGACATTTTCGCTTGAATATATGTATTTTTCCTCGAACACACCTCTTTTAAGAAGTTGTGGTCAATAGACTGTTTTTTTGGAAGAGCACCTGAAGTCCCATGTGATTATTATTTTTGGAGAGTGACATCTAGCAACACTTGTTTTCACCTGAAATTGGTCCAGTAGAGACCCGAGTGGTAGGGGCAGTGCCGCTCATTTTTTCTTGTTGGTCAAGAATATGTTATGCAGTATATATTATGTATAATAGGTTCCATGTGAAATGCATCAGTCCACAGGTTGCGTCCCTGGGCAGAGAGGACAAGATATCCCCCTTCTGTCCTCCTCCACCTTTGTAATTCTCCCAGTAAATATCTTGTAATGTATGTCTGGCCTGTTTTTTCTATTAGCCTACCCTGTGTATCTGTGTTATATATTCTGTGTGCTGTAAATAAAGTGAGTTCTTTTAGACTGGAAATACGTGGGGTAGCAGTCAGCTTTTATATGCTCTCACGTAACCAAGGAATTCCAGCCAGCGTCTTTCATTCAAACTCCAGCCAAAACAGAGTGGACCTCCTGAAACACGGGGTGGTACTGAAAGAGGTACCCCAGCTTGGTAGACCCCGTTACAATGGGTTTTTTACAAGACAACAAATATTCTAAAAGATGATCAGTATATTATTAAAGATCCGCAATAGTGTGCAGTAAGTCAATAAATTTCAATCTGTCAGGAAGATCTGAATTATTTTTCCATTATGCTGTGTGACCAAGTCCTGCTTGCAGTCCCTTGCCCTGCTGCAGCCCCCTATCTCTCCCTCTTTGTCAATTTCTACTCCCCTCCCTTAAACCAAATGGTCATTCTGAAATGTGAGTTTTATGGCTCTGTCAGCTAGCAGAGCTAAGAGTGTCTTCCCGTCAAGAGTTTCCTGAGCAGAATACTCAGAATTCAGTAACACACATTACCATAGAAACATGAAAAATAGATTTCCAGGATCTAGGCAATTGGGGCAACGCATGGCAGCGTTTTGTGGCATTTAGGGCCATCAAAAACCTGGGAAATTAATTTCTGCCCACCAGTAAATCACATACATACCGTGTTTGGACTCTAAAGAACAGTAAAATCACAGGGGAAAAAATAATGCCAATATCGTTGACCTGTGAGCTTCCAGGCCAAAGATATGAAAAAAAGGAGTTCTTGATAACTTTCCAAAATAAGTGTACCACCCTGAAAACAGCCCACATGTGAGGTCAGCAAGGTGGGAGTCCCTAAGTTTATGGCCAAACAATAAAACAGGAATGTCAGGCTGTGTAAGGGTTATTTGACCAAGAAGGAGAGTGATGGGGTGCTACGCCAGATGATCTGGCCTCCAGTCACCAGACCTGAACCCAATCGAGATGGTTTGGGGTGAGCTGGACCGCAGAGTGAAGGCAAAGGGCCAACAAGTGCTAAGCATCTCTGGGAACTCCTTCATGATTGTTGGAAGATCAAGAGAATGCGAAGAGTGTGCAAAGCAGTCATCAAAGCAAAAGGTGGCTACTTTGAAGAACCTAGAATATAAGACATATTATTTTCAGTTGTTTCACACTTTTTTTGTTAAGTATATAAGTCCGCATGTGTTAATTCATAGTTTTGATGCCTTCAGTGTGAATTTACAATTTTCATAGTCATGAAAATACAGAAAAATCTTTAAATGAGGGGTGTCCAAACTTTTGGTCTGTACTCTATCTATCTATCTATCTATCTATCATCTTTCTAATATACCCATCTATTATCTATCTATCTATCTATCTATCTATCTATCTATCTATCTATCTATCTATCTATCTATCTATCTATCTATCTATCTATCTATCTCCCAGGTCTAAGTTAGGATGAATTTGTGAAACTCCTTTCCAATCAGCTTCATCATAGAAATGGGAAATATTAGTGATTGTGAAAGCAAAAAAGGCCTGTTCACCACTTGGCAGTCACGTCATGAGAAATATCCAGTGTCTTGCATGTCTCAGCATAGCTCTGTAATTGGACAGCAGAGATAGATCAGCCGCTGTCTGATTGGATGAGAGGCATTTTCACGTGAAGGCCATGCAGTGCCGGCATGTTCTTGGATGTTTAGTTTCTTCCTCTTCAGAAATGACTCAATAGAATGTTCTTCCCACTCTCTGCATTCCTATCACATGAGGACAGATCCGACATCTTGCATACTGAGAATTGCAGCTTGTAGGGGACGGGTTCTCTTCACCTGGTTCTTGTGGCAACCTGAGCATTCAGGTATCTCTTGTATGACAAATGCCGGAGTCATATTACCTGGTGTAATGTAAGGACAGGTGGGCTTCTCTATGAGTGTAGTTTGCATGAGGTTCTCCATAATCCTTACCCCTAATTATCACATCATACTTCCTATGTTATGAGACAGTAGGATACATAACACATGGTGTTTACCTGTAATTTCATTATGAAAAAAGTTCACCCTCTACAAATCATATCCTATAAAAATAGTTCCATTTTTGAAAGACAAAGAAATATCTTGAACCTTGAAACCAAGTTATCTCCACATTGTTTTTGGCAGCTTAGTACAGTTTCCTTCTATCTAAGAATTAATCTTTCTTGGGTAGTGCAATCCTGAAAACTTGTAAAGCACAAGAAAAGACCTCAGGCACTTTCTCTCATTCTGGGTACAAGTAGTCCTTAGTTTTATACTGAACCTGTTTATTGGCTATTACGATATGTCTCTCCCGCTCATTAGCCCCTTCTCAAGTGACCCTCTGATGGTTTTCCAACTGCTGATTTACCTTTCTTACTGTTGCATTGAGTGGTAAAAAATCCACTACACCTGTACAGACTCCAGCTACTCCCCAGGCACTGTGGTGCTCCTTTCTTTGGAGGGTCTTTCTCTTACGAGGACACCATAGCCCCACCTCATGTTTCTCAACAGTCACAAATTTGTGAGTTCTAGGTCTCTTCCTCTCTGAAGAGACAATTTGCAAAATTAGCATATTTCGCAGAGGAGCATTCGACTTTTAAGGTACCGTCACACATAGCGACGCTGCAGCGATATCGACAACGATCCGGATCGCTGCAGCGTCGCTGTTTGGTCGCTGGAGAGCTGTCACACAGACAGCTCTCCAGCGACCAACGATGCCGAGGTCCCCGGTAACCAGGGTAAACATCGGGTAACTAAGCGCAGGGCCGCGCTTAGTAACCCGATGTTTACCCTGGTTACCATCCTAAAAAGTAAAAAAACAAACGCTACATACTTACCTACCGCTGTCTGTCCTCGGCGCTCTGCTTCTCTGGTCTGGCTGTGAGCGCCGGGCAGCCGGAAAGCAGAGCGATGACGTCACCGCTCTGCTTTCCGGCTGACCGACGCTCACAGCCAGTGCAGGAGGAGTGCAGAGCACAGCGCTGGAGGACAGACAGCTGTAGGTAAGTATGTACTGTTTGTTTTTTTACTTTTAGGATGGTAACCAGGGTAAACATCGGGTTACTAAGCGCGGCCCTGCGCTTAGTTACCCGATGTTTACCCTGGTTACCAGCAAAGACATCGCTGAATCGGTGTCACACACGCCGATTCAGCGATGTCTACGGGGAGTCCAGCGACGAAATAAAGTTCTGGACTTTCTTCCCCGACCAGCGATCTCCCAGCAGGGGCCTGATCGCTGCTGCCTGTCACACTGGACGATATCGCTAGCGAGGACGCTGCAACGTCACGGATCGCTAGCGATATCGTCTAGTGTGACAGTACCTTAAGTCTCATCTCGGCATGCTAATCAATCTCCGCAAAGAGAAACGATACTTCTTGGATATCGGTTGGACGCCTCTCACACAGCCAAACCAGATCCCCACTTTGCACTGATGAGAGGTAGTACCCCAAAACACAGTGCCTGCAAATTGAGATTCTGGTTTGGCTATTATCCTAAGTCATGTGACAAGGCTCGTTAAAGGGTCAACATTGACTTGTAGGATTGCTACTTCCAATAGGTGGCACTAGAGTTCTACTGTAGTTCTCTTACTCTCTGAAGAGACAATTTGCATAATTAACATATTTCCCAGAGGAGCATTGCGGCTTTAAGTCTCCTCATCTCGGCATGCTTAGCATGTCAATCTCTGCAAGGAGAAACAATACTTCTTGGATATCGGATGAAGACTGTCTAAAAATTTTGGAAACAATCCTAGCAAATTGGGCCACTTTCTGGCTGCAAAAAGTTGTTCCCTTCTAATATGGGGTGTTTCCAGGGCAAGACTAAACAGCTTTATTTTGCCAACTGAGATGTTAGTAAGTATGGATGGTGTGGGTCAATGCTTATGGTGTCATTAGCTATCACAGAAAAATGCACCATTTATCAGACTCTCTTCTTCAAAAATATTGTACTATGTCGCAGCCCAGTGCACACATTATTATACATCATTCATACATAGCATAAGAATATAACGTAATACACAGGTATACTGTCACGACACGGCTGTTGGGTGATCAGGGACCAGCTGATCAGGGACCAGCTCTCCTCCTATATATAGTATATACTTGTATGTCATCTCCTGTATATAGTATATACCTGTATGTCATCTCCCCTGTATATAGTATATACCTGCTGTATGTCATCTCCTCCTCTATATACCAATGTGTCACCTCCTCTTTTATATAGTATATACCTGTATGTCATCTCCTCCTGTATATAGTATATACGTGTGTCATCTCCTCCTGTGTATAGTATATACCTGTATGTCATCTCCTCCTATATATAGTATATACCTGTATGTCATCTCCTGTATATAGTATATACCTGTGTGTCATCTCCCCTGTATATAGTATGTACCTGTATGTCATCTCCTCCTGTATTAGACCTCGTTCACACGTTATTTGGTCAGTATTTTTACCTCAGTATTTGTAAGCTAAATTGGCAGCTTGATAAATCCCCAGCCAACAGGAAGCCCTCCCCCTGGCAGTATATATTAGCTCACACATACACATTATAGACAGGTCATGTGACTGACAGCTGCCGTATTTCCTATATGGTACATTTGTTGCTCTTGTAGTTTGTCTGCTTATTAATCAGATTTTTATTTTTGAAGGATAATACCAGACTTGTGTGGGTTTTAGGGCGAGTTTTATGTGTCGAGTTGTGTGTTGAGTTGCGTGTGGCGACATGCATGTAGTGACTTTAATTAGATGAGTTTTGTGTAGCGACATGCGTGTAGCAACTTTTTGTGTGTCGAGTTGCATGTGACAGGTTACTCTAGCAAGTTGTGTGCAGCAGGTTTTGCGCATGGCGAGTTTTGCACGTGGCGAGTTTTATGTGTGGTGGGTTTTGAGTATGTGCAAGTTTTGTGTGAGGCAACTTTTGCATGTGTTGCAACTTTTGTGCATGTGGCAATTTTTCCTCTTGTGCAAGTTCTGCATGTGGGGAGTTTTCCATGAGGTGAGTTTTACACGTGTGGCTAGTTTTGCGTGAGCCTAGTTTTGCATGTGGCGAATTTTGCGCGTGGCGAGTTTTGAGTGGCAACTTTTGTGTTTTGACTTTTATGTGGCGACGTTGGTGTATGTGTGGTGAAATGTGTGCTGAGGGTGGTATAGGTGTTCAAGCACGTGGTAGTGTGTGGCGCATTTTGTGTGTGTGTTCATATCCCTGTGTGTGGTGATTATTCCATGTCCGGGCCCCATCTTAGCAACTGTACGGTATATAATCTTTGGCGCCATCGCTCTCACTCTTTAAGTCCTCCTTGTTCACATCTGGCAGCTGGCAGTTTGCCTCCAACACTTTTTCTTTCACTTTTTTCCCATTATGTAGATAGGGGCAAAATTGTTTGGTGAATTGGAAAGCACGGGGTTAAAATTTCACCTCACAGCATAGCCAATGATGCTCTCGGGGTCCAGACAGGGTCCAGAGTGTGACTGTGCAAAATTTTGTGGCTGTAACTGCAACAGTGCAGATGCCAATCCCGGATACACACACACACACACACACACACACCTTTATATATTAGATGTATATTAATTTTATAAAGTGTTTTTTCAGTAGGGACACAAGGGACAGCCGCCGGAAGCGGGGTGCCACTGTGCGCAGGTATATATAGGGCGCCAACCCAAGCTGTTAGGTATGGCATCTGTAGGGTCATTCTGCCCCCTCCCATCTCTTTTTTTTAAGGTATCCTAAGCACATATGTACTTTACTGACAATTTAGTGCAATATCAATATTTAGGCTTTGAAGACGCAAGCAACTCTGTTATACTATATTAGTCCTACCAGACCAGAGGTTATATTATCTCACATGTAACCTTATTCTTTCCTTTCCCCTTAATCCCAAAAGGGCAAGACAGGGTTAGAAGGACCAGCCATCGACGAACGGGGGCGCCAGTGTGCAGGTTTTTAGGGTGCGAACCTCCGTAGCTAGGCAGGAAAAAGTGTAGCAACCGTATAGGATCAGGCACATCCCTGGTTTCTATTTTTAAGGGTGATGGTGGTTTTCCTTTTGTTTGTGGTTCATGTCTTTTTATTATTAATATTAACCCCTTAACCGCCAAAACGCCTTTTAACGGCGGCAGTTAAGGGTACTTAAACCACAGGGCTATTAATTAACGGCGCTGTGGAAAAAGTGTGTAGCGCCCCCTAGATTCAGATGTTCTCCTGGGTCTCGGTTGCCAGGGGTAGCCAAGATCCCAGAGAACATGATTCGGGTCGGTTTTTACCAACCCCCGAGTTGCGATCGCCGGTAATTAACAGTTTACCGGCGGCTGAAAAACCCCCCCAAAAATGCGATTTCCCATTTAATTTCTGTCCTCCGATGTGATCGCACATCAGAGGACAGAGAAATGGGGTCCCCGATCGCCCCCCAATACTCACCTGTCTCCCCCGATGCTCCTCGTGGCTCCTAATGAGCGCCGCCAAAATGGCGGGCGAATGCACAGTGTGCCCGCCGGCCGGCACCCGGCAGATCTTTAGGGTCTTGGCTGCCGGGGGTAGCTGAGACCCCAAAGAACATGATCGGGTTCGTTTTTTACTGACCCCTGTTTGCGATCGCCGGTAATTAACCGTTTACTGCACATCAGAGGACAGAGAAATAGGGGGATCGGGGACCCTGTTATACTTACCGGTGTCCCTGGGTGCTCCTGCGTCCCCTCCTTGCCACCGGCTTCTTCCTCCCGGAAGAAAATGGCGGGCGCATGCGCAGTGATTCTTCCTCTTGTGTTATTTTGGTCACTGTGAGATCCTATCACAGTGATCAAAATAAAAAAAAATAGTAAATAACCCCCCCTTTTATCACTCCCTTAGTTAGGAAAAAATAATAAAATAAAAAATGTATGTATTTCTATTTTCCAACTAGGGCTAGGGTTAGGGTTGGGGCTAAAGTTAGGGTTAGGGCTAGGGTTAGGGTTGGGGCTAAAGTTAGGGTTAGGGTTGGGGCTAAAGTTAGGGTTAGGGTTGGGGCTAAAGTTAGTGTTATGGCTAGGGTTAGGGTTAGGGTTGGGGCTAAAGTTAGGGCTAGAGTTGGGGCTAAAGTTAGGGTTGGGGTTGGGGCTAAAGTTAGGGTTATAGTTGGGATTAGGGTTAGAGTTGGGATTAGGGTTTGGATTAGGGTTAGGGTTGGCATTAGGGTTAGGGTTAGGTTTGAGGTTAGGGTTGGCATTAGGGTTAGGTCTGAGATTAGGGTTAGGTTTGGGATTAGGGTTAAGTTTGAGGTTAGGGTTGAGATTATTATTAGGGGTGTGTTGCACTTAGGGATTTGATTAGGTTTAGGGTTGGGATTAGGGTTAGGGGTGTTTCAGCGTTAGGGTTGTGATTAGGGTTATGGCTAGGGTTGGGATTAGGGTTAGGGGTGTTTTGAGGTTAGGGTTTTGATTAGGGTTATGGATTGGGTTGGGATTAGGGATAGGGGTGTGTTGGGGTTACGGTTGGAGTTAGAATTGGGGGGTTTCCACTGTTTAGGTACATCAGGGGGTCTCCAAACGCGACAGCCAATTTTGCGCTCAAAAGTAAAATGGTGCTCCCTCCCGTCTGAGCTCTGGCATGCGCCCAAACAATGGTTTACCCCCACATTTGGGGTATCAGCCTACTCAGGACTAATTGGACAACAATTTGTGGGGTCCAGTTTCTCCTGTTACCCATGCGAAAATAAAAAATAATTGGGAGCTAAAAAATCATTTTTGTGGGAAAAAAAATGATTTTTTATTTTCATGCTCTACGTCAAACTTCTGTGAAGCAATTGAGTGTTCAAAATGCTCACCACAAATCTAGATAAGTTCCTTGGGGGGTCTAGTTTCCAAAATAGGGTCACTTGTGGGGGGTTTCTACTGTTTAAATACATCAGGGGCTTTGAAAATGCAACATGACACCTGCAGACCATTCCATCAAAGTCTGCATTTTAAAACGTCACTACTTCCCATCCGAGCCCTGATATGTGCCCAAACAGTGGTCCCCCCCAAATGGGGTATGAGCATACTCAGAACAAATTGGACAACAAATTTTGGGGTCCAATTTCTCCTGTTACCCTTGGGAAAACAAAAAATTGGGGGCTAAAAAAAATAAATTTCTTTTATTTTCACGACTCTTCATTATAAACCTCTGCTCACCACACATCTAGATGAGTTCTTTGGCGGGTCTAGTCTCCAAAATGGGGTCACTTGTGGGGGTTTCTACTGTTTAGGTACATCAGGGGCTCTCCAAACGCAACATAATGCCCGCAGACCATTCTATCAAAGTCTGCATTCCAAAACGGCACTCCTTCCCTTCCGAGCTCTGCCATGCGCCCAAACAGTGGTCCCCCCCACAAATGGGTATCAGCGTACTCAGCATAAATTGCACAATAAATTTTGGGGTCCAATTTCTCCTGTTACCCTTGTGAAAGTAAAAATCTGGGGGTGAAAAGATAATTTTTGTGGAAAAAAAAAGATGATTTTTTATTTTCATGGCTCTACATTATAAACTTCTGTGAAGCAGTTGGGTGTTCATAGTGCTCACCACACAGCTAGATAAGTTCCTTGGTGGGTCTAGTTTCCAAAATGGGGTCACTTGTGGGGGGTTTCTACTGTTTAGGTACATCAGGAGCTCTGCATTCCATCAAAGTCTGCATTTTAAAACGTCACCACTACCCTTCCGAGCCCCGATGTGTGCCTAAATAGTGGTCCCCCCCCCCACATATGGGGTATCAGCTTACTCAGGACAAACTGGACAACAACTTTTGGGGTCCAATGTCTCCTCTTACCCTTGGGAAAATACAAGATTGGGGGCTAAAAAATTATTTTTGTGGAAAAAATGCGATTTTTTATTTTCACTGCTCTACGTTATAAACTTCTGTGAAGCACCTGGGGGTTTAAAGTGCTCACCCCACATCTAGACAAGTTCCTTGAAAGGGTCTAGTTTCAAAATGGTGTCACTTGTGGGGGGTTTCCACTGTTTAGGCACATCAGGGGCTCTCCAAACGCGACATGGCGTCCGATCTCAATTCCAGACAATTCTGCACTGAAAAAGTCAAACGGAACTCCTTCTCTTCCAAGCTCTGTCATGCGCCCAACCTGTGGTTTAACCCCACATATGGGGTATCGGCGTACTCAGGACGCATTGCAGAACAAGTATTGTGGTCTAATTTCTCCTGTTACCCTTGTGAAAATAAGAATTTGTGGGCGAAAAGATCATTTTTGTGTAAAAAATGTGATTTTTTATTTTCACGGCTCTATGTTATAAACTTCTGTGAAACTCTTGGGGATTCAAAGTGCTCACCACACACATCTAGATAAGTTCCGTAAGGGGTCTAGTTTCCAAAATGGTGTCACTTGTGGGGGGTTTCCACTGTTTAGGTACATCAGGGGCTCTCCAAACACGACATGGCGTCTGATCTCAATTCCAGCCAATTCTGCATTGAAAAAGTCAAACGGCGCTCCTTCTCTTCCAAGCCCTGCCGTGCGCCCAAACAGTGGATTACCCCCACATATGGGGTATCGGCATATTCAGGAGAAATTGCACAACAAATTTTGTCATTCATTTTCTCTTTTTACACAGGTGAAAATAAAAAAATTGGTTCTGAATAAAATGTTTGTAAAAAAACGTTAATGTTAATTTTTTCCTTCTACATTGTTTCAGTTGCTGTGAAGCACGTCAAGGGTTAATAAAATTCTTGAATGTGGTTTTGAGAACCTTGAGGGGTGTAGTTTTTAGAATGGTGTCAAGTTTGGGTATTTTCTGTCATGTACACCCCTCAAAGTGACTTTAAATGTGAGATGGTCCCTAAAAAAATGGTTTTGTAAATGTTGGTGTAAAAATGAGAAATCGCTGGTCAACTTTTAACCCTTATAACTTCATAACAAAAAAAATGTTGTTTCCAAAATTGTGCTGATGTAAAGTAGACATGTGGGAAATGTTATTTATTATCTATTTTGTGTGACATACAGTACAGACCAAAAGTTTGGACACATCTTCTCATTTAAAGAGTTTTAAGGATTTTCATGACTATGAAAATTGTACATTCACAATGAAGGCATCAAAACTATGAATTAACACATGTGGAATTATATACTTAACAAAAAAGTGTGAAACAACTGAAAATATGTATTATATTCTAGGTTCTTCAAAGTAGCCACCTTTTTCCTTTGATGACTGCTTTGCACACTCTTGGCATTCTCTTGATGAGCTTCAAGAGGTAGTCACTGGGAATGGTCTTCCAACAATCTTGAAGGAGTTCCCAGAGATGCTTTTGCCTTCACTCTGCAGTCCAGCTCACCCCAAGCCATCTCAATTAGGTTCAGGTCTGGTGACTGTGGAGGCCAGGTCATCTGGTGTAGCACCCCATCACTCTCCTTCTTGGTCAAATTGCCCTTACACAGCCTGGAGGTGTGTTTGGGGTCATTGTCCTGTTGCAAAATAAATGATGGTCCAATTAAACGCAAACCAGATGGAATAGCATGCCGCTGCAAGATGCTGTGGTAGCCATGCTGGTTCAGTATGCCTTCAATTTTGAATAAATCCCCAACAGTGTCACCAGCAAAGCACCCCCACACCATCACACCTCCTCCTCCATGCTTCATGGTGGGAACCAGGCATGTAGAGTCCATTCGTTCACCTTTTCTGCATCGCACAAAGACACGGTGGTTGGAACCAAATATCTCAAATTTGGACTCATCAGACCAAAGCACACAGAATTCCACTGGTCTAATGTCCATTCCTTGTGTTCTTTAGCCCAAACAAGTCTGTTCTGCTTGTTGCCTGTCCTTAGCAGTGGTTTCCTAGCAGCTATTTTACCATGAAGGCCTGCTGCACAAAGTCTCCTCTTAACAGTTGTTGTAGAGATGTGTCTTCTGCTAGAACTCTGTGTGGCATTGACCTGGTCTCTAATCTGAGCTGATGTTAACCTGCTATTTCTGAGGCTGGTGACTCGGATAAACTTATCCTCAGAAGCAGAGGTGACTCTTGGTCTTCCTTTCCTGGGGCGGTCCTCATGTGAGCCAGTTTCTTTGTAGCGCTTGATGGTTTTTGCCACTGCACTTGGGGACACTTTCAAAGTTTTCCCAATTTTTCCGACTGACTGACTGACCTTCATTTCTTAAAGTAATGATGGCCATTCATTTTTCTTTACTTAGCTGCTTTTTTCTTGTCATAAAACAAATTCTAACAGTTTATTCAGTAGGACTATCAGCTGTGTATCCACCAGACTTCTGCACAACACAACTGATGGTCCCAACACCATTTATAAGGCAAGAAATCCCACTTATTAAATCTGACAGGGCACACCTGTGAAGTGAAAACCATTCCCGGTGACTACCTCTTGAAGCTCTTCAAGAGAATGCCAAGAGTGTGCAAAGCAGTCATCAAAGCAAAAGGTGGCTACTTTGAAGAACCTAGAATATAAGGCTACGTTCACACTTGCGTTTATTGCTGTCCGTCGTGATGCAGCAAAATGACGTATCGACGGATGTCACGAAAATAGGGAAAAACGTGTGCATCGTACATAAATTCTGGGATAAGAGAGAGAGAGGGAGAGAGAGAGAGAGAGAATTTTTTTTTTCCGGAAATTAAAATCCTTCTGGCCATGCTCAGAATTGAAAAACCTGGATCCGTCGCTGGATTCCAGTGTGTGACGGTCAGCAACGGATCCTGCGTCCATAGACTTCCATTATAGCTGACGACGGACACCGCAGGATGCGTCGCTGGCCGATTTTCCGACGTACAGAAAAAACGTTCCCATGAAAGTTTTCTTTGCACGATGGACCGCTATTTCCCGACGAACCCAGAACACGACGGATGCGACGGATGGCCTTCCGTCACAATCCGTCGCTAATACAAGTCTATGGGAAAAAAAACTACGGATTGTGACGGATTAAAAAAAAACGCAAGTGTGAAAGTAGCCTTAGACATAATTTTAGTTGTTTCACACTTTTTTGTTAAGTAGTTAAGTACCATATATACTCAAGTATAACCCGACCCGAGAATAAGCCGACCCCCCTAATTTTGCCACTGGGAAAACTTAATGACTCGAGTATAAGCCTAGGGTGGGAAATGCAGCAGCTACCGGTAAATGTCAAAAGTAAAAATAGATACCAATAAAAGTAAAATTAATTGAGACATCAGTAGGTTAAGTGGTTTTGAATATCCATATTGAATCAGGAGCCCCATATAATGCTCCATAAAGTTTATGATGGCCCCATAAGATGCTCCATATTAAAATATGCCCCTTATAATCATGCATAAAGGTTAATAATGGCCCCATAAGATGCTCCATAAAGATATTTGCCCCATATAGTGCTGCACAAACGTTGATTATGGCCCCATAAAGACACTTGCCCCATATAGTGCTGCACAAACGTTATGGCCCCATACAGACACTTACCCCATATAATGCTGCACAAACGTTATGGCCCCATGGATGCGCCATAAAGATATTTGCCCCATATAGTGCTGCACAAACGTTGATTATAGACCCATAGAGACAGTTGCCCCATATAGTGCGGCACAAACGTTATGGCCCCATACAGACACTTGCCCCATATAGTGCTGCACAAACGTTATGGCCCCATAGACACTTGCCCCATATAATGCTGCACAAACGTTATGGTCCCATAGATGCTCCATAAAGATATTTGCCCCATATAGTACTGCACAAACATTGATTATAGCCCCATACAGACACTTGCCCCATATAGTGCTGCACAAATATTATTGCCCCATACAGACACTTGCCCCATATAGTGCTGCACAAACGTCATGGCCCCATACAGACACTTGCCCCATACATTACTGCACAAACGTTATGGCCCCATTAGATGCTCCATACAGATACTTGCCCCATTTGCTGTGATAAAAAAAATCACATACTCACCTCTCTGTCGCTCAGGCCCCCGGCACTTTCAATATTCACCTGACTTCGTTCCGGCGCCGCTCCATCTTCAGCGTCTTCTGTACTGACATTCAGCAGAGGGCGCGCACTAACCACATCATCGTGCCCTCTGACGTCACTGCAGAAGACGCTGAAGACGGAGCGGCGCCGGAACGAGGAGCAGGTGAATATCGCGCAGCAGTGCGCTTCACTCCCCGTTACACTCACCTGCTTCCCCGGCAGCTTCATCCTGTACTGAGCGGTCACCGTTACCGCTCATTACAGTAATGAATATGCGGCTCCACCTCTATGGAGGTGGAGCCGCATATTCATTACTGCAATGAGCGGTACCATGTGACCGCTCAGTACAGGAAGAAGCTGCTGGCACTGGGAAGCAGGGACATGCAGGGACCGCGCCGGGAGCAGGTGAGTATAATTAGACAGCCCCCGCTCCCCTGCCGACCCCTGTGTATGACTCGGGTATAAGCCGAGAGGGGGACTTTCAGCCCAAAAAAGTGGGCTGAAAATCGCGGATTATACTTGAGTATATACGGTATATAATTCCACATGTGTTAATTCATAGTTTTGATGCCTTCAGTGTGAATGTACAATTTTCATAAACAAGAAAATACAGAAAAATCTTTAAATGAGAAGGTGTGTCCAAACTTTTGGTCTTTACTGTATATCAGAACTAATCCATTGCATATAGCTGCATGAGGATCCAAGCATCAAGCATAAAAGTTGCAAGTGATGTTTTGAGGTCAACCTAGTAATGTACCAGACTTTCTTAAAGTAAAAAAAAATGGAAATTCTTGTGTTGTTCATCCTTCCTAGTCTAAGATGACCATGACTTCAGGGTTTAGAGTGAAAAACCAAGCTCCGAATTAGATCCGACCAAGAACACCAAAAGCAGAAAATAATAAGTAATAAAAGTATACCCCTGACAAAGGAATTTCTATTCCGAGACGCGCGTCGGGGTGCGCAGTATCCGGACCGGGCAGTATTGAAAGGTGTAGTCTTATTCCCCCCACTCTATAATCCTTTTCTGCATCATGCACATGGCACTTTATTAGAATTCCTCTTACTTAATACACATTTATATATGGGTATACCTCAATATTTGGAGTTCCCGTTTCACTCTACCCACTAGCCTATATATATATATTTTTTTGCATAAACTTGCACTAGCTTTGTAGCCACTTGGCTATACACAACTTTGGAATTAATTACACATCACATATACATGTGTGTCTTATCTATTTGTGAGTTTATGAGGCTATAAGTGTGGTGGGATATGAGATAAATTATATACTATCCAAACTTTGTCCGCCATAGGATAAATTGATCCTTGATTTTATATATGGCTATTAATGAAATATATTCTTTTGTTATAATTCGGATACGTGCACAATTTTATTATATGCTGTTCTATTGTCATTAATAATATGAGATTAAATAAAATATACTTATTACTTATTATTTTCTGCTTTTGGTGTTCTTAGTCGGATCTAATTCGGAGCTTGGTTTTTCACTTATCCCCTGGAGTGGGGAGTAGTGTTGAGCGATACCTTCCGATATCGGAAAGTATCGGTATCGGTTGGGATCGGCCGATATTCAAAAAATATCGGATATCGCCGATACCGATACCCGATCCCAATGCAAGTCAATGGGACCAAAATATCGGAATTAAAATAAACCCTTTCTTTCCTTGTAGGTTCATTCTACATCAAGGAAAACAACTAAGAATAATGTAGGATGTATTGTGGGAGGTGGCGGAGACATTAAAGGCAATGAGGTTTAGCCCAATCAAATAGAATAGCATGTTTGTTTGTTTTTTAAAGACGTTCGGAGTGAAAAAGATATTGAGTATGTAAATTTTTTTTTATTTTGTCAGATATTGATGTTTCACTATTCCACGCCCTTCCCCTTCTTTTTTTTCTTTTTTTTTTTTACTTTTCCCACACTTTCATCTTCATCATCATCAGCATCTTTGACATCAACTTCTTCTTCACCTTATTCATCTTCTTCTTCATCTTCTACCTATTTTTTTTTTTTTATTACATTCTTCATATTCATTTTATTCAACTATTATTATTCTTCCTATTCTACATATTCTTTTTATTCCACTGTTATTATTCTTCCTATTCTACTTCTTCATCATATTCTCATTTGTGACAGGCATTCCCGTAGTTGTTATCTATAAAAGTTGGAAGATTACACCTTCCGTTCTGCCAGTCACAAAAGTTACATTTGTCCGCGTTCAGTTTGGCCTGCAGCATCAGGCTTTATCCAGGGGCACCACGAGGAGGAACGGACTCACCCCCATACACTGCTTAGTCTTCTTCTGCATATAATTTAGATAATATCTTTTGCTCTGATTTTAAGTCTTATGCTTAATGTTCTTCTGCTCTTTGTTCTGCAGCCTCTTGTTCTTCTGCTTCTCGGTCTTCCATGTCGTCGTCTCCAGGGTCGTCGTCTCCAGTGTCGTCATCTCCGCCGTCATCGGGGTGGTCTTCCGGGTCGTCGTCGTCGTCATCGGGGTGGTCTTCCGGGTCGTCGTCATCGGGGTGGTCTTCCGGGTCGTCGACTTTAGGGTCTTAAACTTGGAAATGTAGCAGAAGGTACAAGAAGGCTGAGAAAATGCCAAGAACCAGCTGATGGAACTGGAACTCGGATGGCTACCCGAAGGTTCAAGAGCCTATGGAACTACCAAGGACCAGCTGACGTTACTGGAACCCGGTTACTAAGCAGGAGGTACCCGTGCTAAAAAGCACTACCAAGGACCGCCTGGCGTTGGCGGAACTCGGATACCCAGAAGGAGGCACCTAAGCCAAAGGCTCTGCCCGGAACCAGCTGACGTTACTGGAACCAGGATGGGGAGCAGAAGGTACAAGAGCAAAAGACACTGCCGAGAACCAGCTGACGGTACTGGAACCCGGATGGGTAGCCGAAGGTCCAAGAGCCAATGGAACTACCGAGGACCAGCTGACGTTACTGGAACCCGGTTACTAAGCAGGAGGTACCCGTGCCTGAAAGCACTACCAAGGACCACCTGACGTTGGTGGAACTTGGATACCCAGAAGGAGGCACCTAAGCCAAAGGCTCTGCCCGGAACCAGCTGACGGTACTGGAACCAGGATGGGGAGCAGAAGGTACAAGAGCAAAAGACACTGCCGAGAACCAGCTGACGGTGCTGGAACCCGGTTACTAAGCAGGAGGTACCCGTGCTAAAAAGCACTACCAAGGACCGCCTGACGTTGGCGGAACTCGGATACCCAGGAGGAGGCACCTAAGCCAAAGGCTCGGCCTGGAACCAGCTGATGGTGCTGGAACCAGGTGGTGGACCCCAAGGCCCACAGGAGAGGAGAGAACAGCTAGGCCGCGAGGCAGCCGCAGTTACCAAACCCCAACAGTCCTACAGGGGGAGCTGGGCCTACTGGCACTACAGAACCAGCCTTGACTACCAGTTCACGCAGCCCACATAGGAAGCTCCTAAACTGGAGGCACCCTGGAGTTGGCTAACCCGAACGCACCACGACGGGGCAAGCATAGGCGTCTCAGTGAGCTTGACACAACCCGGAAACAGCTGACGGTGCTGAAACCAGGCTTGGCACGAGGGAGTACCTGTGACAAGAACACTGCCGAGAACCAGCTGGCGGTGCTGGAACCCAGATGCGTTGCCCCAGTGTGCAAGAGCCAATGGCACGACCGAGGACCAGCTGGCGGTGCTGGAACCCGGTTACTAAGCTGTAGGTGCCCGCGCTTAAAAGCACTACCAAGGACCGCCTGACGTTGGCGGAACTCGGATACCCAGGAGGAGGCACCTAAGCCAAAGGCTCGGCCTGGAACCAGCTGACGGTGCTGGAACCAGGTGGTGGACCCCAAGGCCCACAGGAGAGGAGAGAACAGCTAGGCCGCGAGGCAGCCGCAGTTACCGAACCCCAACAGTCCTACAGGGGGAGCTGGGCCTACTGGCACTACAGAACCAGCCTTGACTACCAGTTCACGCAGCCCACATAGGAAGCTCCTAAACTGGAGGCACCCTGGAGTTGGCTAACCCGACCGCACCACGACGGGGCAAGCATAGGCGTCTCAGTGAGCTTGACACAACCCGGAAACAGCTGACGGTGCTGAAGCCAGGCTTGGCACGAGGGAGTACCTGTGACAAGAACACTGCCGAGAACCAGCTGGCGGTGCTGGAACCCAGATGCGTTGCCTATTAAAGATTGTCTTCCTAGAGCCCCAACTAGCGGTGTTGGAGCTAAGGGTAAGCAGGGGGAGCAGAGTGTAGGCCGAAGCCTGCACTGGAGGCAGCTTTGTGTCTGCGTTGCGTTTGCAGGACACTTTGCCGGCTACACAGTGGGGGAACAGCTGGCGTTGCTGAACCCCACTAACACAATGGCGTGTGTTTTTCTCTGTGCAGCTAGCACTTGCGGTCAAAAACTAGCGATGTTAGAGCCTGTGTTGAAGCAGGAGGAGGAGGAGAGGAGCAGAGTGTAGGCCGAAGCCTATTTGAACCAATTTCAAAGGAAACCTTTAACCCCCCCTCAGGTGTTACAAAGTACAAGAGACACACCTTGCGCAGTATTAATGCTGCACAAGTGAAAGGTTGCTCTATTAATTTGTCTACTTGCACACGCTGAATGAAAGACGTACACAATTTAGCCCATTCTACAGTCAAACTGTAGTGGATGCGTGACTTGGCTTTTTAAGGAGACGCAGCACAGGTGTCCCAAATAACGCCTTGGTGCTTGGCGCAGCTTCCTGAGCGTTGTTATTTGCTGTACAGGAGTCTGCGCTCTTGTGTTATCCCTTGGCAATGCCCTGTTAGAGCTGCCCGTCTTATGACCTCATTTCATGTTGGCCGGTGCGGTTAACGATGGCCATAAATCCCAGACCCACAGTGCCTTTTCATAAAGTCACACTGCGGTGCTGTGATTCGTGGCCTTGAGCAGTAAATATTTTGGCCGCTCACACACGTCCTTACACCTGCTTCAGACTGGGCGGCCTCTGCTGATCCCTTCTCGCATGCCGCGGCCATGAGGCTGCACAGTCTGAAGAAGGCGGAAGGAGATGAGTTAAGACAGGTGAAGATATGCACTGCTCGTGCCCATCAATCACACCCTCGCAGTCAAAATAAGACAACGAGGAGCATTGTTTCAGGCAGGGCGGACGCACAGGCGCAACAAGCCAACCAATGATGTCAGAAGACGGGAAGCGCTACCAAGGGGGGTGCTGCGTATCATTAGAAAGGAAAGTCACACCTCAGGGACAGTGGAATGGTCTCAATGAGACACATTTTGTACGTTTTGAGTTCCACGTGGGCAAGGACAAAAAGTCAGCCACCTTGTACAAATGCAGCAGTACTGCTGTACAAGGTGGCTGTTATACATAGAAACACCTGGGGGTGGGGGGCAGGCTCCCTTCAATTTCAGTTCATGTGCCTGCGTGGCGTTTGCAGGTCACGTTGCAAGCTACACAGCAGGGGAACAGCTGGCGGTGCTGAACCCCACTGACACATTGACTGGTGTTTTTCTCTGTGCAGCTCGCATGTCCGAGCAAAAACTGGCGGTGTTAGAGCCCAGGGTCAGCAGGAGGAGGAGAGGAGCAATGTGTAGGCCGAAGCCTGCACTGGTGGCAGCTTTTGGTCAGTTGTGCCAGCGTGGCTTGTGCTGGACACGATGCCGACTACACAGCAGGGGAACAGCTGGCGGTGCTGAACCTCACTAACACATTGACTGGTGTTTTTCTCTGTGCAGCTAGCAGTTCCTGGCAAAAACTAGCGGTGTTTGAGCCCAGGGTCAGCAGGAGAGGAGCAGAGTGTAGGCCGAAGCCTAGTTGAACCAATTTCAAAGGTTACCTTTAACCCCCCTCAGGTGTTGCAAGGTACAAGAGCCACACCTTGTGCAGCATTAATGCTGCACAAGTAAAAGGTTGCTCTATTTGTTTTGCTCCTTGCACACGCTGACTAAAACACGTACACTATTTAGCCCATTATACTGTCAAACAGTTGTGGAGGCGTGACTTGTCTTTTTAAGGAGACGCAGCACAGGTGTCAAAATTTGCACCTAGGTACTGGGCGCAGATTCCTGAGCGTTGTTATTTGCTGTACAGGAGTCTGCGCTATTGTGATCCCTTGGCCATGCGCTGTGAGCGCTTCCTGTCTTCTGACCTCATTTCATGTCGGCCGTTGCGGTTAGCGATGGACATGAATCCCAGACCCACAGTGTGTTTTCAAAAAATCACACTGCGTGGCTGGGATTCGTGGCCTTGTGCAGTAAATAGGTTTGCCGCTTACACATGTCCTTACACCTGCTCCAGACTGGGCGGCCTCAGCTGATCCCTTATCGCCTACCACGGTCAGGAGGCCGCACAGTCTGAAGAAGGCGGAAGGAGATGAGTTAAGACAGGCGAACATATGCACTGCTCGTGCCCATAAACCACACCCTCGCTGACAAAATAAATATGACAACGAGGGGCGTTGTTTCTAGCAGGGCGGATGCACAGGCGCAGCCAGCTAACCATGATGACAAAAGACGGGAAACGCTACCAAGGGGGGTGCTGCGTATCATTAGAAAGGAAAGTCACACCTCAGGGACAGTGGAATGGTCTCAATGAGACACATTTTGTACGTGTTGAGTTCCACGTGGGCAAGGAGAAAAAGTCAGCCACCTTGTACAAATGCAGCAGTACTGCTGTACTAGGTGGCTGTTATACATAGAAACACCTGGGGGGGTGGGGCCAGGTTCCCTTTAATTTCAGTTCATGTGCCTGCGTGGCGTTTGCAGGTCACGTTGCCGGCTACACAGCAGGGGAACAGCTGGCGTTGCTGAACCCCACTAACACATTGGCTGGTGTTTTTCTCTGTGCAGCTAGCACTTCCGGGCAAAAACTAGCGGTGTTGGAGCCCAGGGTCAGCAGGAGGAGGAGAGGAGCAGAGTGTAGGCCGAAGCCTGCACTGGTGGCAGCTTTTGTTCTGTTGTGGCAGCGTGGCTTGTGCTGGACACGTTGCCGACTACACAGCAGGGGAACAGCTGGCGGTGCTGAACCCCACTGACACATCACCTAGTGTTTTTTCTGTGTAGACAACACTTCCAGGTGGCAACTGACAGTGTTGAAACCCAGGGAATCAAAGAGGAGCAGAGTGTAGGCCGAAGCCTGCAGTGGAGCAAGTTGAAAGGGAACCTTTAACCCCCCCCCCCCCAGGCATTTGTTGCTGAAAGAGCCATCTTGTACAGCAATAATACTGCACATGGAAAATGGTGGCTCCGAAAATTATGCTCCTTGCAAACGCTGAAGTACACACTCATATAATGTGTCCCCTCACACCGTCAAACCATCCCGGAAGTGGGACTTTCCTTTGTAATGTGACACAGCACAGCCGTCATTCCAACCCCCTTGGTGCCGGGCGCCACCTCCTCAACGTTGTTTGGTTCTGTCACGGAGCCCGCTCTGTAATGTTATCCCTTGGCCATGCACAGTTAGCGGTGCCCGTCTTCTGACATCATGTAGGTGTCAGGCTGGCAGTGCCTGTGCGTTCCAAGCTGCCCGAGATCCAACCTTGCAGTGTCATCTAATGTAGTCCCACTGCGGGCCAGGGATCCATGGGCATGCGCAGTGCATATCATCGCCTCTCACTCACCTCCTTCCTGCTTTTTCAGACTGTGCGGCGTCACGGCCGTGGCATGCTATTAGGGATCAGCTGACGCCGCCTAGTCTGAAGAAGCGTGAAGAAGGGGAGTGAGAGGCTAGTATATGCACTGCGCATGGCCATGGATACCAGGCCCACTGTGGGATCACATTAGACGACACTGCGAGGTGTGATTTCGGGCAGCGTGGACGCACAGGCGCAGCCAGGACGACAACAAATGATGTCAGAGGACGGGCAGCGCAAACTGTGCATGGCCAAGGGATAACATAACAGCGCAGGGTCCATGACGGAATCAAACAACGCTAAGGAGGCAGCGCACGGTGCCAAGGGGGTAGCAATGACGGCTGTGCTGCGTCACATTACAAAGGAAAGTCCCACCTCCGGGACGGTTGGACGGTGTGAGGGGACACATTACATGAGTGTGTAGTTCAGCGTTTGCAAGGAGCATAATTTCAAGAGCGACCTTTCCCTTGTGCAGTATTAGTGCTGCACATGGTGGCTCTTTCAGTAACAAACGCCTAGGGGGGGGGGGGGGGGACAGGTCCCCTTACATTTTAGTTGTGCCAGCGTGGCGGTCGCATGACACGTTGCCGGATACACAGCTGGGGATCAGCTGACGTTACTGAACCCCAATAACAGAGGAGCGACTGTTGACTGTGCACACAGCACTTCCAGGCACCAACTGGCGGTGTTAGAGCCCAGGGACAGCAGGAGGAGCAGATTGGAGGTATTGCCGCACACACAGCTGGGGATCAGCTGACGTTACTGAACCCCAATAACAGAGGAGCGACTGTTGACTGTGCACACAGCACTTCCAGGCACCAACTGGCGGTGTTAGAGCCCAGGGACAGCAGGAGGAGCAGATTGGAGGTATTGCCGCACACACAGCGGGGGATCAGCTGACGTTACTGAACCCCAATAACAGAGGAGCGACTGTTGACTGTGCACACAGCACTTCCAGGCACCAACTGGCGGTGTTAGAGCCCAGGGACAGCAGGAGGAGCAGATTGGAGGTATTGCCGCACACACAGCTGGGGATCAGCTGACGTTACTGAACCCCAATAACAGAGGAGCGACTGTTGACTGTGCACACAGCACTTCCAGGCACCAACTGGCGGTGTTAGAGCCCAGGGACAGCAGGAGGAGCAGATTGGAGGTATTGCCGCACACACAGCTGGGGATCAGCTGACGTTACTGAACCCCAATAACAGAGGAGCGACTGTTGACTGTGCACACAGCACTTCCAGGCACCAACTGGCGGTGTTAGAGCCCAGGGACAGCAGGAGGAGCAGAGGAACAGAGTGTAGGCCGAAGCCTGATTGGAGCAAGTTGAAAGGAAACCTTTAACCCCCCCCCCCCAAGACGTTTGTAGCTGAAAGAGCCATCTTGTGCAGCACTAAGGATGCAAAAGGAAAAGGTTGCTCTTTTAATTATGCTCCTTGCAAACACCGAAGTAAACACTAAAAATGTGTCCCTTTATACCGTTAAACCGTTCCGGAGGTGCGAATTTCCTTCGTAATGGGACACAGCACAGCTGTCATTCCTATCCCCTTGATGCCGTGCGCTGCCTCCTCAGCGTTGTTTTAAGCTGTCACGGAGCCTGCGCTGTTCTGTTAGCCCTTGGCCATGCCCAATTAGCGCTGCCTGTCTTCTGACATAATTTGGTGTCAGGCTGTCAGTGCCTGTGCGTCCACGCTGCTCCAGATCCCACCTCGCAGTCTCGTCTAACGTAATCCCACTGCGGGCCTTGGAACCATGGGCATGCACAGTGCATAACCTCGACTCTCACTCCCCTCCTTCCCTCTTCTTCAGACTGTGCGGTGTCACGGCCGTGGCATGCTAGGGATCAGCTGACGGCGCACAGTCTAAAGAAGGCGGAGGGAAATGAGCGAGAGCCCGAGGGGAAGATATGCACTGCGCATGCCCATGGATCCCAGGCCTGCAGTGTGACTCAATCAGAAGACACTGCGAGGCGGGATCTCGGGCAGCGCGGCCGCACAGGCGCAGCCAGCCTGACACCAAATTATGTCAGAAGACAGGCAGCGCAAATAGGGCATGCCCAAGGGATAACAGAACAGCGCAGGCTCCGTGACAGCTTAAAACAACGCTGAGGAGGCAGCGCATGGCACCAAGGGGGTAGGAATGACGGCTGTGCTGCGTCACATTACGAAGGAAAGTCCCAGCTCTGGGACGGTATAACGGTATCAGTGAACACATTTTATAAGTGTTAAGTTCTGCGTGTGCAAAGAGCTAAAAAAAAAGAGCTACCTTTTCCTTGTGCAGCATTACTGCTGCACAAGATGGCTCTTTCAGTAACAAACGACGGGGGGGGGGGGGGGAGGGACAGGTTCCCTTACATTTAGGTTGTTGTGCCAGCGTGGCGGTCGCAGGACACATTGCCGGCTACACAGCTGGGGATCAGCTGACGTTACTGAAACCCAATAACACTGGGTCGTATGTTTTTACTGTGCAGCCTGCACTTCTGAGCCGCAACTGGCGGTGTTGGAGCCCAGGAATAGCAGTTCAGGTGGTAGAAAGATGAACACAGCAGGAGACCTGGATGACACCCAATTACTTAATCAGGCAGAGGAGTGGCAAATTCCTGCGAGATCCAGGCCTGGTTCATTTTCAGGAAAGTAAGCCGGTCAACGTTATCGGAGGATAGTCGCATGCGACGGTCTGTTAGTACACCACCTGCGGCACTAAAGACACGTTCCGATAAGACACTAGCCGCAGGGCAAGCCAGCACCTCCAATGCATACTGGCTTAGCTCTGGCCATGTATCCAGCTTAGAGACCCAATACTTGAACGGGGAAGAGCCGTCTGGGAGTACAGTAAGAGGGCAAGCCATGTAGTCTGTCACCATCTGACGGAACCGTTGCCTCCTGCTGACTGGAGCCGCCGGTGATGGTGTAGACATTTGGGGCGGGCACACAAAAGTGTGCCAGAGTTGTGCCATACTGGGCTTGCCTTGGGCAGAGGCACTGCTTCTGCTCCCTCTTTGGGCAGAGCCTCCCCCACTGCCTCGACGCACTGAGCTGCTTTGTAAAGCACTAGCAGCACTCCTCTCAGTTGGACAGGAGAAGATGATGGAATTCACCAGTGTGTCGTGGTACTCCCGCAATTTACGCTCCCGGGTCAACGCAGGGATGAGGTTTTGGACGTTGTCCCGGTAGCGAGGATCGAGGAGGGTGAACACCCAATAATCAGGCATGTTGAGAATGTGGTCGATGCGGCGGTCGTTTCTCAGGCACTGCAGCATGAAATCCACCATGTGCTGCAGAGTGCCAACTGGCCCAGAAACGCTGTCCCCTGCTTGAGACATGATCTCTGCCCGCTCATCATCACCCCACCCTCGCTGTACACACTGACCACTGGACAATTGTGTCGCTCCCTCCTCTGGACGGAGCTCTTCCTCCTCCATTGACTCCTCCTCACAAATTGGCCCCTGCGTACCCCTTTGTGAGGAACCACGTGGCGCTGACTCTCCAGAAGCTGATGGAAAAGGTGACTCCTCATCCTCCACCTCTTCCACCACATCATCCCTTAACCCTTGCAAAGTTTGCTGAAGCAGGCAGATAAGGGGGACAGTCATGCTGACTAGTGCATCATCTGCACTTGCCATCCGCGTGGAATAATCAAAAGGACGCAAAACCTGGCAGACGTCCTTCATAGTGGCCCACTCTGTGGTTGTGAAGTCTGATCGGCGCTGACTGCGACTTCTTTGCGCCTGATGCAGCTGGTACTCCATAACTGCTTGCTGCTGCTCACACAACCGCTCCAACATATGTAACGTGGAATTCCACCGGGTAGGTAGGTCACATATGATGCGGTGTTCCGGAAGGCGGAATCGGCGCTGCAGAGCAGCAATGCGGGATCTGGCCAAGCTGGAATGCCGCAAGTGAGCACACTCTAGGCGGACCTTGTGCAGCAGGGCATCAAGATCCGGATAGTCCCTCAGAAAACTCTGCACAACCAAATTGAGCACATGTGCCAGACATGGGATGTGAGTGAGGTTGCCAAGGGCCAAAGCTGCCACCAGATTTCGGCCATTGTCACACACTACCATGCCTGGCTGGAGATTCGCTGGCAGTAACCACACATCGCTCTCCTGCTTGATGGCATTCCAGAGCTCCTGCGCTGTGTGGCTTCGATGCCCCAATGAAACTAGTTTAAAGACGGCCTGCTGACGTTTGGCCACGGCTGTGCTCATGTTGGTCATAGGTAAACGTTCACGGGTCCATGTGGAGGTGGACTGTGACGGATCCTGCAGAGAGGAATCAGAGGAACTGGTGTAAGAGGAGGAGTCGATGCGTACAGACTGGATTCCTGCAATCCTTGGAGTGGGCAGGACACGTCCTGCGCCACTCGCACGATCTGTACCTGGCTCAACAACATTAACCCAATGGGCAGTGAGGGAAACATATCGCCCCTGTCCATGCTGACTGGTCCACGCATCGGTGGTGAGGTGGACCTTGCTACTGACGGCGTTCAGTAGCGCATGTTTTATGTTTGCCTCAACATGCCTGTGCAGGGCAGGGACAGCCTGCCTGCTGAAGTAAAAGCGGCTGGGCACCTTGTACTGTGGGACTGCCAATGCCATCAAGTCACGGAAGCTGTCAGTCTCCACCAGCCTGAACGAGAGCATTTCCAGGGACAACAGTTTGGCAATGCCTGCATTCAGAGCCTGTGCTCGGGGGTGGTTGGCCGAGAATGCCCGCCTTTTCTCCCATGCCTGGACTACCGATGGCTGTAGAGTAGACTGGGAGTGTGAGGATGACTGGGAAGGTGGTGCTGTGGGTGGAATTACACTAGGTCTCTGGACAACAGTGGAGGAAGAGGCAACACGAGATGAAGAGGTGGTAGCTGCCGCTGTTGGTTGGCCTACGTCTTCACTGTGTTTCTGTAACTCCACCGCGTGCCTGTTCCGCACATGTTTCCACATATTTGTGGTATTGAGGTTGCTGACACTTTTACCTCTTTTTACTTTCTGATGACACAGCTTGCATTTGACAAAACAAATGTCATCTGCAACTGTGTCAAAAAAGGACCAGGCACTGCAAGTCTTGGGAGCGCCCTTTTTGGCTTTGGAAAGAGACAGGCTCCTAACGGGTGCCAAAGTGGAGGCTACAGGCTCCGCAGTCTTCCCCCTCCCTCTCCCTCTTTGGCCCGTAAGAGGAAGCTCTTCCTCTGAGCTGCTCCCACCACCTTCCTGTTCCTCACGCCACGATGGGTCAAGGACCTCATCATCTCCACTACCCTCTGCCACCAACTGCTCCTCCTGGGTAGTCTCGGCAGCACAGTATGCATCAGAAAGCGGCACCTGAGTTTCATCATCAGATGCGTACTGCGCTGTGGTCACCGGAGGCACTGGCCCACCTGCCTCTTCAGAGTCAGAGAGATAAAGCTTTTGGGCATCACTGCACACTGCCTCTTCTTCCATTTCTCCAATGCTGCTTGGCTGGCCCCCTGTTTCCAAGCCAAGAGATTCAGAGAACAGAAGTAGAGACGGCTCCTGTCCTGGGCTCTCTGACTGCCTGGCCAATTTGGCAGGTGGTGAAGAGACAGATGGCTGCTCTCCAGTGCTCTGTGCCTGAGAGGATGTGGCACTAACTGAAGTCGATGCCGAGGCGTTAGCTGCCATCCACCCGACAACGGCTTCAATTTGGTCTTCACGTAGCAGCGGTGCACGGCGCTCTCCGACAAAGCTGCGCATGAAGGACTGTTCCCTGCTGAAACTGAGTGACGACGAGTCACCGGCGCCCGCAGCAGGCACAGAATCACCACGTCCTCTCCCTGCTCCTCTCCCTGCTCCGCGCCCACGCCCACGTGCCTTACTCCCTGCCCTCTTCATCTTGGTTGACAGATAAAGATAAGCAGAAAAGTACTAAGGCCTTAGTGTGCTTATTCCTGAAATGCTCCTCCTAACAGGTGTAAGAAACACTAATGTTGTAAATTGTGGACTAAACTTTATTATTTTTCAAATGTGGCCTACACAAGTGTTAAGTTGTGTTTGGTGAACTTTACTTTTTTTTTGGTGCAGATCGGGCTACAGAGCTAGTTTAAATCACACGGAGACCGTGTAGACAGCCGTAAACGGCGCTGCAAGGCCAAAAAAACCTCCTCTAGGTTATCCTATATAGTGTTTTTCCACTATTTAGCTGGATACGAGTGGAAAGACACTAATAGGAATTTTTTTTTTCAAATTTTAAACTGGCTGCACTATTTGAAAAAAAGTAAAATTTTTCTCAAGGTATGAGCTAGTAACGCACCCTGAGCTGAATCCAACCGGCTATGGCTGCACACAGACTACAGGGCGAGCTGCGCTCACACAGAGACCGTGCAGACAGCCGTAAACGGCGCTGCAAGGCCAAAAAACCCTCCTCTAGGTTATCCTATATAGTGTTTTTCCACTATTTAGCTGGATACGAGTGGAAAGACACTAATAGGAATTTTTGTTTTTCAAATTTTAAACAGGCTGCACTATTTGAAAAAAAGTAAAATTTTTCTCAAGGTATGAGCTAGTAACGAACCCTGAGCTGAATCCAACCGGCTATGGCTGCACACAGACTACAGGGCGAGCTGGGCTCACACGGAGACCGTGCAGACAGCCGTAAACGGCGCTGCAAGGCCCAAAAACCCCCCTCTAGGTTATCCTATGTAGTGTTTTTCCACAATAGAGCTGGAGACTGGTGGAAAAACACTAATAGGAAATTTGAGAAAAAATGTGCAGCAGGCTGCACTAAGAGCAAAAAAGGACAACTGTGTGAGGCAGTGTGAACCCTCCCTGAGCTGAATACAACCGGGTATATGGCTGCACACAGACTACAGAGTGAGCTGCACACACACACACACACACACAGAGACCTTGCAGAACGCTGTTAAAACAGCGCTGCAAGGCAAGAGCAAGGTGAACAGTGAAGAATACACAGCGTTTTGCTAAATTAGCCTTTGGAAAGGAAAATAAAGCAATTAGCTAGCTCGACTGGCCCTCAGATAGAACACAGCGTCCTGTCCCTAACTGAAATCACAGCAGAGTGAGCGCAAAATGGCGGCAGCGTTTTTTATAGTGCAGAGTGACATCATTTCAGCAGCCAATCCAAGCCTTGCCAGTACTTACATGCCCACCATGCTAAACAGGATGTGCCCACACTTCCAATCATTCCTCATTGGCTGCTGCGTTCAGTTTGAATTCTGGGAACTTCCGATTCCGGTATCCGATACGCGGGAAGTATCGGAATTCGGTATCAGAATTCCGATACCGCAAATATCGGCCGATACCCGATACTTGCGGTATCGGAATGCTCAACACTAGTGGGGAGTGGTTGCACATCACGGTGACTATATGGTATTAGAATTTTTGCTCACATATATATATAATTTTTGGTATATTAATTATTATTAGTATACAATACCATAGGCTGCCATTGTTGTGTTTGTTTAATACATATACAGGGTTTAGAGGAGGATCAGTGGCTATGGGTAAGAAGGTGATATATGAAGCCAATCCTCACCCTGAAGACTTGCCCACATATGTGGCATAAGTACCTAGATGTGGCCGGATAGTAAATACCGCTTGTGCCTTGTGTACAGCTTGCTTTTTTTTACTGCAAGGATCCTCATGTCTTTAACAGCACATGCTCCTGAGGTGATCCTGCCTCACCACGCTGGATGGTCCAAGGCAAGCTTCTCGCATTCACTGACGTGAAAGCCCAGGTTTTTTTTAGAGACACTTTAAGGCAGTCTTTAATCATTTCTTCTGACAGACCCAATGCCTTCCCCCCATTGCTAATATTCCTTGACACAGTTCTCCATATAGCAGTTGATTAGGCAATCTGGTGTCTGGCATCCTGACTACATGTCCAGCCCACCTGTGTTGGGCTTTCTGCAGAAGAGCGTAAACTCTGCAGAGCCCAGCTTGTTCCAAGATTGCCGTGTCAGGCACTTTGTCTTGCCACCTGATGTGGAGAAGTCTGCTAAGACAGCTCAGGTGAACATGATTGAGCTGTTTGGCATGTTGGCTGTAGACAGTCCAGGTCTCTCGTAGAAAAGTGTGGTAAGGACCACCACGCAGTAGGCCTACAGCTTGGTGGTAAGGCTGAGCCCCCTTCATTCTCAAACTTTCTTATGCAGTTCCCGAAGTGGTGCAGGCTTTGACAGTTCTGTTTTTGACCTCAGCAGCTATGATCACTACGCAGGAGAGTGTGCTACCCAGGTAGGTGAAGTTGTCAACTGCTTTGAGGTTGTGCCCCTTCACTGTAATGCGTGTCTGCTGGTATGGTTTTCCTGGAGCAGGTTGGTACATAATATCAGTCTTTCTAGCATTGATAATAAGATTAAAGTTGTGATAAGTAGTCCATTTCATGCTGCCTCTGCTGCTCTGTGCTGGCGTTGAGTGCACAGTCATCAGCAAACAAGAAGTCACGGATGACAGTTTCATGCACCTTCGTAACAGCCTTTAGGCATCTGGGGTTGAATGGCTTGCAGTCAGTCCTGTACCTGATATGGATTCCGTCTTTGCAGTTGCTAAAGGCATCTCTCAACTTGGCAGAACATAGCATACTGAACAGGATCGGGGCAAGTATACAGCCCTGTATACACCATTTGAAACTGGGAAGGCCTCCGATCTATCTCCATGATTCAATAGCTTCACCATCATACCATCATGGAGCTGCCAGACAATTGTGATGAACTTGCTCCTGCAGTCAAACTTTGCCATGATTTTCCACAGACCGTCAATGCTGACAAAAACCTTGGTCAAGTCGACAAAGGTCACAAAAGGTTGCTATGTTGCTCCTGGCACCCGTCCTGGAGTTGTGTTGCAAAAACCATATCTGCCATCCCGCGTTCAGCACAGAAGCCGCACTGGCTTGCGGGTAGTAGACCTTGCTCAAGGTGGTGGAGGAGGCAATTGAGCAAGAGGCGAGCCACAACCTAACCAGCTCAGAAGTTCAGAAGTGAGATGCCTCGATGGTTGTCGCATGATTGGCGGTTGCCTTTTCTCTTGTAGATGTGGATTATGCTGGCATCCTTCAGCTGTTGCAGAACCTGTTCCTTTTTCCACACGGAGTGCTTCCATCTGACATTGCATAGTTAATGGGTTGCTGGAGCATCCAAGCAAGAAGCATAAAAGTTGCAAGTGATGGTTTGAGCTCAACCTAATAATGCACCAGACTTTCTTAACCCCTTTATGACCCAGCCTATTTTGACCTTAATGACCTGGCCGTGTTTTGCATTTCTGACCAGTGTCCCTTTATGAGGCAATAACTCAGGAACGCTTCAACGAATCTTAGCGGTTCTGAGAATGTTTTTTCGTGACATATTAGGCTTCATGTAAATGGTAAATTTAGGTCGATAATTATTGTGCTTATTTGTGAAAAAAATGAAAATTTGGCTAAAATTTTGAAACTTTTGCAATTTTCAAATTTTGAATTTTTATTCTGTTAAACAAAAGAGTTATGTGACTCAAAATAGTTAATAAATAACAGTACACACATGTCTACTTTACATCAGCGCAATTTTGGAAACAAAATTTTTTTTTTGCTAAAAAGTTATAAGGGTTAAAAGTTGACAGCAAAATTTACAAAACCATTATTTTTAGGGACCACCTCACATTTGAAGTCAGTTTGAGGGGTCTATATGGCTGAAAATACCCAAAAGTGACACCATTCTAAAAACTGCACCCCTAAAAGTGCTCAAAACCATATTCGAGAAGTTTATTAACCCTTCAGGTGCGTCACAGCAGCAGAAGCAACATGGAAGGAAAAAATGAACATTTAACTTTTTAGTGAAAAAAATGATCTTTTAGCAACCATTTTTTTTATTTTCCCAAGGGTAAAAAGAGAAACTGGACACCAAAAGTTATTGTACAATTTGTCTTGAGTACGCCGATACCCCATATGTGGGGGGGAACTACTGTTTGGGCGCACGACAGGGCTCGGAAGGGAAGGAGCGCCATTTGACTTTTTCAATGAAAAATTGGCTCCAATCTTTAGCGGACACCATGTCGCGTTTGGAGAGCCCCTGTGTGCCTAAACATTGGAGCTCCCCCACAAGTGACCCCATTTTGGAAACTAGACCCCCCAAGGAACTTATCTAGATGCATAGTGAGCACTTTGAACCCCCAGGTGCTTCACAAATTGATCCGTAAAAATGAAAAAGTACTTTTTTTTCACAAAACATTTCTTTTAGCCTCAATTTGTTCATTTCCACATGGGCAACAGGATAAAATGGATCCTAAAATGTGGTGGGCAATTTCTCCTGAGTACACAGATACCTCATATGTGGTCACAAACCACTGTTTGTGCACACGGCAAGGCTCGGAAGGGAAGGAGCGCCATTTGACTTTTGAATGAAAAATTAGCTCCAATCATTAGCAGACACCATGTCGCGTTTGGAGAGCCCCTGTATGCCTAAACATTGGAGCTCCCCCACATGTGACCCCATTTTGGAAACTAGACCCCCCAAGGAACTTATCTATATGCATAGTGAGCACTTTAAACCCCCAGGTGCTTCACAAATTGATCCGTAAAAATGAAAAATTACTTTTTTTTCACAAAAAATTTCTTTTAGCCTCAATTTGTTCATTTCCACATGGGCAACAGGATAAGATGGATCCTAAAATTTATTGGGCAATTTCTTTTAGCCTCAATTTGTTCATTTCCACATGGGCAACAGGATAAAATGGATCCTAAAATGTGGTGGGCAATTTCTCCTGAGTACACCGATACCTTATATGTGGTCACAAACCACTGTTTGGGCACACGGCCAGGCTTGGAAGGGAAGGAGCGCCATTTGACTTTTTGAATGAAAAATTAGCTCCAATCGTTAGCGGACACCATGTTGCGTTTGGAGAGCCCCTGTGTGCCTAAACATTTGAGCTCCCCCACATGTGACCCCATTTTGGAAACTTGACCTCCCATGGAACTAACCTAGATGTGTGGTGACCACTTTAAACCCCCAAGTGCTTCACAGAAGTTTATAACGCAGAGCCGTGAAAATAAAAAATCATTTTTCTTTCCTCAAAAATTATTTTTTAGCCCGCAATTTTTTATTTTCACAAGAGTAGCAGGAGAAATTGGACCCCAAAAGTTGTTGTCCAGTTTGTTCTGAGTACGCTGATACCCCATATGTGGGGGGGGGAACCACTGTTTGGGCACACGTCGGGGCTCAGAAGGGAAGTAGTGACGTTTTGGAATGCCGACTTTGATGGAATGGTCTGCGGGCATCATGTTACGTTTGCAGAGCCACTGATGTGCCTAAACAGTAGAAACCCCCCACAAGTGACCCCATTTTGAAAACTAGACCCCCCCAAGGAACTTATCTAGATATGTGGTGAGCACTTTGAACCCCCAAGTGCTTAACAAAAGTTTATAACGCAGAGCCGTGAAATTAAAAAAATAATTTTTCTTTCCTCAAAATGATGTTTTAGCAAGCAATTTTTTTTATTTTCACGAGGGTAACAGGAGAAATTGGACCCCAATAGTTGTTGCCCAGTTTGCACTGCGTATGCTGGTACCCCATATGTGGGGGTAAACCACTGTTTGGGCACACATCGGAGCTCGGAAGGGAAGTAGTGATGCTTTGAAATGCAGACTTTGATGGAATCGTCTGCGGGCGTCATGTTGCATTTGCAGAGCCCCTGATGTGCCTAAACAGTAGAAACCCCCCACAAGTGACCCCATTTTGGAAACTAGACCCCCAAGGAACTTATCTAGATATATGGTGAGCACTTTGAACCCCCAAGTGCTTCACAGAAGTTTACAACGCAGAGCCGTGAAAATAAAAAAAAAATCATTTTTCTTTCCTCAAAAATGATGTTTTAGCAAGCAATTTTTCATTTTCACAAGAGTAACAGGAGAAATTGGACCCCAATAATTGTTGCCCAGTTTGTCCTGAGTACGCTGATACCCCATATGTAGGGGTAAACTACTGATTGGGCACACGTCGGGGCTCGGAAGGGAAGTAGTGGCGTTTTGAAATGCAGACTTTGATGGACTGGTCTGCGGGCGTCACGTTGCATTTGCAGAGCCCCTGATGTGCCTAAACAATAAACCCTCCCCCCCACAAGTAACCCTATTTTGGAAACTAGACCCCCAAAGGAACTTATCTAGATATGTGGTGAGCACTGTGAACCCCCAAGTGCTTCACAGAAGTATATAACGCAGAGCCGTGAAAATAAAAAAATTATTTTTCTTTCCTCAAAAAGGATGTTTTAGCAAGCAGTTTTTTATTTTCACAAGGGTAGCAGGAGAAATTGGACCCCAATAGTTGTTGCCCAGTTTGTCCTGAGTATGCTGGTACCCCATATGTGGGGGTAAACCACTGTTTTGGCGCACGTCAGGGCTCGGAAGGGAGGGAGCACCATTTGACTTTTTGAACGCAAGATTGGCTGGAATCAATGGTGGCACCATGTTGCGTTTAGAGACCCCTGATGTGCCTAAACAGTGGAAACCCCTCAATTCTAACTCCAACACTAACCCCAACACACCCCTAACCCTAATCTCAACTCTAGCCATAACCCTAATCACAACCCTAACCTCAACACACCCCTAACCACAGCCCTAACCCCAACACACCGCTAACCCTAATCCCAACCCTAAACATAATCCTAACCCTAATCCAAACCCTAACCCCAACACACCCCTCACCACAACCCTAACCCCAACACACCCCTAACCATAACCCTAACCACAAGCCTAATCTTAACCCCATTTCCAACCCTAGCCCTAATTCCAACCCTAACTCTAATTCCAACCCTAACCCTAAGGCTATGTGCCCACGTTGCGGATTCGTGTGAGATTTTTCCGCAACATTTTTGAAAAATCCACGGGTAAAAGGCGCTGCGTTTTACCTGCGGATTTACCGTGGATTTCCAGTGTTTTTTGTGCAGATTTCACCTGCGGATTCCTTTTGAGTTACAGGTGTAAAACGCTGCGGAATCCGCACAAAGAATTGACATGTTGCGGAAAATACAACACAGCGTTCCCGCGTGGTATTTTCCGCACCATGGGCACAGCGGATTTGGTTTTCCATAGGTTTACATGGAACTGTAAAGCTGATGGAAAACTGCTACGAATCCGCAGCGGCCAATCCGCTGCGGATCTGCAGCCAAATCCGCACCGTGTGCACATAGCCTAATTCTAAGGGTATGTGCACACGATGCGGAAAACGCTGCGGATCTACAGCGTTTCCGCCGCTGCGGGTCCGCAGCAGTTTCTCATGAGTTTACAAAAAACACTGCGCACATGCTGCGGAAAAAACTGCGCGGAAACGCAGCGTTTTACATTCCGCACATTTCACTTTCTGCGGATTCCGCAGCGGTTTTACAACTGCTCCAATAGAAAACCGCAGTAAAATCACCAGAAAAAAACGCGGTAAATCGGCGATAAATCCGCAGCAGTTTTGCACTGCAGATTTATAAAAACCGCTGCGGAAAAATCCGCAGAGAACCAGAATACATGTGCACATACCCTAACCCTAACCCTAGTTCTAACTGTAGTGGAAAAAAAAAAATTATTTATTTTATTATTGTTCCTACCTATGGGGGTGATAAAGGGGGGGTTCATTTCCTTTTTTTGTATTTTGATCACTGTGATAAAACCTATCACAGTGATCAAAATGTACATGGAACAAATCTGGCGGCCGGCAGATTCGGCGGGCGCACTGGGCATTTTGGAAGATGGCGGCGCCCATGGAGAAGGCGCATGGACACCGGGAGCCTCGGTAAGTATTAGGGGGGGAGATCGGGGCACGGGGGGGGGAGTCGGAGCACGGGGGGTGGCATAGGAGCACGGGGGGAGCGGGCAGGAGGACAGGGGAGTGGAGCACAGGACGGAGGGGAGCGGACCACAGATCAGTGGACTGGGGGGGGGGGATCGGTGGGGTGGGGGGCACATCAGTGATATTGCAGCATCGGCCATGGCTGGATTTGTAATATTTCACCTAAAAACCTGGTGAAATATTACAATCGCTCTGATTGGCTGTTGAAAGTGAAACTGCCAATCAGAGCGATCGTAGCCACGGGCGGGGGGGGGGGGGGGGGGCGGTGTGTAGCCACCCCCCTGGGCTGAAGTACCACTCCCCCTGTCCCTGCTGATCGGGTGAAATTGGAGTTAACCCTTTCACCCGATCTGCAGGGACGCGATCGTTCCATGACGCCACATAGGCGTCATGGGTCGGATTGGCACCGACTTTCATGACGCCTACGTGGCGTCATGGGTCGGGAAGGGGTTAAGGAAAAAAAGGGACATTTTTGTACATTGGGGACCTATACATGTGCCCTATAAATGGCTTTTACATATGTTCAAGTCCTTGCTGGAAAATAGTCAGAGGGGAGGGGCTTATGACCTCCAGTCCCTGAATGGCAATAGGGGTAGATAGGGACTATGCCTTATTGTGGACATTAGTTCATTGTAGCCTGGTATCAAAATCTTTTAGAAAATTCTATCCACTTGAAATTGGCATTGTGCAAACCTGCATGTGGTAACATTGTTCTTTTGTCCTACTTTTGTTGCTGAGAATTGCGCAGACGAAAGCGATAAACACACCAAAAAAAGTTTCACAACTAGAGAAAGTGCTTCTACAGAGAAAAACTTCTCCCACGAGTCGGGCCAACCTTCTACAGGTCTGACAGGAGGCTCTTCATTGGTCGACATGATGGCAACGGCTTCCTGATTGGCTGATCTGGCAGTCCACGAGGGGAGCATGTACTCACAGTGTGCTGCAGAGTCTTCCTATTGTCCCCAGGCCACAAATAGCACATGTTGTGTCTGAGTCACCGCTTCCTCATCGAGTCATAATAGAGAGCAAGGTTCTTACAGAGCTCAGAACATGAATATGCAGGGATTAGGATGCACACATAGCTGGTGGCGAAGCTTGGCACCTTATGGAAATGTGCCGCTGCCTTAAGATGTGGAGTTTCAAACACTAAGGGTATGTGTCCACGTTCAGGATTGCATCAGGATTTGGTCAGGATTTTTCATCAGTATTTGTAAGCCAAAACCAGGAGTGGAACAATTAGAGGAAAAGTATAATAGAAACATATGCACCACTTCTGTATTTATCACCCACTCCTGGTTTTGGCTTCCAAATACTGATGAAAAATATTTAGAATTGAGAGTCCTCAGTGGTTGATACCTTTTAATGGCTAACTGAAAAGATGGTAACAAATTGCAAGCTTTCGAGACTACACAGGTCTCTTCATCAGGCAAAGACTAAAACAAATTCTGAAGAATCACATATTTATGCACAACATAGTATAGGAAAAAAAAAAAAAAAAACCATGGATATGTGATTCTTCAGAATTTGTTTTAGTCTTTGCCTGATGAAGAGACCTGTGTAGTCTCGAAAGCTTGCAATTTGTTACCATCTTTTCAGTTAGCCATTAAAAGGTATCAACCACTGAGGACTCTCAATTCTAAATATTTTTCTATCCACTGGCTAACACGGTACCAAGATATATTTCTTTCCTGTATCAAATACTGATGAAAAATCCTGACCAAATCCTGATGCAATCCTGAACGTGGACACATACCCTTAGACATCTCTTGAAGTTTAAAGTGCTGTTAATGCAGCATTTTGTAATTACAGCATTCGCGTTTGTAAATAAGTTATTTTTTTAATCCTATTAGGGAATTCCTAGTTATTATAGGGGGCCCCCAATCTATTAGCCAGAGCAGAGAATGCCCTCCTCCCTTTATCTCTTTTACTTTGATTTTATCTGGTCTCATATTAAAGTAAAGTCTGAGAAATATGTATATAAAGAAAACAGTTCTGAATCTCAAGAGGTCATCCAAGTCTTCTCCTCAATGTCCTGTTTCTGGCTCTAGGATAATTGCCTGCAGCAGGATCCTCTCCCCTCCGCTTTAAAACAGAAACACCAGCACCTTGGTAAACTGCACCCCTTCCATTTATCTACAGCCTTGGTTTATCTTTTTCTTTCTATCATTTCTATCTAGCAATTTATTAGAGTTGAGCAAAATGATTCACAGGACCCTAGACCAGCGGCCACACCCTGGTCCTAGCAATCAAAAGAGGTGCTAGGTATACCAACAAGTAGCAGGAGGTACATAGGCTAAAGTCCAGTGAATCATTTTGCTCACTTGTAAAAGACAGAAAATGATTACAGTGGATAGATAGTGTTACCCACTAACTCGGCTCCAGTGCCAGGCTTTGCTCCCCTCTTATGTTGCTGCCTCGCTTTGCTAATCTTATTAATGTGCCCCTGCTGTGTACTGTGTAATGGCTGTGTCTGACCATACAGGGACATGTTCTGATCATACTGCATCTCCTGGGCAGGGGAGGAAGCAAAAGAGAAGCTACAGGTAGGATAGCATGGGATCAAAGCTGATTTTTTGTGAGCTAAAACATTTTAATGGTTGTTTTTAAGTAAAAAAAAAAAAATCACACGTGATCAAAGAATCTGAATGTAATGTCTGTATACCCTCTTTTGCTTCCTCCCCTGCCCAGGAGCTGTGGTATGATCAGACCATGTTCCTGCACGGTCAGACACAGACGTTACACAGCACACAGCAGGAGCAAATTTATAAGATTATCTCAGCACAGGAAAATTTTATTTAATCACATCCAATTGTGAAAATTAGTATTATTATTCCAATATCTATTCATTAAAATGTTGATTAAAATTAACTTTGTTCATGGGAAAACCTCTTTAACTTGGCTCAGCTTTAGGCCAGTCTCACACGTCCAGATAATTCCGATACCGGAGAAATCGGTACCGGAGTTATCCGTGTCTGTGTGTCCGTTTGCTCACGTGGCACATCAGTGTGGCACACGTGCGGCAGCCGTGTGCCGCCTGAGGACCACACGGACCGTGCAGGAGAGACAGCGCTGTCCCCTGCGTGTGGTGCTGAAGCCGGCATTCATCCCTTCTGTCCTGCTCGGCTGAAAGCAGCGCTTGCAGGAGAGAAGGGATGAAAAATCAAGGTTTTTTTCATTAAAAATAAAGTTTGGGGTCACCCCATAGGGGTGGAGCCACATATTCATCACTGTAATGAGCGGTACCACGTGACCGCTCACACAGGACAGGCTGCCGGCGCTGAGAGGAGGCATCGCGGGAGCTGGGTGAGTATTTCTCTGCAAGCGGGTGGGCGCACGGGGGTGGGAGGAGGGAGGTGACCCCAAAATTAATTTTTAACAAAAAAAAACCCTTGATTTTTCATTCCTTCTCTCCAGCGAACGCTGCTGGGGAGAAGGAATGAATGCTGGCTTCAGCACCAAAAGCAGGGGACAGCGCTTAACTGTAGCGCTGTTTCTCCTGCAGCAGTACGTGCACACGGAGGAGAGTGCACACTGCACGTGTGCGGGACGCTTTGCGGACCGTGCTGCCGGAGAAACGCGGACATGTCTCCGTGTTTTGCACACGGACATATGGTCCATGAAAACACACTGACATGTGCAGAGACACATTTATTTTGATGTGTCTACGTTAGTCAGTGTCTCTGGTACGTGAGGAAACTGTCACCACACGTACCGGAGCCACTGACGTGTGAAACAGGCCTTAGCCAGATGTCTGGCATCTCCTCTCTACTCCTGACTTCCAAGCTTAAACCGCTGCTGTAACAAATGAGCAATGGAGGGCACCATCTATTAAATGGGATCCACCGGCAGCATGTCAAACAGGAAGTAGCAAAAATGTAAAGAAAAATACCATAAAAATATAAAATTTTATTCAGACACAATTTAGCCACAAACAAATTAAAAATATTTAAAAAAAAATCACACTGCTGTTATTTCTCATCTCAGCCCAGCTTACTAGTAGTTGTTCACAGCAACCTCCCAGCAAGTAAGTTACCAACTCTTTGCAACTATTATCGGTGCTGTTCACACCTGGCCTCTGCAATCAAGGTAACGCATCTCTTAAGCAAGCTTCTTGGTTGCATCTACTACTTTGCTATCCTGAGAATAATCATTTCCTCACTACAACTTTCAGTTTGCATACATCCCTGCTCTTCACCATTTCCCTAAAAGTCTTCTACAGTCAGTGTGCCTGTGTGTATCCGCACACCTTGCCCTGACTCATCTATGCTACCTTCTCCACTTGATTGTTTCCTGTTTTGCATAACTTGCTATTGTGGTCCTCACTGATCCACGGGTTGTCCATCAAAACCTGCTCCAGCTTCGCCATCGCCCCCTGTCCGTGCTGGTCCTCCAGACTTAGGGGTTAGAAAATTCATCTCACCAAGTGGGCCTGTAATAAAAAGATAAATGGATAGATATAGATAGAAAAAGATGGATTGATATAAATCTATCATGTAATATGATCAAATGGATGCTCAACACATTTCAAGGTGAATACCATGGGATACCTGATATTTACGGCGGATGGACAGCAGGTGTCGACTCCGATCTTCTTACCACAGGCTTATGATATAACCTGGTCTTGACTTGTAGGTTACCCATACAAGGATAACAATCAGTGCCAGGTATTTTGTGAAAATAGTCTGTGTTATTGAGCCAAGTACCGCAGTGGTCCGCACAACAGGGTCATTCTCACTGGCTATAGAGGTGGATGAGACGGCCTGTGATAGGCTGTCCCTGGCTGATCACTCTCTGCCTGCATGATGATCCGGGGCTGACTCACGTATCTTGGCCCGCATTCTGTACACAGCCTCTGACTGTCTCCCTTTTCAGCATCAGGCTGCATAGAGCAGCAGTTTCTAAAACGAGGTGATGGCGGAGTGAACTGTCCTGTATGATAAGTCATAAAATAACAAGTCACTGGGATTCACACATATGATACCTTAACTTGTGTGCAAGACAAAAAGCCGTTGAAAAACATGGCTGCATTTGGAGACTGGTGACTGTAAAAGGGGAGATATGAGCCCCCTTATACAATAAAAAAACTTTATATTATATCGTCATATAGTGTCTATATTGTTCAAATAGTAGTGGCATATTGTTCAAATACTACCACCATATAGTGCCAAATACCAGCCCATACAATGGCAATATAATCTAATATATATAGCTGAGTGTGTGTGTGTGTGCGCGCGCGTGTCCGGGATTGGCATCTGCACCGTCGCAGCTACAGCCACAAAATTTTGCACAGTCACACGTCTGGACCCTGAGAGCATCATAGGCTATGTTGTGAGGCAAAATTTTAACCCCGTACGTTCCAATTCACCAAACAATTTTGCCCCTATCTACATAATGGGGAAAAAGTGAAAGGAAAAGTGTTGGAGGCAAATTGACAGCTGCCAGATGTGAACAAGGGGGACTTAAAGAATGAGAGCAATGGCGCCAAAGAGTATATACCGTACAATTGCTAAGGTGGGGCCCTGACATGGGATTCTCACCACACACGGGGATATGAACACACACACAAAATGCGCCACACACTACCACGTGCTTGAACACATATCACCCTTAGCACACATTTCACAACACATACACCAACCTCGCTACATAAAAGTCGAAATACAAAAGTCGCCGCTCAAAACTCACCACGCGTAAAACTTGCCACATGCAAAGCTAGGCTCACGCAAAGCTCGCCACACGTGCAAAACTCACCTCATGGAAAACTCGCCACACGCAAAACTTGCACATGCGGAAAAATTGCCACATGCACAAAAGTTGCAACACATGCAAAAGTTGCCTCACACAAAACTTGCACATACTCAAAAGGCACCACACATAAAACTCGCCACGCGCAAAACTCGCCATGCGCAAAACTTGCTGCACACAACTTGCTACACTAACCTGTCACATGCAACTCGACACAAAAAGTTGCTACATGCATGTCGCCACATGCAACTCAACACACACAAATTGACACATGAAACTCGCCCCAAAACACACACAAGACTGGTATTATCCTTCAAAAATAAAAATCTGATTAATAAGCAGACAAACTACAAGAGCAACAACTGTACCATATAGAAAATACGGCAGCTGTCAGTCACATGACCTGTCTATTATGTGTATGTGTGAGCTAATATATACTGCCAGGGGGGAGGGCTTCCTGTTGGCTGTCTATTTATCAGGCTGCCAATTTAGCTTACAAATACTGAGGTAAAAATACTGAGCAAATAAAGTGTGAACGGGGTCTAATATAGGAGATGACACACAGGTATATACTATATACAGGAGGAGATGGCACACACATATATACTATATACAGGGGAGATGACACAGGTATATACTATATACAGGAGGAGATGACACACACATATATACTATATATAGAGGACAGGACACACAGGTATATACTATATACAGGAGGACATGACATACAGGTATATACTATATACAGGAGGAGATGACACACTGGTATATACTATATACAGGGGAGATGACATACAGGTACATACTATATACAGGGGAGATGACACAGGTATATACTATATACAGGGGGAGATGACATACAGGTATATACTATATACAGGAGGACATGACACACAGGTGTATGCTATATATAGGAGGAGATGACATACAGGTATATACAGGAGGAGATGACACACACATATATACTATATACAGGTGAGATGACACACATATATACTATATACAGGAGGAGATGACATACAGGTAAATACTATATAAAAGAGGAGATGACACAAAGGTATATAGAGGTGGAGATGACATACAGTAGGTATATACTATATACAGGGGAGATGACATACAGGTATATACTATATATAGGAGGAGATGACATACAGTTATATAGTATATACAGAAGAGATGACATACAGGTATATACTATATACAGGAGGAGATGACACAGGTATATACAATATACAGGAGGAGATGACATACAGCAGGTATATACTATTTACAGGGGAGATGACATACAGGTATATACTATATACAGGAGATGACATACAGGTGTATACTATATATAAGGGAGATGACAAACATGTATATACTGAGGGGAAAATGAGAGGTGTTAGGTGAAAATGAAAAGGTGTGAGTGCAAAATGAGAGGAGTGAGGGAAAATAGCGGAGTGATCGGAAAATGACAGATATGAGGTCGAAATGACAAGTGTTAGGGGGAATGAGAGGAGTGAGGGGGAAAATGAGAGGCGTGATGGGAAAATAAGAGAAGTGAGGTGCTATAACTAACCACAGATATTTACTATGCCCAGGCAACGCCGTGCTCTTCAGCTAGTACTGTCATATAGTGTTTATAGGAAGAGCAAAGTCTGCTGGAATACAACCGCCATATAGTTCAAAATATGATACTGCCATATAGTGGCTACATTTATGAAAAAGAAAGTCAAATAGCAGTGTCAAAATCTGCCTAAATAACACCACCATATAGTGTCTACATAACACTACCATACAGAAAGGGTATAATTGCCATAGAATTCCTGCGTAAAGCTGCCATATACTGTAGCGACCATAGTGTGCAATACAGTGTTAATCATCATTCCTACAGGGTATTTATATACAGACCTCTGAGCCTACATTTTGTAATGCTGTCCAGGTGTTTGGTATATAAACAGAGGAAAAACAGAGTCCTCCTCTGTGGAATCGTGTCAGCTGTGCAGGCGCTCAGTCATTGTGCAATCGTTGTGCTGTAACCCTGAGAAGAACTGGACAGAATTATATAACGGATCCGACCACTGCAGTAAAGAGCATTCTGATACATATATAAAACATCCTGTACCATCAGGACTCTCATCATGCTTACTATTTATTGGCATAGTGTAACATCTCCAAGTGATACAGTCGCCATTCACCAATGATCTGACTGTATATTGTTTTAAACTGTCCTGGTGGTCTAGTGTTTTAACATTTGTTCTGAGATGACACAAAGTTATACCAGCCAAACCTCTTTAACTATCACATATTATCTGGTCCTCTTGCCTTTCACATCATTATGCTTAAGGTACCGTCACACTAAGCGACGCTGCAGCGATACCGACAACGATCCGGATCGCTGCAGCGTCGCTGTTTGGTCGCTGGAGAGCTGTCACACAGACCGCTCTCCAGCGACCAACGATGCCGGTAACCAGGGTAAACATTGGGTTACTAAGCGCAGGGCCGCGCTTAGTAACCCGATGTTTACCCTGGTTACCATCGTTAAAGTAAAAAAAACAACCACTACATACTTACCTACCGCTGTCTGTCCCCGGCGCTCTGCTTCTCTGCTCTGGCTGTGAGCACAGCGGCCGGAAAGCAGAGCGGTGACGTCACCGCTCTGCTTTCCGGCTGCCCGGCGCTCACAGCCAGAGCAGAGAAGCAGAGCGCCGGGGACAGACAGCGGTAGGTAAGTATGTAGTGGTTGTTTTTTTTACTTTAACGATGGTAACCAGGGTAAACATCGGGTTACTAAGCGCGGCCCTGCGCTTAGTAACCTGATGTTTACCCTGGTTACCAGCGAAGACATCGCTGAATCCGCGTCACACACACCGATTCAGCGATGTCAGCGGGAGAGCCAGCGACAAAATAAATTCTGGCCTTTCTTCCCCGACCAGCGACATCACAGCAGGGGCCTGATCGCTGCTGCCTGTCACACTGGACGATATCGCTAGCGAGGACGCTGCAACGTCACGGATCGCTAGCGATATCGTCTTGTGTGACGGTACCTTTACTCTGGTGAACTTCTTTAATTACAGTCATGGCCAAAAGTATTGACACCCCTGCAATTCTGTCAGATAATACTCATTTTCTTCCTGAAAATGATTGCAAACACAAATTATTTGGTATTATTATCTTCATTTAATTTGTCTTAAATGAAAAACACAAAAGAGAATGAAGCAAAAAATTGATCATTTCACACAAAACTCCAAAAATGGGCCAGACAAAAGTATTGGTGCCCTCAGCCTAATTCTTGGTTGCACAACCTTTAGCCAAAATAACTGCGACCAACCGCTTCCGGTAACCATCAGTGAGTTTCTTACAATGCTCTGCTGGAATTTTAGACCATTCTTCTTTGGCAAACTGCTCCAGGTCCCTGATATTTGAAGGGTGCCTTCTCCAAACTGCCATTTTTAGATCTCTCCACAGGTGTTCTATGGGATTCAGGTCTGGACTCATTGCTGGCCACCTTAGAAGTCTCCAGTGCTTTCTCTCAAACCATTTTCTAGTGTTTTTTTGAAGTGTGTTTTGGGTCATTGTCCTGCTGGAAGTCCCATGACCTCTGAGAGAGACCCAGCTTTCTCACACTGGGCCCTAGATTATGCTGCAAAATTTGTTGGTAGTCTTCAGACTTCATAATGCCATGCACACGGTCAAGCAGTCCAGTGCCAGAGGCAGCAAAGCAACCCCAAAACATCAGGGAACCTCCGCCATGTTTGACTGTAGGGACCGTGTTCTTTTCTTTGAATGCCTCTCTTTTTCTCCTGTAAACTCTATGTTGATGCCTTTGCCCAAAAAGCTCTACTTTTGTCTCATCTGACCAGAGAACATTCTTCCAAAACGTTTTAGGCTTTTTCAGGTAAGTTTTGGCAAACTCCAGCCTGTCTTTTTTATGTCTCGGGGTAAGAAGTGGGGCCTTCCTGGGTCTCCTACCATACAGTCCCTTTTCATTCAGACGCCGACGGATAGTACGGGTTGACACTGTTGTACCCTCGGACTGCAGGGCAGCTTGAACTTGTTTGGATGTTAGTCGAGGTTCTTTATCCAACATCCGCACAATCTTGCGTTGAAATCTCTTGTCATTTTTTCTTTTCCGTCCACATCTAGGGAGGTTAGCCACAGTGCCATGGGCTTTAAACTTCTTGATGACACTGTGCACGGTAGACACAGGAACATTCAGGTCTTTGGAGATGGACTTGTAGCCTTGAGATTGCTCATGCTTCCTCACAATTTTGTTTCTCAAGTCCTCAGACAGTTCTTTGGTCTTCTTTCTTTTCTCCATGCTCAATGTGGTACACACAAGGACACAGGACAGAGGTTGAGTCAACTTTAATCCATGTCAACTGGCTGCAAGTGTGATTTAGTTATTGCCAACACCTGTTAGATGCAACAGGTAAGTTATAGGTGCTGTTAATTACACAAATTAGAGAAGCATCACATGATTTTTTGAACAGTGCCAATACTTTTGTCCAACCCATTTTTTATGTTTGGTGTGGAATTATATCCAGTTTGGCTTTAGGACAATTCTTTGTGTTTTTTTTTAATTTAAGATAAATTAAATGAAGATAATACCAAATAATTTGTGTTTGCAATCATTTTCAGGAAAAAATGAGTATTATCTGACAGAATTGCAGGGGTGTCAATACTTTTGGACATGACTATATGCCCTGGTGAACTAGTGGTACATTGCATTTGGTCCATCATGAAGCTTATTATTCTTGTAGTTTACAGAAATTGTGCACAGCCTTCTATTGGTAAAGTAGCTATTCACTATTGATCTGGCTGTATAACGTTTTATAGTGACCTGGTGGTCCAGTGATTTACCATTTGTCCTGAGGAAGCCTAATGTTGTACCATCTAGATCTCTATGACCCTATCTAGTCCTTTACTATAATTATGTATACTCCCTGATGATTTAATATTATCCTGTTGCCCTGGCGGTCCAGTGTTCTATCATTTGTCATTAGGTGGGCTAATGTCATACCATCTAGATCTCTGTGATCCTATCTAGTACTCTTGTCATCCATTATCATTATGTATACTCGATGGTGACTTAGTTTTATGTTGTCCAGTAGACCTGGTGGTCCATGGTTTTATCACTTGTCCTGAGATGGCCCAATGTCATACCGTGTAGACCTCTATGGCATGCTATCTACTACTCTTGTCATCCACTATCAAAATGCATACTCCCTGGTGATCTAGTGCTCTGGTGGTCCAGTGTTGTACAATTTTCCCATTTGGCACTGGATGTGTTAACAGAGCTTGCCATGTAGAGTTGTCATTGAGGCATAACTCGAAGGTGAAAACCATTAGCAGAGAAGGCATTTCACAGGTATGTGAGGAAACAAGCCTGGCAATGGCAGAGTACCTTTACCCTAAATACCGTAACACCTGTTTGGTCACAATATTGGCAGCACATGTGCCCTTCAGGAAGATGACTGTGAAATGGGTAAACAAGTTGTTACTGGCATAATGAAAAGGAGGGGAGGGGAGAGGGGAGTGCGGACGGCAGACATCAAATTCTGTATCGCCAAAAATATCCAACAGCAACTGTACATGAAGGCTGAGCTTGTCCACCGCTGATGGGGCAGCATGCCAATCGCGACCATCGTCTACCCGAAACACAGGGTCAGACGCTGCTCTACAACTCCCATGACCCAGAGCACAACTCAGCTGAGAGTATCACACAGGACAGGATTAGATACACCAGTTCAGCAGACAGTATCACACAAAAGGCTTAGATACCAGGGAGTATATGTTTATCAATAAGTGGGTTCAGGAAGCGGGTGGTTACATCACAGGAGCAGAATGTTCCTGAAAACGCAAACAAGTCTGACTGTTACTACATGTCACATTCCACCGGGCTCCCAGTGCTAATTGAAGTCATTAACCCCTTCATGACCGTGGGATTTTTCATTTTCCGTGTTCGTTTTTCCCTCCCCTCCTTCCCAGAGCCATAACTTTTTTATTTTTCCGTCAATTTGGCCATGTGAGGGCTTATTTTTTGCGGGACGAGTTGTACTTTTGAACGACATCATTGGTTTTAGCATGTCGTGTACTAGAAAACGGGAAAAAAATTCCAAGTGCGGTGAAATTGCAAAAAAAGTGCAGTCCCACACTTGTTTTTTGTTTGGCTTTTTTGCTAGGTTCACTAAATGCTAAAACTGACTTGACATTATGATTCTCCAGGTCAGTACGAGTTCGTAGACACCTAACATGACTAGGTTATTTTTTATCTAAGTGGTGAAAAAAAAAATCCAAACTTTGCTAAAAAAAAAAAAAAATTGCGCCATTTTCCGATACTCGTAGCATCTCCATTTTTCGTGATCTGGGGTCGGTTGAGGGCTTATTTTTTGCGTGCCGAGATGACGTTTTTAATGATAGCATTTCGGTGCAGATACGTTCTTTTGATCGCCCGTTATTGCATTTTAATGCAATGTCGCGGCGAGCAAAAAAAAACTTAATTCTGGTGTTTCTATTTTTTTTTCCCGCTACGCTGTTTAGCGATCAGGTTAATGCTTTTTTTTAATTGATAGATCGGGCGATTCTGAGCGCGGCGATACCAAATATGTGTAGATTTGATATTTTTTTATCGATTTATTTTGATTGGGGCGAAAGGGGGGTGATTTAAACTTTTATATTTTTTTTATTTTTTTAACATTTTTTTCAACTTTTTTTTTTTTTTTTTACTTTTGCCATGCTTCAATAGCCTCCATGGGAGGCTAGAAGCAGGCACAACCCGATCGCCTCTGCTACATAGCAGCGATCTGCTGATCGCTGCTATGTAGCAGAAATGCAGGTGTGCTGTGAGCGCCGACCACAGGGTGGCGCTCACAGCCATTGGCGATCAGTAACCATAGAGGTCTCAAGGACCTCTATGGTTACAATGGAGACGCATCGCCGACCCCCGATCATGTGACGGGGGTCGGCGATGACGTCATTTCCGGCCGCCCGGCCGGAAGCGGTAGTTAAATGCCGCTGTCTGCGTTTGACAGCGGCATTTAACTAGTTAATAGGTGCGGGCAGATCGCGATTCTGCCCGCGCCTATTACGGGCACATGTCAGCTGTTCAAAACAGCTGACATGTTCCGGCTTTGATGCGGGCTCACCGCGGAGCCCTGCATCAAAGCAGGGGATCTGACCTTGGACGTACTATCCCGTCCGAGGTCAGATAGGGGTTAACGATGCTTATCTACCAGAACAAGGGGGACTGTCATGGGGTCCACAGCAACGCCTCTTGTGAAATGTCCATAACATGCTGTGAATATTGTAAAGCAGACATAAGTCACCCAGTCATCCCACTGGGATACTAGTAACAGGAGGATGCTTAGTGACAAGGACACTATATTGTAAAGAGTATTGCCCTGGGCCACCAGAGTTGGCATCACACTAGAACACTGACTCACTAGGTGATGAATCGTATTTCACTGGGCCACCAGGGACTTGATGGTATACCAATGATCTACTATCCAATGGATGGTATGCTGCTGAGACTCCAGAAACTGGTGAATACCTTGAAACTACACTACCGTTCAAAAGTTAAGGGTCACTTAGAAATTTCCATATTTTTGAAAGAAAAGCAGTTTTTTCCCAATGAAGCTAACATTAAATGATTCAGAAATACACTCTATACATTGTTAATGTGGTGTATAGAGGCCCATTTCCAACAACCATCACTCCAGTGTTCTTATGGTACTTTGTGTTTGCTAACTGCATAAGAAGGCTAATGGATAGTTAGAATACCCTTAAAAACCCTTGTGCAAGTATGTTAGCCCAGCTGAAAACAGTTTGACTGATTAGAGAACCTATAAACCTGACCTTCCTTTGAGCTAGTTGAGAATCTGGAGCATTACATTTGTTGGCTCCATTAAACTCTCAAAATGTCCAGAAAAAAAGAACTTTCATGTGAAACTCGACAGTCTATTCTTGTTCTTAGAAATGAAGGCTATTCCATGCGAGAAATTGAGAAGAAACTGAAGATTTCCTACAATGGTGTGAACTACTCCCTTCAGAGGAGAGCACAAACAGGCTCTAACCAGAGTAGAAAGAGAAGTGGGAGGCCCCGCTGCACAACTGAGCAACAAGACAAGTACAATAGAGTCTATAGTTTGAGAAATCGATGCCTCACAGGTCCTCAACTGGCAGCTTAATTAAATAGTACACACAAAACGCCAGTGTCAACGTCAACAGTGAAGAGGCAACTCTGGGATGCTGGCCTTCAGGGCAGAGTGGCAAAGGAAAAGCCATATCTGAGACTGGCTAATGAAAGGAAAAGATTAATATGGGCAAAACACAGACATTGGACAGAGAAAGATTGAAAAAAGTGTTATGGACAGACGAATCCAAGTTTGAGGTGTTTGAATCACACAGAAGAACATTTGTGAAACGCAGAACAACTGAAAAGATGCTGGAAGAGTGCCTGACGCCATCTGTCAAGCATGGTGGAGGCAATGTGATGGCCTGGGGTTGCTTTAGGGCTGGTAAAGTGGGAGATTTGTACAAGGTAAAAGGGATTTTGAATAAGGAAGGCTATCACTCCATTTTGCAACACCATGCCATACCCTGTGGACAGCGCTTGATTGGAGCCAATTTCATTCTACAACAGGACAATAACACAAAGCACACCTCCAAATTATGCAAGAACTATTTAGGGAAGAAGCAGGCAGCTGGTTTTCTATCTGTAATGGAGTGGCCAGCGCAGTCACCAGATCTCAACCCCATTGAACTGTTGTGGGAGCAGCTTGACCATATTGCAAAAAGTGGCCATCAAGCCAAATCAACTTGTGGGAGGGGCTTCTGGAAGCATGGGGTGAAATTTCTCCAGATTACCTCTGCAAATTAACTGCTAGAATGCCAAAGGTCTGCAATGCTGTATTTGCTGCAAAGGGAGCATTCTTTGATGAAAGCAAAGTTTGAAGGAGAAAATTATTATTTCAAATAAAAATCTTTTTTTCCAACCTTGTCAATGTCTGGACTAGATGTTCACTTCATTTGGCAACTCATTTGATTAATAAAAGTATGTGTTTTCATAGAAAACACAAACACATCCAGGTACTGGATGGTATTACTACTAAAGGCCCCTTCACATTTAGCGACGCTGCAGCGATACCGACAACGATCCGGATCGCTGCAGCGTCGCTGTTTGGTCGCTGGAGAGCTGTCACACAGACCGCTCTCCAGCTACCAACGATGCCGGTAACCAGGGTAAACATCGGGTAACTAAGCGCAGGGCCGCGCTTAGTAACCCGATGTTTACCCTGGTTACCATGCTAAAAGTAAAAAAAAACAAACACTACATACTTACCTACCGCTGTCTGTCCCCGGCGCTGCGCTCTGCTTCTCTGCTCTCCTCCTGTACTGTCTGTGAGCCGGAAAGCAGAGCGGTGACGTCACCGCTCTGCTTTCCGGCTCACAGCCAGTACAGGAGGAGAGCAGAGCACAGCGCCGGGGACAGACAGCGGTAGGTAAGTATGTACTGTTTGTTTTTTTTTACTTTTAGCATGGTAACCAGGGTAAACATCGGGTTACTAAGCGCGGCCCTGCGCTTAGTTACCCGATGTTTACCCTGGTTACCAGTGAAGACATCGCTGGATCGGTGTCACACACGCCGATCCAGCGATGTCTCCAGGGAGTCCAGCGACGAAATAAAGTTCTGGACTTTATTCAGCGACCAACGATCTCCCAGCAGGGGCCTGATCGTTGGTCGCTGTCACACATAACGATTTAATTAACGATATCGTTGCTACGTCACAAATAGCAACGATATCGTTAACAATATCGTTATGTGTGAAGGTACCTTTAGCGGCTAGGAAAAACATGTTGTGCTAATGGACCACCAGAAACTTGAGGGTGCTGTGTCACTAGGACATTAGCTGGACTTTTTAACATTGGAGCACTAGGTGACAAAGAGTATTCCAAATGACCACCAGGGACTAGATGGCATGCCACTGAGTTACTAGCACCTGGTTGTGACGTCGTGACCTAGTGGATCATCACATACTGAATGCTCTTCAGGGATTTAGCACAATGTCATTGGGCCACAAAAGAATGAATCAGCAAAGACTAGGTGATGGCCACTGTAAAACAAGACTAGATGGCATACATTCTTTGTCTTTAGGACCAGACCATGGAGGTTGGATTGTGCACCCCTGTGCTGCCATTAACTGGACATTGTGCCTCTGGGCCACCAGGTCCTGGAGGCTTTGCCTTTAAAAAACTGGGTGTTATGCCAAGGAGGACAATAAAATAAATGCTTTGCTTCTGGGTCATGTGAAATGGGATGAAGGACCATTGGACCATCAGAGACAAGATGCTCAATCGGTATGACATCAATAAATGCTATAAGTGCTTCTCACTAGTGTTGAGCATTCCGATACTGCAAGTATCGGGTATCGGCCGATATTTGCTGTATCGGAATTCCGATACCGAGTTCCGATATTTTTGTGATATCGGAATCGGCGTGTGCGGTGCGTATGGTTCCCAGGGTCTGGAGGAGAGGAAACTCTCCTTCAGGCCCTGGGATCCATATTAATGTAAAAAATAAACAATAAAAATAATAAATATGGATATACTCACCCCTTCGACGAACCCTGGCTGTCACCGCTGCGAGCATCTGCCTCCGTTCCTGAGAATTGCAGAGAGTGAAGGACCTTCGATGACGTCGCGGTCACATGAGCGGTCACGTGAACGGTCATGTGACCGCGACGTAATCGAAGGTCCTTCACTCTCTGCAATTCTCGGGAACGGAGGCAGACGTTCGCAGCGGTGACAGCCAGGGTCCTTCGGAGGGGTGAGTATATCCATATTTATTATTTTTATTCTTTATTTTTTACATTAATATGGATCCCAGGGACTGAAGGAGAGTTTCCTCTCCTTCAGACCCTGGGAACCCATCCAGGATACCTTCCGATATTTGTGTCCCATTGAGTTGCATTGGTATCGGTGAGATCCGATATTTTGCCGGTACCATCCGATACCGATACTTTCAAATATCGGAAGGTATCGCTCAACACTACTTCTCACTAAATTAGAATATCATCAAAAAGTTAATTTATTTCAGTTCTTCAATACAAAAAGTGAAACTCATATAGAGTCATTACAGACAGAGTGATCTATTTCTAGTGTTTATTTCTGTTAATGTTGATGATTATGGCTTACAGCCAATGAAAACCCAAAAATCATTATCTCAGTAAATTAGAATACTTTATAACACCAGCTTGAAAAATGATTTTAAAATCCGAAATGTTGGCCTACTGAAATGCATGTTCAGTAAATGCACTCAATACATGGTCGGGGCTCCTTTTGCATAAATTACTGCATTAATGCGGTGTGGCAAGGATGTGATCAGCTTGTGGCACTGCTGAGGTGGCTTTGATAGCAGCCTTCAGCTCATCTGCATTGTTGGGTCTGGTGTCTCATCTTCCTCTTGACAATACCCCATAGATTCCCTATGGGGTTAAGGTCAGGCGAGTTTGTTGGCCAATCAAACACAGTGATACTGTTTGTAAACCAGGTATTGGTACTTTTGGACAGGTGCGAAGTCCTGCTGGAGAATGAAATTTCCATCTCCAAAAAGCTTGTCGGCAGAGGAAAGCATGAAGTGCTCTAAAATTTCCTGGTAGACAGCTGCGCTGGCTTTGGTCTTGGTAAAACACAGTGGACCTATACCAGCAGATGACATGGATCCCCAAACCATCACTGATTGTGGAAACTTCACACTAGACCTCAAGCAGCTTGGATTGTGGCCACTCCACTCTTCCTATAAACCCTGGGACCTTGATTTCCAAATGAAATGCAAAATTTAATTTAATCTGAAAACAACACCGTTGACCACTAAGCAACAGTCCAGTTCTTTTTCTCCTTGGCCCAGGTAAGACGCTTACGCTTCTGGCGTTGTCTATTGGTCATGAGTGGCTTGACACAAGGAATGTGACACTTGTAGCCCATGTCCTGGATATGTATGTGTGTGGCGGCTCTTGAAGCAATGACTCCAGCAGCAGTCCACTCCTTGTGAATCTCCCTCAAATTTTTGAATGGCCTTTTCTTAAAGGGAACCTGTCACCCCCAAAATCGAAGATGAGCAAAGCCCACCGGCATCAGGGGCTTATCTACAGCATTCTGTAATGCTGTAGATAAGCCCCCGATATATCCTGAAAGATGAGAAAGCATTAAGCTACTTACTGGTAGCGGCATTTCTCGGAGGCCCATGACAGCACGACGAGAGAGGGGATCCGCCCATTAGGAACAGGAAACCTACAGATACAAAAGGGCGGTACCTCTCCCTTGCCTCAGTTGTATTTCAGAGTCTTGAGAGGACTACCGCGGTTAGTGGTACACAAAAATATACACTATATACAGATTATATACAAAATATCAGACATCTATTGGGACTAGTATCGTATTGTGAAATATATACATTTATAGGAAGTGCAACCCCCAGTGAATAGGGAGGGAACTAAGGGTGCTGTCATGGGCCTCCGAGAAATGCCGCTACCAGTAAGTAGCTTAATGCTTTACTCGGACTCCCATGACAGCACGACGAGAGAATTACAGAGATGTAAGCTTCCTTAGGGAGGGACTATGGCCTGTAGCACCCTTAACCCGAATGTGAGATCAGAGGAAGCCCCCAAATCCAACCTATAGTGCTTAAAGAAGGTGGACGGGGATGACCATGTGGCCGCCTTACATATCTGGTCGATTGATACTCCAGACTTTTCCGCCCAGGATGTAGCCATGGCCCTGGTGGAATGCGCCCTCAGATTCTGCGGAGCCGGACCTCCACCTGCAGTGTAAGCCAAAGAGATAGCCTCCCTAATCCACTTTGCTAGAGTGTATTTTGATACCCTAAGTCCCTTTCTAGGGTTTTGGCAGGATAGAAACAACGCATTATCCTTCTTCCATGTGTCAGTAATAGAGATGTATTCTAGCAGGCATCTCCTAACGTCTAATGTATGAAGAAGTTCTTCTTTAGGGTTGGAAGGATTGGGAAGGAAGGATGGTAAAACTATCTCTTGTGTCCTGTGGAACTGTGATGACACTTTTGGTAAATAGGCTGGGTCCGGTCTGAGGATTACTCTGTCTGGTAGAAACTCCGTATAAGGGGCTACCCTGGAGAGCGCTTGTATGTCTCCAACTCTGCAAGCAGATGTAATTGCCACCAGAAAGGCTGTTTTAAGAGATAGGGCCTTAATTGAAGCTGATTGTAATGGTTCAAACGGCTCTCTAGTCAATGCTGACAGGACTAGGTTGAGATCCCAAGGCATAGATCTATCTTTATGTATGGGTCTAGATCTAATAGAAGCTTTAATGAACCTTGAGATCCAATAATTATTGGCGATGTTACATGAAAATAGAGCCCCTAGGGCCGAGACCTGTACTCTTAGGGTACCGTCACACAGTGCAATTTTCATCGCTACAACGGTACGATTCGTGACGCTCCAGCATCGTAACAATATCGCTCCAGCGTCGTAGACTGCTGTCACACTTTGCAATCTACGACGCTGGAGCGATAATTTCATGACGTATGTGCGATGTAGAAGCCGTTGGTTACTATGCGCACATCGTATACGATATATGTTACACCATGCGATCATGCCGCCACAGCGGGACACTACACGACGAAAGAAAGTTTCAAACGATCTGCTACGACGTACGATTCTCAGCGGGGTCCCTGATCGCAGGAGCGTGTCAGACACTGCAATATCGTAACTATATCGCTCGAACGTCACGAATCGTGCCGTCGTAGCGATGAAAATTGCACTGTGTGACGGTACCCTTAGGGTACTAGTGGATAGATTTAATTCTAGGCCCTTCTGCAGAAACTCTAAGATTTGTTTTATAGGTATTCCCTCTTCTAAATTAAAATCAGAAGAGGCCAGAAATTTCCGCCAGGTCCTAGCGTAGATTGTTGTAGTTATCTGTTTTCTACTTTTCATAAGGGTCTCAATTAGACTCGAGGAGAACCCTTTGCTTTTTAGTAACGCCCTTTCAAGATCCATGCCGTTAAATGGAGACTCTTTACTTGAGGATGGCTGATCGGCCCCTGGTAGAGCAGATCTGGAATGTCCGGAAGTACCCAGGGGTCCTCCACAGACATGGTCCTGAGCCAAGTGAACCAGGCCCTTCTGGGCCAAAATGGGGCAATCAATATAACTCTGGCTCGATCTTCCCTTATCTTCCTGACTACTAAGGGGATCAGGCCCAGTGGAGGAAATGCATATGCCAGTCGAAAATCCCAACTGATCAGAAAAGCGTCTACCGACAGAGGATTTTCTCTGGGATTTAGGGAACAAAATTTTGTTGTCTTCCGGTTGTCCCTGGTAGCAAATAAGTCTACTTCTGGATGACCCCATTTGTGGACGATCTGATCGAACACGCCATTGTTTAGGGACCACTCCCCTTGTCTCAGGGTGTTGCGGCTTAGAAAGTCCGCTTTGATGTTTTCTTTTCCTCTTATGTGCAAAGCAGTTAGAGATAAGAAGTAACTTTCTGCTGTCTGGAACAGACGATCCGCCACTTTCATCAGTGACTCGGAATGAGTTCCACCCTGATGATTTATGTATGCGACCGCCACCTGGTTGTCCGATAGGATCTTGACATGATGACCCTGCAGATATGAGAGGAATTTTTTCACTGATAGCTCTACTGCCATTAACTCTTTCTGGTTGGAAGAGGCTGATGTCAGGGGAGGGAACCATAGGCCCTGAACTGTCATGTCATCTATGTGTGCTCCCCAACCCGTAGGGCTAGCGTCTGTAGTTACAACACGCATAGCCTGAGACACCCAGGGAACTCCCGCCGATAAGTTCTTACTATCCAGCCACCACCTAAGAGATGTGAGAGCTTTTGGACCTAAGGTAATCTGATTCTGCAGGGACCCCTGTAAGATTCTATCATTAACCAGCACCTCGGATTGTAAAGGTCTGGTGTGGAACTGGGCCCAACGGACGGCGGGAATGCAAGAGGTTAAAGAACCCAGTAGAGACATAGCCTGTCTAAGGGTCATGGATGGTTTGTCAATTGCCCTAGACACCTGCTGTTGGATATGTAACAACTTGTCGGGTGGAAGACAACACTGTTGGGATTCTGAGTTTAATAATAATCCCAAAAATCTTTGTATTTTCTGGGGCTGCAAACGAGATTTTTCGTAATTTATGATCCACCCCAGATGCTCGAGTTTGGCTGTGGCTGACTCTAGCTGAGAACGGCAATGGTCTGCAGAGCTCCCTACTATAAGAAAGTCATCCAAGTAGGGAATAATTAGGATGTCAGACTCTCGTAAGTGTGCCATGACTTCGGCCACTAGCTTTGTAAACACTCTAGGAGCTGATGATAAACCAAAGGGAAGAGCTCTGAACTGGAAATGGCGAACCTGGCCCCCCATTGACACAGCTACTCTCAGGAATTTCTGGAAGTGTTCATGTATTGGAACATGATAGTATGCATCTTTTAGATCTACCACTACCATGAAACAGTGATTAAACAACATCTTTATTGCTGAGTTGATTGTTTCCATCTTAAATGACTCATTGCCCAGAAACTCATTAAGACATCTGAGATTAATGATCGTTCTAAACGAATCGTCTGGTTTCTTAATCAGAAAAAGAGGAGAGTAAAACCCCCTCCCTCTTTCTGATTCGGAATTTCAATCAACACTCTTTTGGAACATAAGTTGATAACCTCGGCTTCCAGGGCTGCTTGCTCAAGGGGGGAGGAACGTAATGGGGGTCAATTTAAATCTGTCACGAGGCCAGAGATTGAAGTCCAGTTTTAGACCTTCAGTAATGATGCCTCTGACCCATTTACTGTTGGTAATGTTAAGCCAAGCTGGAGAAAATGCTGACAGCCTGCCCCCCACTGGAACCGCTAGTCATTGGTCCGGTTTTTTCTGCTCCTTTGAGGAACGGCGAAACATATAGCCCGTACCTCTACCGCGTCTGTCCTCCCATCTAAAACTTTCTCTAGTGGGAGAGGACCCGCGTTTCTTCCCGCGACCAAATCTCCTTCGACTGAACGGCCGGCGGTAAGATGGATATAGATTGGGAAATTTCTTTTTATCATCCCCTGCTTTTTCCAACAACTCGTCCAGTGTTGGACCGAAGAGATATTGACCTTCGCACGGGATGGCGCAGAGCTTGGTTCTAGACTGAATGTCCCCTGACCAGCATTTCAGCCACAAGGCCCTGCGAGCAGCGTTGGATAGTCCTGCCGCTCTGGCCGCCATTCTGACAGAGTCCACCGATGCGTCCGATAGGAAGGCTGCAGCATTCTGAATAGTTGGTAGGGTCTTCAGAATAGTGTCTCTGGATGCACCGTCCTTAAGTTGAGACTCTAACTGATCTAGCCAGACCATTAAAGATCTGGCCGTACATGTTGCCGCCACGGCTGGTCTGAGAGACCCAGCCGCCATCTCCCAGGTACCCTTAAGGAATATGTCTGCCTTCCTGTCCAGAGGATCCTTGAGGGTCCCCATATCCTCAAAGGGTAAAGAGGCCTTCTTTGACGCCTTCGCCACAGCCGCGTCTAATTTAGGAGCTTTATCCCATGTCTCTACAACCGGATCGTCAAAGGGATACCTGCGTTTTAACGCTGGTGGAAAGGCTCCCTTTTTTTTCAGGTTTCTTCCATTCTCTAAGAATCAAGTCCTGAATTTTTTCGTTTACCGGAAAGGATCTATGTTTCCTACGATCAAGCCCGCTAAACATCATCTCCTGTCTCGAGGGTTGTGGTTTAGGTTCCTCTATACCCATGGTGCCCCTGACTGATTTGACAACTTTGTCGATTCTATCCAAGGGTAGACAGAATCGTCCTGACTCCTCATCAGATGAAGAGGAGAGAGGACTTGAGAGATAGGAATTCTCCTCTCCTTCTTCTCCTGAAGAATTAGAGTCCAAGGGAGTCCTATGTTTTGAGCCTTCTGCTTGGGATAGGGACCGTAGTGATTCCCTTACTTCCAGCCGGATCATTTCCCTCAGACTTGCCGGAGTTACGGACTCTTCTGCTACCTAGGGGAGGACAATATAGGAGATAACTAATATCTGACCTAATGTCACTACCACCAACCCTCTCCTGTAGACCTCACCGTCTGCTGTATACAGGGGGCACATAACTTTTTTGCACAGGAGTCAGGTAGAGGGACTCCACAGAGGGCACATTCCTTATGCTTAGACTTCCCCGTACTCTTCTTCCCCTAGAAGATAAAGTATAAAGGGGCCTGCGTCACCGAGTGAACTTTCACGTAGCTCACTTACCCGTGCGCCAAAGTATAGTACCGGAATCCGAGGGGTCTCTTTAGCCGAAGCTCTGGATCCTTGTTCGGAAGAGCTCTTACGACTAGGTTGGTCGCCTCTCTCCTTCTGTTTGGGCTTCTGACGTACCTCGTCTGGCAGCTGCTGCTGCTCACCACCACTCTCCATGACGAAATGCGACCAAAAGCAGGGATTGTCATCTCCACCTGCATAAGTACCCCTGGATCCGGTCAGCAGATGGGTCAGCGCTGTCCCTATTGGTCAAGGCAGCAGAGGGCAGGAGGACTTGCGGCAGAAGACCGGCATACAGACGTGATGGGCGCCGCCATTTTGGAACGACTGCGCATGCGCAGACGTCCGGCGACCCGGAAGCGGCCGCTAACCCCGCCCCCCCCCCACGTCACTGCACCGGAAATGCTCCAGCACACGCTGAGAGCTGTGCAGGACGCCGGGGATGGAGTGCGGCGCTCCGGGAGCTCACCCACACGCCTGAACCCGGCATCCGCAGCCCCACCATACCGCTGCACCACCAATGGGAATACTTACCTGCGCTGACATGATGGAGGCAGGAAATCCTCCGGACTCCTCTCCCTGCTGTGAACGCCACTGCCGTGAAGTCCAGCAAGGACCACCGTGGCGTCTCCAGGGATCTCCGCACCGGCCGAGGTAGGAGACCCCCCCGCTACCGTAATCGGCCGGCCGGCCTGGGCCTTCTGTCTGTAGGCACCCGTCCCCTCAGGAACAGGAAACCAACTGAGGCAAGGGAGAGGTACCGCCCTTTTGTATCTGTAGGTTTCCTGTTCCTAATGGGCGGATCCCCTCTCTCGTCGTGCTGTCATGGGAGTCCGAGTAAAAAGAGGTTACATTATCCTCGGGGGCGGTCCCGCTGCGGTGGGCGTCGCGGTCTAGTCCGGGGCCTTCCATCTTCTTACGATGACGTCCTCTTCTTGTCTTCACACTGTGGCTCCGGCGCAGGCCTCTCTGACCATTCCAGGCGCCTGCGCACTGCAATACTTTGCTGTCCTCAAAAGGGCCGATAAAGTACGCCTGCGCCGGAGCCGCAGCATGAAGACAAGAAGAGGACGTCATCATAAGAAGATGGGAGGCCCCAGACCGGACCGCGACACCCATCGGACCGGACTGCAGCGGGACCGCCCCTGGGTAAGTATAATCTAACCTCTTTTTCTCATCTTTCAGAATACATTGGGGGCTTATCTACAGCATTACAGAATGCTGTAGATAAACCCCTGATGCCGGTGGGCTTAGCTCATATTCGATTTTGTGGGTGACAGGTTCCCTTTAACAATCCTTTCAAAGCTGCGGTTATCCCAGTTGTTTGTGCGCCTTTTTCTTCCACACTTTTTCCTTCCACTCAACTTTCCAATAATATGCTTGGATACAGCACTCTGTGAGCAGCCAGCTACTCTAGCAATGACCTTTTGTGGCTTACCCTCCTTGTGGAGGGTGTCAATGACTGCCTTCTGGATATCTGTCAAGTCAGCAGTCTTCCCCATGGTTGTGGAGCCTACTGAAACAGACTAAGGGACCTTTTTAAATGCTTAGGAAGCTTTTGCAGGTGTTTTTTGTTAATTATTTTAATTTACTGAGATAATGACTTTTGGGTTTTCATTGGCTGTAAGCCATAATCATTAACATTAACAGAAATAAACACTTACTAAAATGACAATACACACTGGTGCTTCACACCAACTATGCTGTTCAGGCAGCAGGAACCTTTGGCAGGCTCTGTGTGCAATCCTGCCCACACAAGAAAAATATCTATGTCAAACTAAAAAGGCTGCTGCGCCACTCATATAAAATCACTGCAAAACAAAACCTCAGTGACATTCTAGATGTCATAAAAATGGGGGTGAGGAGCAACTCCCCATACACAGCAGAAACAGAATACCCGCTCCCAGAATCATGCAAATAAGGAGAAAGCTGGAGCAACTAGGTAAAAAATATATACTTTATTATCAATAATCTCAAGTGAGTACAAAAGTCATAACACCACAATGTATACAGAACCAGGATAGACACAGATATGCAAAGAAGAGTCCACCATTGCACATGCCCATATAAGTAGATATATAGATCCATTAAGTAAAGTGACAGTGCATATAGTTATATTGCTATGGTAAGATTGCCACCAGTAGTCATATAAAGATCAGTAAAACCGCTGGACAAAAGATCGCCAGGAGGGCAGAGCTTACCGGGGGCAGAGCTGGGGGACCCTCGACGCGCGTTTCGCGTGCAAAAGCACCGCTTTGTCAAGAGGAAGTAAGGTTTGCAGAGAGGAACAGGACCTTTTATGGCCATGTGACAGGACATGTGATGTCCGGGTGGCCAATGAGAGTGGTTTTAGCGGCGCATGTGCCCCACCCAGCTCAGGCCCCGTACTATGCACCAGAGCGTCACACATCCCTACGCAAGCAGGGGAGAAGAAATTTAACCCCATGCGTGCGAGGGAGGCACAAGACGCGCCGATGCATATCGGCAGTACAGAGCGTCGGGGCGCATGCGCACTCCCACCCGGGCACAGATAAAAGAAGATACGTGCACATAATGAAAGGAGCTGCCAGAATGCACTCAGACGCTGGAGGAACATCTATCATTGGCTGTAGACTGCAGAGCCAGCACTCTCATGCACAGTGCACACAGATCATATATTAAATAAATCAATATAGTTTTTTAGGCATATCGGCACAATACAATTGTATCAATATTTCAGCAATCACATTGCACATCTGTGTATGCGTGGCAGAAGATCAGCGTTGATGCAAGGAGATGTCCATAATCGATTTCAGTGTTGCAGCCATCCATCATATTGCATGTATTAAGATATAAGAAAGGCCAAAGGGACCTGCTGAGAAACCAGTATATAGATGAAAACAATTAACAACCAGATAAAAACACAAAATATAAAAATATTGACCCCCCCCCCCCCCCTGCACCGAAAAACAGGGATACATAGAGAATACAGGCATCATACATGCGTATATATGTACAAATAGGAGTATCCGGAAGATGGTAAGTACTACAAAAAAAAAAAAAAAAAACACACAAAATGCAACCATCCAAAAGAAAACTCAAAGGAAGGATGCAAATGATAGCGATTCATTCAACCCCTTAGGGGTCATAGTGTCCAGCATCACAATCCACTTTGCTTCCATCTGTGCTAGAATATAAAATCACAAAGTGCATAAGTAAAAACTGCTGCAGAGCAATGAAGGGCAGCTACAAGCTTTACTATCATATGGATAATGTAGCCCTTACTCTAGAGTGCCTGGAAATGCTGACCGTCTCATTGTCCCAGTGAAAGTGCAGAGCTTGGGTATGGTGAGCAGCGGTGGGTAGCGTCCTCCCGTTGCTGGGTAATCCCCCTGCGCTCATACAAACAAAGCGATGGTGGGCTCCAGCTGGAAGCGCCGCCGTGCAGTAACAAGGTCAGTGGGGGGACGTGTTTAGTGGTGACGTCATCCGTCTTAAGCGACAGACTAGTGTATAGGCCAATTACCAACGCGCTTCCAAGGACTCAGTCCGTCTTCCTCAAGGTAACTATGGTGACACACCCCAATAGTGAAGGAGAACCTCAGCAGATGACCGCACTGTTACTAATAAAAATCTCTACACAAAGACCAACATTGATATTACCGCCATATAGTGGCCACATAGTGGTAGATACCAGTGCTGCAGAACATGTAAGAGAATACAGCACAGTTAGAGATAGTGACTTACATATTACTTTCTTTCTGATGGAGTTGTTCACTTTTCCCGTATTTTCCATCTGGCCCAGACCGACATGACAACTTCTCCAGCCAGAACTCGTCTGCAGAGAATACAACAAAGACATATCTGACTTCTCACATTTCCTGCCCCTTCATCAACTATTCCCAACCTGCACAAACTCTTCATCCTGCTGATACCCCAATACTGAGCCGCTGCTGCCGTATGTGTCCCTATTACTGCACCTGATACCCCAATACTGAGCCACTGCTGCCGTATGTGTCCCTATTACTGCACCTGATACCCCAATACTGAGCAGCTGCTGCCGTATGTGTCCTTATTACTGCACCTGATACCCCAATACTGAGCCGCTGCTGCCGTATGTGTCCTTATTACTGCACCTGATACCCCAATACTGAGCAGCTGCTGCCGTATGTGTCCTTATTACTGCACCTGATACCCCAATACTGAGCCGCTGCTGCCGTATGTGTCCCTATTACTGCACCTGATACCCCAATACTGAGCCGCTGCTGCCGTATGTGACAATATTACTGCACCTGATACCCCAATACTGAGCCGCTGCTGCCGTATGTGTCCTTATTACTGCACCTGATACCCCAATACTGAGCCACTGCTGCCGTATGTGTCCCTATTACTGCCCCTGATACCTCAATACTGAGCTGCTGCTGCCGTGTGTGCCCCTATTACTGCACCTGATACCCCAATACTGAGCCGCTGCTGTATGTGTCCCTATTACTGCACCTGATACCCCAATACTGAGCCGCTGCTGCCATATGTGTCCCTATTACTGCACCTGATACCCAATACTGAGCTGCTGCTGCCGTATGTGTCCCTATTACTGCACCTGATACCGCAAAACTGAGCCGCTGCTGCCGTATGTGTCCCTATTACTGCACCTGATACCCAATACTAAGCCACTGCTGCCGTATGTGTCCCTATTACTGCACCTGATACCGCAAAACTGAGCCGCTGCTGCTGTATGTGTCCCTATTACTGCACCTGATACCCCAATACTAAGCTGCTGCTGCCGTATGTGTCCCTATTACTGCACCTGATACCGCAAAACTGAGCCGCTGCTGTATGTGTCCCTATTACTGCACCTGATACCCCAATACTGAGCAGCTGCTGCCGTATGTGTCCTTATTACTGCACCTGATACCCCAATACTGAGCCGCTGCTGCCGTATGTGTCCTTATTACTGCCCCTGATACCCCAATACTGAGCCGCTGCTGCCGTATGTCTCCCTATTACTGCACCTGATACCCCAATACTGAGCAGCTGCTGCCGTATGTGTCCTTATTACTGCACCTGATACCCCAATACTGAGCCGCTGCTGCCGTATGTGTCCCTATTACTGCACCTGATACCGCAAAACTGAGCCGCTGCTGCCATATGTGTCCTTATTACTGCCCCTGATACCCCAATACTGAGCCGCTGCTGCCGTATGTGTCCCTATTACTGCACCTTCTGTGTGGTTCTCTTTGCTCTCTAAATGGTAAAACAAACCTCTAGAATATAGTAATGCAGTGTGCAAGTGCCCTAGAAAACAGTGCCCACATTTTGCCCCCTAGAAACTGATAATGCCCTATGTGCCCCTTTGACAATTGGCAATAACAAATGCCCCATAACAGTAAGTACCCATTTAACATTTAATAATGTACTAAGTCTAATCCCCGTACATCTCCTCTATACACACTATGGTGCTCCTCTATACTCAGTATAATGTTCACACAATAAACTGATTCCTTAGTAGCCCCCAAACTGTTTGATGGCTCCAACACTGTATGATGACCTCACACTGTACAAAAACCCGACATTACTCCCACACGGTATGATGGCCCCTTAACTATAATCTTCACAATGTATGACGGCCCTATCACCATATGATGGCCCCCTAAATAACCTCCAAATAATATAATGCACCCCATAGCCCTATATATAGTATAATGCACTCCCCATAGGCCTCTATATGGTATAATGCACCTCATAGCTGTAACGATACCCGGGTATAAATGCTGCAGGGGAAACTGCACCCAGCAGCAACGGAGCTGAACCAGAAACTGGGTAACAAACATGAACACCAACAGGACCTTTCACATGAGACAGGGTGACCAGGTAAAGCAGAAGGACCTACGATCATGTGACAGAGTGGGAGGCAGTCAGGGGGCAGAGCCAGACACCAGGGAAACAGAGAAGGAACAAGCATAAAAGAATAGTGAAACAAGCCGAGATCAAAGCCAGGAGATTACAAGATACCAACAGGGAAGAGTCAGAATAGTCAGAAGCCAAGCCAGGGGTCAGTAATCCAGGAAAGCGAATAAAGCACGTGACAGCAAGACACAAAGCAAGCCAGCACACACTACAGAGGTCAAGCATACAGACTGCAGAAAACCTATAGCTGACAAGGATACCAGGTTAGGAGCGAGTATAAATAACCCTCCCATCTTGAAAGAGAGGCTAAGAACATTAACCCTTGAGAGTACAAGACATAACCTTTCTAACCATGACAATAGCCCTATATATACTACAGTATAATGCACTCCTCATTGTCACGGACGTGGTTTGTTTAACCACTGTGCCACGGAATGTTGAGAGCCTGGAGGGGTATGACTATGCGATCACCAAACTGTTCACTAGAGCTTCTAATGGTGAGGTAAGGCTTGGCTCCCGACGAACGCCAGGTGCTCCTCCGGGACAGACCAACGGACGCGCAGCAGCTGGAGCCTGTAGGACAGAATGGATGGTGCAGCAGACAGAGCTTGTATAAGAGTACAGCAGGAAGAGATTATCAGAGTGCTGCAGGCAGAGTTCTTGTCAGAGTGCAGCAGACAGGATCTGTATCAGAATGCAGCAGACAGAGCTTCTATCAGAGTTCAGCAGGCAGAGCTCGTATTAGAGTGCAGCAGGCAGGATCTGCATCAGAGTGCAGCAGGCAGGATCTGCACCAGAATGCAGCAGGCAGTACTGGTACGCAACCTTACACAACATAAACTGTGTAACAGGAAGGTTGCTCAGGCACCTCTTCAGTGGGGAGGAAGCAGTATATACTGTACATAATGTACTACAACCATTGACTGGGAAGGAAATAGAAAGTGCATGTGCTGGCTCTTTATGAGGGCGGGAGCGCCCGCTTGTCCTATGGACATGGCTGGAGGTCCGGCTGGAAGCATGCATAGCATAAGGAAGGGAAGAACTGACTGCAGCATGGGTGAGTGAAGTGACACGCTGGAGACCCTGCCTGTCAGAGCAGGGATCCGGCGTAGTGCTAACACTCATAGGCCTCTATATAGTATAATGCACCCCATAGCCCTATATATAGTATAATGCACTCCTAATAGGCCTCTATATAGTATAATGCACCCCATAGCCCTATACATAGTATAATGCACTCCCCATAGGCCTCCATACAGTATAATGCACACCCCATAAAAAATTAAATACTCACCTCTCCTCCTCGTTCCCCCACTGCTCCGAGCGACTGCTCATCTCAGCACAGCGGGCACCATATAATGAAGTCATCACAACTGCTGACAGTGTCTGCATCACTGACGTCAGGCATAGAGGGGGAATGATGAGAGAACCTGTCTCATCATTGCTTTCAACTGTCTTGGCATCCAGCTGATACAGATGAATTTGCAATGTCAGTGATTGTTGGGGGCCCCACGGGTGGGGGGCTCAAGAGCCCTATAGTGGCAAGGTGGCTGTGCAGGGAGATCGAGCCTCGATGCTCTGCAGCAGAGTGTAAGAGAGTAAGGGTATGTGCACACGATGCAGATTTGGTGCAGAAAAATCTGCTGCAGTTCTGCACTAAATCTGCATCTCCTGGCAGAATCTGCAGGTGCGTTTTTTATGCGTTTTTGATGCGTTTTTGATGCGTTTTTTATGCGTTTTTTGAGCACAAATCTGCACAAAAAACGCATCAAAAACGCACAAAAAACGCACCTGCAGATTTCTATTATGGAGGGGTGCAGAAACGCTGCAGAACTGCACAAAAGAAGTGACAGGCACTTCTTTGAAATCTGCAGCGTTTCTGCGCAGATTTTTCTGCACCATGTGCACAGCTTTTTTTTTTTCACATTGATTTACATTGTACTGTGATCACAGTGCAGTTCTGCAGCGTTTCTGCTGCAGAAAAATCTGCTGCAGTTCTGCACTAAATCTGCATCGTGTGCACATACCCTAACTGTATGGGCGTGTAGTAGCGTAGCTCCGGGTTGACCCCTCAGAGTGGGGGGGGGAGGGGGGGCGTGGCGATCGCTCCCTATGCCCCCCGGTAGCTATGATATTGATTACTCTCCTAATGTGCTGCATTTTCCTGAACATCTTCTGACTGATCTGCTTCTGGTATCTAATACATTTTCGTTGTGAAATAGTAACTGCAGCAGAACAACATCTACATTTTCTTCTAGTACAGACCTGTCCTGAATGTAAAAACAGTCTGTATGCAGGTCTGACGCATACTGATATCAGGGGCAGGTGAGGGGCGGCACTACACATTGTGGCCATATCATAGCTGGTTTCAATGCAACGAGTAATATATGATACTACCAATATCATCCACACTGAAGTCATCATATAGCAAAATATCCCATAACTGTATGTTCACAAATGGAAAAAATTGATAAATACTGGAAACTCCACTAAAATATATATACCCGACAAGAGACTAGGAGTATCAACCATATTATAAAAAAGTATGACATTTTATTATCAATAACAAAACATAATAAGAGGTAGCATCTACTATACAATTGTCTAAGGAGTACTTCCGTCTGTCCTTCTGTCTGTCATGGATATTCATTGGTCGTGGCCTCTGTCCATCATGGAAATCCAAGTCGCTGATTGTTCGCCGCAAAACAGCCACGACCAATCAGTGATGGCCACAGTCCAGAAGAAAATGGCCGCTCCTTACTCCCCGCAGTCAGTGGCCGGCACCCACTCCATACTCCCCGCAGTGTCCACGGCGCCCGCTCCGTACTCCCCGCAGTGTCCGCGGCGCCCGCTCCGTACTCCTCGCTCCCCGTAGTGTCCGCGGCGCCCGCTCCATACTCCTCGCTCCCCGCAGTGTCCCCGGCGCCCGCTCCATACTCCCCGCAGTCACTCTCCCCGGCGCCCGCTCCATACTCCCCTCCGGTCACCTCTAACACAGGGTTAATGCCGGCGGTAACGGACCGCGTTATGCCGCGGGTAACGCACTCAGTTACCGCCGCTATTAACCCTGTCTGACCCCAACCTTTTACTATTGAAGCTGCCTATGCGACATCAATAGTAAAAAAAAGTAATGTTAAAAAAAAAAAAAAAAAACTGCTATACTCACCCTCCGTTGTCCGATGAGGCGCTTGCGCCTGCCGCCATCTTCCTTTCCCAGCAATGCTTTGCGAAATTACCCAGAAGACCTAGTGGTCTCGCAAGACCGCTAAGTCATCTGGATAATTTCGCAAAGCATCCTGGGAACGGAAGATGTCGGCAGCCGCGCGCCAATCGACACAGCGCCATTGGATCCCAGTAGGCCGAGAGACAAGACGCTGAGGAGCAGCGACCAGAATGGTGAGTATGTTCAACTACAAGGGACCCTCGGATCGTTAGGGGAGTATGTTTATTTATTATTCTGTGACTTACGTGGCTGGGCAATATACTAAGTCACTGGCCAATATACTATGTGGCTCTGTGCTGTATACTACGTAGCTGTGCAATATACTACGTAGCTCTGTGCTCTATACTATGTCGCTGTGCAAAATACTACGTCACTTGGCAATATACTACGTGGCTGGGCAATATACTACGTGGCTCTGTGCTGTATACTATGTCGCTGTGCAATATACTACGTGGCTCTGTGCTGTATACTACATCACTGGGCAATAGACTACGTAGCTGGGCAATATACTATGTGGCTCTGTGCTGTATACTACGTCACTGGGCAATATACTATGTGGCTGTGCAATATACTATGTGGCTGGGCAATATACTACGTGGCTGGGCAATATACTACGTGGCCATGCATATTCTAGAATACCTGATGCGTTAGAATCGGGCCACCATCTAGTCTATATATACATAATTGCCTAAGGGTCACTTCCATCTGTGTGTCCTTCTGTCACGGTTATTCATTCGCTGATTGGTCTCGCCAGCTGCCTGTCATGGCTGCCGCGACCAATCAGCAACGGGCACAGTCCGGAAGAAAATGGCCGCTCCTTACTCCCCGCAGTCAGTGCCTGTCGCCCGCATACTCCCCTCCGGTCACCGCTAACACAGGGTTAATGCCAGCGGTAACGGACCGCGTTATGCCGCGGGTAACTCACTCTGTTACCGCCGCTATTAACCCTGTGTGTCCCCAACTTTTTACTATTGACGCTGCCTATGCGGCATCAATAGTAAAAAATGTAATGTTAAAAATAATTTAAAAAAAAAAACAAAAAAACCTGATATACTCACCTTCTGTAGTCGCTCGCGCCGGCCGTCATCTTCCATTGCACGTTCCGGTGGCAAAGATGGTATGGGAGAAGGACCTGCCATGACGTCACGTTCATGTGACCGCGATGTCATCACAGGCCCTGCGCTAGAAAGACCTGCCATGATGTAACGGTCATGTGACCGCGACATCACCACAGGTCCTGCGCTCATACCAACCCTGGGACCGGAAGCTGCCGTGGACTACAAAGGGCCCTCGGAAAGGTGAGTATATGTTTATTTATTTATTTTTTTAACCTGTGACAAACCTGGCTGGGCAATATACTACGTAGCTGGGCAATATACTACGTGGCTCTGTGCTGTATACTATGTCACTGGGCAATATACTACGTCCCTGGGCAATATACTACGTGGCTCTGTGCTGTATACTACCTCACTGGGCAATATACTACGTGGCTCTGTGCTGTATACTACGTAACTGGGCAATATACTATGTGGTTGGGCAATATACTACGTGGCTCTGTGCTGTACACTACGTAACTGGGCAATATACTATGTGGTTGGGCAATATACTACGTGGCTCTGTGCTGTACACTACGTAACTGGGCAATATACTATGTGGCTGGGCAATATACTATGTGGCTGTGCAATATACTATGTGGCTGTGCAATATACTACGTGGCTGGGCAATATACTACGTGGCTGGGCAATATACTACGTGGCCATGCATATTCTAGAATACCCGATGCGTTAGAATCGGGCCACCATCTAGTCTATATATATAATTGTCTAACGGTCACTTCCGTCTGTCTGTCCTTCTGTCACGGTTATTCATTCGCTGATTGGTCTCGCCAGCTGCCTGTCATGGCTGCCGCGACCAATCAGCGACGGGCACAGTCCGGAAGAAAATGGCCGCTCCTTACTCCCCGCAGTCAGTGCCTGTCGCCAGCATACTCCCCTCCGGTCACCGCTAACACAGGGTTAATGCCGGCGGTAACGGACCGCGTTATGCCGCGGGTAACGCACTCCGTTACCGCTGCTATTAACCCTGTGTGTCCCCAACTTTTTACTATTGACGCTGCCTATGCGGCATCAATAGTAAAAAATGTAATGTTAAAAATAATTTAAAAAAAACAAAAAAAACACCTGATATACTCACCTTCTGTAGTCGCCCGCGCCGGCCGTCATCTTCCATTGCACGTTCCGGTGGCAAAGATGGTATGGGAGAAGGACCTGCCATGACGTCACAACCATGTGACCGCGACGTCATCACAGGCCTGCGCTCATACCAACCCTGGGACCGGAAGCTGCCGTGGACTACAAGGGGCCCTCGGAAAGGTGAGTATATGTTTATTTTTAATTTTTTAACCTGTGACAAACCTGGCTGGGCAATATACTACGTAGCTGGGCAATATACTGCGTGACTGGCCAATATACTACGTGGCTCTGTGCTGTATACTTCATCACTGGGCAATATACTACATCACTAGGCAATATACTACGTAACTGGGCAATATACTATGTGGACATGCATATTCTAGAACAGAGGTCCCCAACTCCAGTCCTCAAGGCCCACCAACAGGTCATGTTTTCAGGATTTCCCTTGCATTGCACAGGTGATGCAATTATTACCTGGGCAAAACTAAGGAAATCCTATAGAGGTTCACAGCAGTGGTGCTTCCTTATAAAGCATATGTGGCCTAAATATCATACAGTCCTCATGGAAAGGGGCACCCACAGCAAAAGACAATGATGACCACCATGAGGTACAGATATAAGTCACAATAATAGTATCTGTGGAATCATCATCTTAAATCAGCATGACAGATAAAAAAAGGAAAATATCTCACCCACATGACCTGTGCACAAGTGTAGGCAGCGGCAGCCCCAACGTGCTTTTGCGTGGGAGTTCAAGGATCAGTAATGTAATGTATGTACACAGTGTCTGCACCAGCAGAATAGTGAGTGCAGCTCTGGAGTATAATACAGGATGTATCTCAGGATCAGTACAGGATCAGTAATGTAATGTATGTACACAGTGACTGCACCAGCAGAATAGTGATTAGAGCTCTGGAGTATAATACAGGATGTAACTCAGGATCAGTACAGGATCTGTAATGTAATGTATGTACACTGACTGCAGCAGCAGAATAGTGATTACAGCTCTGGAGTATAATACAGGATGTAACTCAGGATCAGTGCAAGACCAGTAATGTAATGTATGCACACAGTGACTGCACCAGCAGAATAGGGATTACAGCTCTGGATTATAATACAGGGTGTAACTCAGGATCAGCAAAGGATCAGTAATGTAATGTATGTACACAGTGACTGCACCAGCAGGAAAGTGAGCGCAGCTCTGGAGTATAATACAGGATGTAATTGAGGATCAGTACAGGATCAGTAATGTAATGTATGCAGGGGTGGATTAAGGGTAGTCAGGGCCCCGGGCTGTTCAGACACTGTGCCCCCCCCCGCTCATGTGACGGGGGTCATGTGACGGGGTCATGATAATCCCGAACCAGATCATTCCAGAAAAAATGGCCGGGCCCTACTCTACTGTAACCTATTAAATATTTGTTAAAATCAGCAATACAATTTAGGTATATTTTGACCAATAATATCACATACAAGGAACAAATACCACCGCACCATGACCAGACCACATATTACCACCACTTGGTGACCAAATAGCACATACAAGGGACAAATACCACAACACCATTTCCAGACCACATATTACCACCACATAGTGTCTGAATACTACAATACTGATCAGTAATAAAAAACCCCCCACAATACTATCACCATAAGTGCTAGTATTCACAGGAGATCTGTACTTATAGCCCCGTCACACATAGCGAGATCGCTGCTGAGTCACAAGTTTTGTGACGCAACAGCGATCTCAGTAGCGATCTCGCTATGTGTGACACGTACCAGCGATCAGGCCCCTGCTGTGAGATCGCTGGTCGTGTCGGAATGGCCTGGGCCATTTTTTGATCGTTGAGGTCCCGCTGACATCGCTGAATCGGCGTGTGTGACGCCGATTCAGCGATGTCTTCGCTGGTAACCAGGGTAAACATCGGGTAACTAAGCGCAGGGCCGCGCTTAGTAACCCGATGTTTACCCTGGTTACCATCCTAAAAGTAAAAAAAACAAACACTACATACTTACCTATCGCTGTCTGTCCTCGGCGCTCTGCTTCTCTGGTCTGGCTGTGAGCGCCGGTCAGCCGGAAAGCAGAGCGGTGACGTCACCGCTCTGCTTTCCGGCCGCTGTGCTCACAGCCAGAGCAGAGAAGCAGAGCGCCGAGGACAGACAGCGATAGGTAAGTATGTAGCGTTTGTTTTTTTTTATTTTAACGATGGTAACCAGGGTAAACATCGGGTTACTAAGCGCGGCCCTGCGCTTAGTTACCCGATGTTTACCCTGGTTACCGGGGACCTCGGGATCGTTGGTCGCTGGAGAGCGGTCTGTGTGACAGCTCTCCAGCGACCAAACAGCGACGCTGCAGCGATCCGGATCGTTGTCGGTATCGCTGCAGCGTCGCTATGTGTGATGGGGCCTTTAGTATGCAGTGTCTGTGTAGAGGTAATACAGTGATCACTGGTGACATTGTACACAGGACCTCTATATAGTATACAGTGTATAGTGTAAGATTGCTCTCACTAAGTGTATTGGGGGACACTCGCTTGGCACGGGATTGACGTAGTCAGGCACGATTTTTGAACACAAAACAGTCCATACAGTTTATTAAAGGGTCATAAACCGGGTTATGCACAGTTCATATTATACATTCAAACACAATAGGCACCAACTGGTGATATTAACTTGCAGCTTTGACTTAAACACTTCTTTTATGGCTTTGTTTCACGGACACTAAACATGCTGGGCCTCTCACTTTGCCCAGTATCATGGGTGTCCGTATGCCGTACACTTCACCAATGTCCATGGAGCACAACAGGCACCAACATACGACATTACAGGTTTGCAGCAACTAAACACGCTGGTCCTCCCCTGACCAGTTGCCGTGGGTTACTACAGTTCATTTCACACAGGTACCAACAGTCTGTACAAGTACCTGACGGGAGCTCCTGCTCCACCTGCTGACTCCTTGTCAGTCCTCTGGGAAAGCTGCCTCACGGGAATCACCAACTTGCCTGGCGGCATATCTTAGTCAGTCCAGACCCACCGAAGGACGGTTGCTTCTCCACATGAACCGCACATGTGACCTGTCCAGGTGCTATTCAGGACCTCGTCCAACACCCCAGGCCACCAGCAAGTCCAAAGCCCACCATGTGCTCTTCAGAACTCCTACTCCCAGGAAATTCAACACACCTGGCTCACCAGGTCCAAAGCCCCACCATGTGCTATTCAGGACCTAGTCCAACACAGGTGGTTCAGTGTGCTATTCAGGGATCCGGTCCTACTCCCAGGACTTCCCAACACACAAGCTCTCCAGGACCTTCCACTAGAACCACACAGGTCACTCACAGCAACCATACACAGGGACCATGTGGCCCACACCCTGGTCACATTATATACCCTTAACCACTCCCCTGGATGGGAATGTGGATGTGTGGCTAGTTTGTCCCACCCATCTCACACAACTAGCCTAGTAAGTCTCCCTTACAGCTACACCACATATATACACACTTGAGGGACTACAGGTCCCAGAACAACAACATTGCATCAGACTTACTACGCAGACTCCCTCTGCGACACATATCGGCCATTCACAACACAGCCAGTCATTGTTTCACCACGATTATCACAATAGATATGCCTCCATGCACATCCAAAAGAGCACTCACAGCGCCCTCTAGCTGTCACCGGGGTCACTGCATCACAATAGGTAACACTGACTCACCAGTGACGTCTCTAGGTGAAGTCCTTCATCTTTCATCCAGCACAGACCGCCATCATTTCTTCCAGCCAGGACTCGTTTCTACAGGAAATAACACAGTCATCTCGAGCTCTGCTTGCAGAACACATTACTTAATTTTTCACAACTTCTACATTAAACCACATGAAGAAAAAAAGGCGATATAGTGTCACTCTACACAGTAACAGGACCGCCCCCCCATTTAAAACAGTGTCCTCAAAAAATAAAATAAATACATCACTGCAGTAATAATATCCCTTAATTAGCCCCTATGGTAATAATATTCCCCATCCTGGCCCCGTTTATCTCATTCCTGGCTCCAGCCATATGTTCTCGCATCCTGCCCTCATGAGTATCCATTCTACCCCATATGATCTCCCCATGCTGCCCAATCTGTCTCCATCGTATCCATCCTGCCCCATGATCCAATCCTGCCCCATGTCTTCCATTTTGCCCCGTGTCTCCAATCATGCCCCGCATCTACATTCTGCTCATGCCTCCAGTCCTGCCCCCAGTGTGTCCAGCAATCTGCCCCAGTGTGTCCAGCAATCTGCCCCAGTGTGTCCAGCATATTACCCCCAGTGTGTCCAGCAATCTGCCCCAGTGTGTCCAGCATTGCCCCCAGTGTGTCCAACTCCAGCATATTGCCCCAGTGTGTCCAGTATTGCCCCCAGACAGTGTGTCCATTAATCTTCCCCAGTATGTCAAGCATATTGCCCCAGTGTGTCCAGCATTGCCCCCAGACAGTGTGTCCAGCAATCTACCTCAGTGTGTCCAGCATATTACCCCCAGTGTGTCCAGCAATCTGCCCCAGTATGTCCAGCACTGCCGTCAGTGTGTCCAGCAATCTGCCCCAGTCTCCAGCATTGCCCCAGTGTCTCCAGCATTGCCCCAGTGTCTCCAGCATTGCTCCAGTGTCTCAAGCAATCATCTGCCCCCAGTGTGTCCAGCAATCGGCCCCAGTATGTCCAGCATTGCCGTCAGTGTGTCCAGCAATCTGCCCCAGTGTCTCCAGCATTGCCCCAGTGTGTCCAGCAATCATCTGCCCCAGTGTCTCCAGCATTGCCCCAGTGTGTCCTCCAGCATTGCTCCCAGTGTGTCCAGCAATCTGCCCCAGTGTCTCCAGCATTGCCCCCAGTGTGTCCTCCAGCATTGCCCCCAGTGTGTCCTCCAGCATTGCCCCCAGTGTGTCCACCGTTAGCTTACCAAAAAAAACCCCAAAAACCGAGTCTCCTCACCTGACCTGGCGCTCCAGCGGCGAGCTCCCTCCAGCAGCACACACTCGCCGGTGACTGACAATGACGTCAGACGCCGGCGACGTGTGCGCTGCCGCCGACAAAAGCCACCAGCCTCCAATTGGCTGGCGGCTGTTGTTGTTAACTATTGACGTGCAGGCGCGCGGCCGCACGTCAATAGGAAACCGCCGCAGCGCCGGAAGGGGCCCGGTGAGCAGACGAGACGGGGCCCGATGCGGGCCCCCTCTCTCTGCCCACCGGGTCCGGGGACACATAAATGCCAGCGGGCATTCAGTCACGCTCAGGGGCGGATTATCAGAGGGTCAATCTGTGCGGTAGCCCAGGGCCTCCCCACATCACTGGGCCCTGGGCTACCGCCCACATTGACCCTTTTATAATCCGCCCCTGAATGTATGCACACAGTGACTGCACCAGCAGAATAGTGAGTGCAGCTCTGGAATATAATACAGGGTGTAACTCAGGATCAGTACAGGATCAGTAATGTAATGTATGTACACAGTGACTGCACCAGCAGAATAGTGAGTGCAGCTCTGTTGTATAATACAGGATATAACTCAGGATCTGTAATGTAATGTATGTACACAGTGACTGCCCCAGCAGAATAGTATTTACAGCTCTGGAGTATAATACAGGGTGTAACTCAGGATCAATACAGAATCAGTAATGTAATGTATATACCCAGTGACTGCACCAGCATAATAGTGAGTGCAGCTCTGTAGTATAATACAGGAGGTAACTCAGGATCAGTACGGGATCAGTAATGTAATCTATGTACACAGTGATTGCACCAGCAGAATAGTGGTGCATCTCTGGAGTATAATACAGAATGTAACTCAGGATCAGTAATGTAATGTATGTACACAGTGACTGCAGCAGCCGAATAGTGAGTGCAGCTCTGGGATATAATACAGGATGTAACTCAGGATCAGTACAGGATCAGTAATGTAATGTATGTACACAGTGACTATACCAGCATAATAGTGAGTGCAGCTCTGTAGTATAATACAGGAGGTAACTCAGGATCAGTACGGGATCAGTAATGTAATCTATGTACACAGTGATTGCACCAGCAGAATAGTGAGTGCATCTCTGGAGAATAATACAGAATGTAACTCAGGATCAGTAATGTAATGTATGTACACAGTGACTGCAGCAGCCGAATAGTGAGTGCAGCTCTGGGATATAATACAGGATGTAACTCAGGATCAGTACAGGATCAGTAATGTAATGTATGTACACAGTGACTATACCAGCAGAATAGTGAGTGCAGCTCTGGAGTATAATACAGGATGTAACTCAGGATCAGTACAGGATCAGTAATGTAATGTATGTACACAGTGACTGCACCAGCAGAATAGTGAGTGCAGCTCTGGGGTATAATACAAGATGTAACTCAGGATCAGTACAGGATCAGTAATGTAATGTATGTACACAGTGACTGCACCAGCAGAATAGTGAGTGCAGATCTGGGGTATAATACAGGATGTAACTCAGGATCAGTGCAGGATCAGTAATGTAATGTATGTACACAGTGACTGCACCAGCAGAATAGTGAGTGCAGCTCTGGGGTATAATACAGGATGTAATTCAGGATCAGTACAGGATCAGTAATGTAATGTATGTACACAGTGACTGCACCAGCAGAATAGTGAATGCAGCTCTGGAGTGTAATACAGGATGTAACTCAGGATCAGTACAGGATCAGTAATGTAATGTATGTACACAGTGACTATACCAGCATAATAGTGAGTGCAGCTCTGTAGTATAATACAGGAGGTAACTCAGGATCAGTACGGGATCAGTAATGTAATCTATGTACACAGTGATTGCACCAGCAGAATAGTGAGTGCATCTCTGGAGAATAATACAGAATGTAACTCAGGATCAGTAATGTAATGTATGTACACAGTGACTGCAGCAGCCGAATAGTGAGTGCAGCTCTGGGATATAATACAGGATGTAACTCAGGATCAGTACAGGATCAGTAATGTAATGTATGTACACAGTGACTATACCAGCAGAATAGTGAGTGCAGCTCTGGAGTATAATACAGGATGTAACTCAGGATCAGTACAGGATCAGTAATGTAATGTATGTACACAGTGACTGCACCAGCAGAATAGTGAGTGCAGCTCTGGGGTATAATACAAGATGTAACTCAGGATCAGTACAGGATCAGTAATGTAATGTATGTACACAGTGACTGCACCAGCAGAATAGTGAGTGCAGATCTGGGGTATAATACAGGATGTAACTCAGGATCAGTGCAGGATCAGTAATGTAATGTATGTACACAGTGACTGCACCAGCAGAATAGTGAGTGCAGCTCTGGGGTATAATACAGGATGTAATTCAGGATCAGTACAGGATCAGTAATGTAATGTATGTACACAGTGACTGCACCAGCAGAATAGTGAATGCAGCTCTGGAGTGTAATACAGGATGTAACTCAGGATCAGTAATGTAATGTATGTACACCGTGACTCCAGCAGAATAGTGAGTGCAGCTCAGGAGTTTAATACAGGATGTAACTCAGGATCAGTACAGGATCAGTAATGTAATGTATGTACACAGTGACTGCACCAGTAGAATAGTGAATGCAGCTCTGGAGTATAATACAGGATGTAACTCAGGATCAGTAATGTAATGTATGCACACAGTGACTCCACCAGCAGAATAGTGAGTGCAGCTCAGGAGTTTAATCCAGGATGTAACTGAGGATCAGTGCGCGATCAGTACATTGTATGTATTTTTAGTCAGTGTTTAATAACTGAGTCACAGGAGAGTCCTTCAAGAATCTCTGGCAGTAGGTTTTATATGCCTTTTACTTTCTCTACATGTGGGGTTTTCCAGCAGTGTCATGGTAATCTCCAAATTGCAGAAATAAGATTCCTTCCTATGGAAAGTTAATCTGGCTTCTAATAAACCTGAAAATCAATCCAGTAATTCAGTAGAACGATGTCATAGATGCCGGATTATTAGATGTTCTAGAATATTGGAAGGTAACAAATATAATATAAAATCAGTTTTAAAGGGGTATTCCCATCTCCAAGATCCTATCCCAATATACAGCTCTGGTAAAAATTAAGAGACCACTGCAAAATGTTCAGTTTGTCTGATTTTTCTCTTTATAGGTATATTTTTGAGTAAAATGTAAATTTTTCTTTTATTCTATAAACTACTGACATGTCTCCGAATTTCCAAGCAATACATTTTGTATTTGTTTTCTGAAAAGGAGAAATGGTCAAAATTAGAAAAAAAACCCCAGTGCTTTCAGACCTCAAATAATGCTGAGAAGACGAGTTCATAATCATTTAGAAACAACAATACTAATGTTTTAACTCAGGAAGAGTTCAGAAATCAATATTTTGTGGAATAACCATGATTTTTAATCCCAGCTTTCATGTGTCTTGGCATGCTTTCCACCAGTCTTTCACACTGCTTCTGGCGCACAAATGTAAGCATTTCTTCTTTGTTTGATGGCTTGTGACTATCCATCATCCTCTTGATTACATTCCAGAGGTTTTCAATGGGGCTCAGGTCTGGAGATTGGGCTGCCCATGACAGGGATTTTATGTGGTGCTCTCTTCATTTTTGCCAGAGCTGTATAGTAGGTGCAATAATAATAATACCTCCAATTAGAAATGTAGTATAGTTCTTCTGATTCACTGTGCTGCTTTCTCTATGTGCAGGGCATTGCAGTGGCTTAGTTATCCATGGTTGTGATAGTTCATTCTTAGTGGTGGTAACCATGGATACCTAAACTACTACAATGCCCCGCACATGGAGAAAGCGGCATAGCAAATCAGAAGAACTATACTACATTTGTAATTGCAGGTATTTGCTAATATTATTATTACACTTACCTCATATTGAGATAGGATCTTGGAGATGGGAATACCCCTTTAAGGATAAAAAAAACTTTCAGAAACATAGAAAATCTGCTGATACTCTTGTGTACAAGCCTGAGGAATTTGACATTCATGTCACTTTAGTCAGGTGCTTGTGGTTAAGGGAAATTCCGCATTATATTGCTGGTTTATCAGAGTTTCTATATTACTGGATTGTGGACCTAAGGACTTTCACATTTATGAGGTTAAACAAAAGCAAACGATCGCAGGAGTTCATTTATATGGAGGTGAAACTTCAAAGTAACGGCAGGGCAAACATCGGCTGCTGCATAACCTCTTTTCGAAAACAATGCTGTATACCAGTATACAAACAGTACAAACAGTATGACCATATACTGTCCTCATGGTCGTACGGTGCATTTCCCACATAAGAAAAACATAAAGAGAATTGGCATGTAATGTCCAAATGATAAGGCCATGGAATGCTGTAATAGTACTGCCACACAGTGCCCGTATAATACCGCATTAACAGCCCACATAATTCCGCCAAATGTTGCGAAAATGACACCACTATTTAGGGATTCTTTTTGCTCTCTGGGAAAATTGTGTGACCGGTCCTGCGTGTGTAGTTTGGTTCATCTTTATGTATAGCTTGGACCGGCGTGTGTACGTGCAGAGAAGGAGCCCTGTTTAATCAATGGATGGCTGGAAATTGCGCCTGCATCCTGTCTGGGATGTGTTCCAGCTCTCTCACATATCCAGAAAGGCGAGCTCAGCTGCATGTCCCTGGCCCTGAGCGGAGATAAGAGGGAACATCCATGTACTCACTGCTTCTAATATACAGTACATCCTTGTCTAAATTTAGGTGCAAAACCATTTCTAGATGTTGGTATTATTTTGCCACTATATGGCAGTATTGCATGGGCTGTTTATGAGGTATTATGTGAGCATGTTATGAATGTGGCCATATCAGTGGAACAACGAATGACAATTTTATTTGGGTACTGATTGGCAGCATTGCATTAGAAATATATGGGAATGGTATGTTGGCACTGTACGGTAGTATTATTTGTGAGCTGCACTAGACACTCATTATATGGCCTCTCCACCTAATACATGGCATTTAAAGGCACAGTCAGTGGCTATTAAGGGTATGTGCACACGTATTCCGGGTCCACAGTGGATTTTTCTGCCGCGGATTTCAGCAGATTTGATAAATCCGCAGTGGAAAACCGCTGCGGATTTACCGCGGATTTACCACAGTTTTCCTGCGGTTTTACAACTGCGGTTTTCTATTATGGAGCAGGTGTAAAACCGCTGCGGAATCCGCAGAAAGAAGTGACATGCTGCGGAATGTAAACCGCTGCGTTTCCGCGCGTTTTTTTCCGCAGCATGTGCACAGCGATTTTTGTTTCCCATAGGTTTACATTGAACTGTAAACGCATGGGAAACTGCTGCGGACCCGCAGCTGCGGAAATGCTGTGGATCCGCAGCAAAATCCGCAGCGTGTGCACATGCCCTAAGGGATTTGAAGGCTACAGTGCTGAATGCTTCTCATACTTGCAATGATGAGTTCATACTTGCACCTGACATTAGGGGGCGCTCACTATATACAGATATACATAGCTGTATAAATCTATCTACAGTTAGCTCCCCCTGCATGCTCCGATTTTCTCAGCCAGTAAAATACGGCCGAGAAACATACGGCTGATATAAGCTGCCCCATAGAGAAACATTGGTCCGTGTGCAATGCGTTGTTTTTGCGCCTTTCACTCATCCGTATTTCTCTCTAGTGTAACGCCGGCCTTAGCCTGAGCCCTTGAATAAATAATTGCCCCTCACTATATTCCCTGCACAAAATATGATCCCACACTGTCCCTCTTATGGTACATGCTCTCCACACTGAACCCTCCTTACCATACTTCACGCTGTTCTCTCACACTGAGTCACCCCTAAAGGGCCCAGCCACTTTACTGTGCCCCCTTATCACACTCCCCCTTCTTGGTATATTGTTGCCTCCTGGCTATGCCCTTACACTGTTCCCCAATCCCCATGCTACACCCCCACACTACTCAGTCTCTATTCTGTGCCCACACACTCTTTTTCCCACCATACTGTCTCCTTGAACGTTTTCTCCTCCCTCCTCACACATTTACCTTCTGACTTTCCATACTGCCTCCTCACACATCCCTCCGACTTCTCATATTGTGTCTGCATCTGCACTCATCCCATCACCCTCACTTCCCATACTGTGTCCTCATACATTTTTCCCTCGCTCCTCAAACTGTATCCACACCCATACCATCACTCACCATACTGTGTCTGCACCCATCCCCATCTTATACCTTCCTCCTCATATTGTGTCTTCAAATTTCTCCCACTCCCCATGTTGTGTCTGCACCTGTCCATTCCTTTGCTCCCCAAATTTGTGTCCTCAAATCATACCCCGTTACACAAATTCTCACCCAGCCCCCCTATACTAAATACCCCCATCACAGTAAATCTCCTTCTGCCCATTACAGTAAATACCCTCTTCACACACACAGTAAATATCTACACACACAGTAAATAGCCCCTCATATACACACAGTAAATACCCCCACACAGTAAATACTCCCACACACACAGTAAATACCCCCAACACACACTCACTAAATACCCCCTCATACACACACAGTAAATACCCCCCTCATACACACACAGTAAATACCCCCCATACACTAAATACAACACACAGTAAATGCACCCCCTCCCAGTTAACACCACACACATCCAGTAAATACAAAATACACAAGCTAAATAGCCCCATACACACAGCAAATACGCATAAACAGTAAACACACCCACAGGGAATGAGGGAATGAAATACCCCTGCGAGCAGTAAATACCCCCCTCCTATCTTCACTGTCTTCAGCTCTACGCAGTGGAGCACTTACTACCGATCTGCGGCTCTGGCGAGTGACGACAGCAGTGTGATTACATGACATGATCACACTGCTTGCTTCGCTCTGACCCGGCAGGCAGTGCTTCAATTGTACACACGCCTGTAAGATACGAGTACAATTGAACACTGGGAGTCGGCACGCTGCAGCTTCTCTGTGCCACAGACACCGCGGGGAGACACTTTGGACTGCCGCATAAGGCTGCCCGACTGCGCTCTCCTGCCAGCTGTGCCCCCCCTACCCCTAGATACGCCTCTGACTGTTGCCGTTCGGGAGGAATCTCCTGCACTGCAACATGGTGTTGGGTGCCTCTGACGTGCCGGGCCCCTGACCCACCAGGCTCGGTCACAGCGGCGACCGCTGTGACAATGGTAGTTACGCCCCTGACCACAACCATCATTATTTTCTCCCCCACCACCCCATCATTGCCCATTTGACCACCTCCATCATTGCCCATTTTAACACCTCCATCATTGCCTCCCCCACCACCCCATCGTCCTTTCCACCACCAACAACATTGCCTTCTCCCCCACCACCGCACTCTCCATCACCCACATCATTGTCAACCTCCAATAGACAGATCTCCAAAACACACACACACACAGCACCGCACTGCATACACACACACGCACGCTGACAGACACACAGCACCACTCACCTCTCCTCACGTTCCCCGCAGCTGCACCACATCCAAGACGCATTTTCCTCTCTGGCAGCTTTCTGTCTGAAACAGCTGCGTGCTGAATGATGACGTCATCCAGCCGCACTGAGTCAGGCTGTAGGCTCTGTGCAGGAAGCAGGACGCCATCGGATCCCTGCAGCACCGCTCCGCTGTCCAGATGCCCACTGATTGCCCTCAGGGTTAGCCACCCTGCAGGGGCCTAAAGCAGCCGCACCATCTGTGTATGGTTATGGGGGCACTGTGGATATCACTGTTATTATGGGGGCATTGTGGGTGTCACTGGTATTATGGGGGCACTGTGGATATCACTGTTATTATGAGAGCACTGTGGATGTCACTGTTATTATTGGGGCACTGTGGATATCACTGTTATTATGGGGGCACTGTGGATATCAGTTATTATGGGGCACTGTGGATATCACTTGCTGTTATCTGCCACCTACGTTCCTGCAACCTTCCCTTTAATGTACCTGCTGAATGTTTGTTAAATTCATTTGTTGCATTGTATTACTTACTGCTGTACATCTATGCTGGGGTCACAGGAGATATTATCGTGTTCAAGGTGTTAGAGCATATGTTTGCAGGCAGGCTCAGTGCCTTTGATCATGTAACCTCCCCTGGGGTGTTGGCCAATTGCTAATTTATCCCAAATAAGGACCCACAATCCCTCTCACCTGATCCTTTACTCTGCCCTATAAATTTAGCAGCTTCTTAAGGGGTGCACGCGTGTGGGGTCAGGCATGCGCATTTCTGCAGCAAAGCATTACGCAGCTAAGCATAAAGACGCCGCAGTTATTTCAACGGCAGATAGTCACAGCAGGAGTCAGAACCCCACACTATGTCGCTGTCTCTTTTGGGTATGTCTGCTGAGTTAGCACTTCTTATTACTTGGATCTAGCTTTTCTATTAACCCATCTTACTCCTTCACCATGTTTACCTATGCCCTTACAGTGTTTGCTCCATTAATCCTCTCTCTCCTTCGCTATCACAAACCCCAGCACCCTCTAACCTAATAATCATCTCCCCTTCCCTCTTACCTCCCCACCCGTCCTCCTCTGCTGACCTGCTCCTCAACCTCAAATCTGTCCTAAGAAAACATAAAACAAGTCGGCCACTCTCTTTCTCCCACCTGCTCTCCCTTTCTCTGCTTTTCCTCACTGCTGGAGACATAACTACCAACCCGGGGCCCCCACAGCTCATACCTCCCACTACTACCCCCTCCTATCGCTCCCTATCTAATATGAACTACCGCAATCTTTCCAACATAAAACCCGTACCCCTGGTGCCCACCTCCCTGCTCCTCCCTCTCTTTGGAGCACTCTGGAATGCCCGCTCAATCTGCAATAAGCTTCATGTAATTCACGACCTTTTTCTCTCGCAATCTTGCCTTCCTTGGCCTCACAGAAACATGGCTAACACCCTCTGACACCGCCTCTCAAACATGGTGGAGGAGTGGGTCTTCTCCTTTCTCCTAACTGCACCTTTAGCCCAATCCCACCTCTACCCTCCCATATCCTCCCCTCTTTTGAAGTCCATTCTGTCCGCATCTACTCTCCCTCCAACCTCCAAGTGGCCATCATATACCGACCTCCAGGCCCGTCTATTGCCTTTATTGACCAATTCTCCACCTGGCTTCTTCACTTTCTCTCTGCTGACATTCTCACCATCATCATGGGTAACTTCAACATCCCCATCGATACTCTTCAGTCAACAGCCTCCAAACGTCTGTCCCTTACCTCATCCTTTGGACTTACTCAGTGGTCCTCCACAGCCACTCACATAGACGGACATACATTAGACCTATAATTCACCCGTCTCTGTTCTCTATCTAACTTCATCACCTCCCCTCTCCCTCTATCCGACCACCATCTGCTCACCTTCTCATCCCTGTCCTCCCCACTGGTCATCCATGTCCAGCAAAATGCGCACCCCCGCAGAAACCTTGCACACCTAGACACCCACACACTCTCTGACTCTATCCTACCACTGGCATCCATATCCTCACTCCACGACACAGACAGTGCCACTGCTTTCTACAATGCCACTCTCGCATCAGCTATTGACACAGTTGCCCCTCTCGTCCATGGCAGAGTGCGACATATCAATACACAACCTTGGCACAATAACACCACTAAAAAGCTCCGGCAAGTGTTCAGGGTTGCGGAGCGGCGTTGGAAGAAAACACACCTGCAAGACGACTTCACTGCATTCAAACAGGCAACACTCGCTTTTAAATCTGCTCTCACCTCTGCTAAACAGGTCTACTTCACAACCCTTGTATCTTCCCTATCCTACAACCCCAAACAGTTATTCAAAACCTTTAACTCCCTCCTCCGCCCCCCACTGCCCCCTCCAACCTCCCTCATCTCTGCTGAGGACTTTGCCACACACTTTAAAAATAAGATCGACCAGACAAGGCAAGTCTTCATTGTTCAACCACTACAACCCCTTTGTATACCAGACCAATACCCAAACCCCATAACCTCCCTATCCAACATCACTAAAGGGGTGCTTAATTGTCTCCTGTCCAAATCACACCTCACCACATGTGCGCTCGACCCCATCCCATCTCCTCCCCAACCTCACCACCACACTTATCCCATCCCTAACCCACCTCTTCAACCTATCACTATCTTCTTGCACCTTCCCTTCTGCTTTCAAACATGCCACAATCACGCCTATCCTTAAAAAGCCAACCCTCAATCCAACTGCTATGTCCAGCTATCACCCAATAGCACTGCTCCCATTTGCTTCCAAACTCCTGGAGCAGCACGTCCACTCTGAACTTTTCTCCCACTTCTCATCTAACTTGCTCTTTGACAATCTACAATCTGGTTTCCGCCCCCATCACTCAACTGAGACAGCCCTGACCAAAATCACTAACGACCTACTTACCACGAAAGCTAATGGACAATACTCCTCCTTCTAGACCTGTCCTCTGCTTTCGACACGGTTGACCACTGCCTCTTACTACAGATCCTCTCCTCCTTTGGCATCAAAGACCTCGCCCTATCCTGGATCTTCTCGTACCTTTCCAACCGCACATTCAGCGTCTCTCACTCCCACACTACCTCCTCATCCCACCCTCTCTCTGTTGGAGTCCCCCAAGGCTCTGTTCTAGGACCCCTACTCTTTTCAATCTATACAATTGGCTTGGGACAACTCATAAAGTCCCATGGATTCCAGTACCACCTCTATGCTGATGACACTCAGATCTACCTCTCTGGCCCAGACGCAGGTCCGGACTGACCATTTGGCAATTCTGGCAAATGCCGGAAGGGCCTGTCTGGTTGTGGGCTGCCTTGTCTGCTATGTTGTTAACAGAATCAGTATTCTCAAGACACCCATACAGTTAAGAGTTGCGACGAAGCACAAAGTTGCTGACTCCGTCACTCACCCCAGCAGGCCACGGGTATCATTAGATATATTGGTCTTGTAGTAAATCTTGCTTTCCTCCATCCAGGGTAATATTAGTAATATATCCCATCTGGTGCTTGGGGACAGTGGCAGCATTGGCCTGTGCGATTTCAAATGCCAGGGCTGAATTTCAGTCCCAGCCCGTACCTGCCAGACATCACCGCTCTGCTGTCCAGAATCCCAGAGTGCCTATCAGCCATATCCTCCTTCTTCTCCTCTTGCTTCCTCAAACTCAATGTGGACAAATCTGAACCCATCATCTTTCCTCCATCCCATAGATCTTCCTTACCTGACCTATCTATCGCAATCAATGACATCATGCTTTCCCCCGTTCCGGAAGTCCGCTGCCTCGGAGTAACCTTTGACTCTGCCTTGTCCTTCAAACCGCACATCCAAGCTCTTTCCACCTCCTGTCGCCTCCAGCTCAAAAATATCTCCAGAATCCGTCCTTTCCTCAACCGTCAATCTACTAAAATGCTTGTGCACGCCCTCATCATCTCCCGCCTTGACTACTGCAACATCCTTTTCTGCGGCCTCCCTGCTAACACCCTTTCACCTCTCCAGTCCATTCTTAACTCTGCTGCCCGACTAATACATCTCTCTCCTCGCTACTCCTCTGCTTCCCCCCTCTGCAAATCTCTTCACTGGCTCCCATTCCCTCAGCGTATCCAGTTCAAATTACTAATACTGACCTACAAAGCCATCCACAACCTGTCTCCTCCATATATCTCTGAACTAATCTCCCAATATCTTCCCTCACGTGATCTCCGGTCCTCCCAAGACCTCCTTCTCTCCTCCACACTTATTCGCTCCTCATCCAACCGCCTCCAAGACTTCTCCCGAATATCCCCCATCCTCTGGAATTCTTTGCCCCAACACGTCCGACTATCAACCACATTCGGATCCTTCAGACGGAACCTGAAAACCCATCTCTTCAGGAAAGCCTACAGCCTGCACTGACCCCGCTACCGCCTCATCACTACCGCAGCTACCGCCTCACCAACACCGGAGCTCCTGCAACCCTCAACCTACTGTCTCCTTCCCCATAATCCTGTGGAATGTAAGCCCGCAAGGGCAGGGTCCTCGCCCCTCTGTATCAGTCTGTCATTGTTAGTTTGTTTATTGTAAGTGATATCTGTAACTTGTATGTAAGCCCTTCTCATGTAAAGCACCATGGAATCAATGGTGCTATATAAATAAATAATAAAAATAATTATGGGGCATTGTGGATATCACTGTTAATATGGGGCATTGTGGATATCACTGTTATTATGGGAGCACTGTGGATATCACTGTTATTATGGGGCACTGTGGATATCACTGTTATTATAGGGCACTGTGGATATCTCTGTTATTATGGGGGCACCGTGGATGTCACTGTTATTATGGGGGAACTGCAGATATCACTGTTATTATGGGACACTGTGGATATCACTGTTATTATGGGAGCACTGTGGATATCACTGTTATTATGGGGGCACTGTGGATATCACTGTTATTATGGGGCACTGTGGATATCACTGTTATTATGGGGCACTGTGGATATCGCTGTTATGGGGCACTGTGGATATCACTATTATTATGGGGCACTGTGGATATCACTGTTATTATGGGGCACTGTGGATATCACTGTTATTATGGGGCACTGTGGATATCACTATTATCATGAGGGCACTGTGGATATTACTGTTATTATGGGGCACTGTGGATATCACTGTTATTATGGGGCACTGTGGATATCACTGTTATTATGGGGCACTGTGGATATCACTATTATCATGAGGGCACTGTGAATATCACTGTTATTATGGGGCACTGAGGATATCACTGTTATTATGGGGCACTGTGGATATCACTGTTATTATGGGGCACTGTGGATATCACTGTTATTATGGGGCACTGTGGATATCACTGTTATTATGGGGGCACTGTGGATATCACTGTTATTATGGGGGCACTGTGGATATCACTGTTATTATGGGGGCACTGTGGATATCACTGTTATTATGGGGCACTGTGGATATCACTATTATCATGAGGGCACTGTGGATATTACTGTTATTATGGGGCACTGTGGATATCACTGTTATTATGGGGCACTGTGGATATCACTGTTATTATGGGGCACTGTGGATATCACTATTATCATGAGGGCACTGTGAATATCACTGTTATTATGGGGCACTGTGGATATTACTGTTATTATGGGGCACTGTGGATATCACTGTTATTATGGGGCACTGTGGATATCACTGTTATTATGGGGCACTGTGGATATCGCTGTTATTATGGGGCACTGTGGATATCGCTGTTATTATGGGGCACTGTGGATATCACTGTTATTATGGGGCACTGTGGATATCACTGTTATTATGGGGGCACTGTGGATATATCTATTATCATGAGGGCACTGTGGATATTACTGTTATTATGTGGCACTGTGGATATCGCTGTTATCATGGGGCACTGTGGATATCACTATTATCATGAGGGCACTGTGGATATTACTGTTATTATGGGGCACTGTGGATATCGCTGTTATTATGGGGGCACTGTGGATATCACTATTATCATGAGGGCACTGTGGATATTACTGTTATTATGGGGCACTGTGGATATCACTGTTATTATGGGGCACTGTGGATATCACTGTTATTATGGGGCACTGTGGATATCACTATTATCATGAGGGCACTGTGAATATCACTGTTATTATGGGGCACTGTGGATATTACTGTTATTATGGGGCACTGTGGATATCACTGTTATTATGGGGCACTGTGGATATCACTGTTATTATGGGGCACTGTGGATATCGCTGTTATTATGGGGCACTGTGGATATCACTGTTATTATGGGGGCACTGTGGATATATCTATTATCATGAGGGCACTGTGGATATTACTGTTATTATGTGGCACTGTGGATATCGCTGTTATCATGGGGCACTGTGGATATCACTATTATCATGAGGGCACTGTGGATATTACTGTTATTATGGGGCACTGTGGATATCGCTGTTATTATGGGGGCACTGTGGATATCACTATTATCATGAGGGCACTGTGGATATCACTGTTATTATGGGGCACTGTGGATATCACTGTTATTATGGGGCACTGTGGATATCGCTGTTATTATGGGGGCACTGTGGATATCACTGTTATTATGGGTGCACTGTGGATATCACTGTTATTATGGTGGCACTGTGGATATCACTGTTATTATGGGGCACTGTGGATATCACTGTTATTATGGAGCACTGTGGATATCACTGTTATTATGGGGACACTGTGGATATCACTATTATTATGGGGTACTGTGGATATCACTATTATGGGTCACTGTGGATATCACTTATTATGGGGCATTGTGGATATCCCTGTTAATATGGGGCATTGTGGATATCACTGTTATTATGCGGCACTGTGGATATCACTGTTATTATAGGGCACTGTGGATATCTCTGTTATTATGGGGGCACCGTGGATGTCACTGTTATTATGGGGGAACTGCAGATATCACTGTTATTATGGGACACTGTGGATATCACTGTTATTATGGGAGCACTGTGGATATCACTGTTATTATGAGGGCACTGTGGATATCGCTGTTATGGGGCACTGTGAATATCACTGTTATTATGGGGCACTGTGGATATCACTGTTATTATGGGGCACTGTGGATATCACTGTTATTATGGGGCACTGTGGATATCGCTGTTATGGGGCACTGTAGATATCATGTTATTATGGGGAACTGTGGATATCACTGTTATTATGGGGCACTGTGGATATCACTGTTATTATGGGGCACTGTGGATATCACTGTTATTATGGGTACACTGTGGATATCACTGTTATTATGGGGCACTGTGGATATCACTGTTATTATGGGGGCACTGTGGATATCACTATTATCATGAGGGCACTGTGGATATCACTGTTATTATGAGGGCACTGTGGATATCGCTGTTATGGGGCACTGTGGATATCACTGTTATTATGGGGCACTGTGGATATCACTGTTATTATGGGGCACTGTGGATATCACTGTTATTATGGGGCACTGTGGATATCGCTGTTATGGGGCACTGTGGATATCATGTTATTATGGGGAACTGTGGATATCACTGTTATTATGGGGCACTGTGGATATCACTGTTATTATGGGGCACTGTGGATATCACTGTTATTATGGGTACACTGTGGATATCACTGTTATTATGGGGCACTGTGGATATCACTGTTATTATGGGGGCACTGTGGATATCACTATTATCATGAGGGCACTGTGGATATTACTGTTATTATGGGGCACTGTGGATATCACTGTTATTATGGGGCACTGTGGATATCACTATTATCATGAGGGCACTGTGGATATTACTGTTATTATGGGGCACTGTGGATATCACTGTTATTATGGGGCACTGTGGATTTCACTGTTATTATGGGGGCACTGTGGATATCACTATTATCATGAGGGCACTGTGGATATTACTGTTATTATGGGGCACTGTGGATATCACTGTTATTATGGGGCACTGTGGATTTCACTGTTATTATGGGGGCACTGTGGATATATCTATTATCATGAGGGCACTGTGGATATTACTGTTATTATGGGGCACTGTGGATATCACTGTTATTATGGGGGCACTGTGGGTATCACTGTTATTATGCGGCACTGTGGATATCGCTGTTATCATGGGGCACTGTGGATATCACTATTATCATGAGGGCACTGTGGATATTACTGTTATTATGGGGCACTGTGGATATTGCTGTTATTATGGGGGCACTGTGGATATCACTATTATCATGAGGGCACTGTGGATATCACTGTTATTATGGGGCACTGTGGATATCGCTGTTATTATGGGGCACTGTGGATATCACTGTTATTAAGGGGCACTGTGGATATCACTGTTATTATGGAGCACTGTGGATATCACTGTTATTATGGGGACACTGTGGATATCACTATTATTATGGGGCACTGTGGATATCACTATTATGGGGCACTGTGGATATCACTTATTATGGGGCATTGTGGATATCACTGTTATTATGGGACATTGTGGATATCACTGTTATTATGGGAGCACTGTGGATATCACTGTTATTATGGGGCACTGTGGATATCACTGTTATTATAGGGCACTGTGGATATCTCTGTTATTATGGGGGCACCGTGGATGTCACTGTTATTATGGGGGAACTGCAGATATCACTGTTATTATGGGACACTGTGGATATCACTGTTATTATGGGAGCACTGTGGATATCACTGTTATTATGGGGGCAATGTGGATATCACTGTTATTATGGGGCACTGTGGATATCGCTGTTATGGGGCACTGTGGATATCACTATTATTATGGGGCACTGTGGATATCACTGTTATTATGGGGCACTGTGGATATCACTGTTATTATGGGGCACTGTGGATATCACTGTTATTATGGGGCACTGTGGATATCACTGTTATTATGGGGCACTGTGGATATCACTGTTATTATGGGTACACTGTGGATATCACTGTTATTATGGGGCACTGTGGATATCACTGTTATTATGGGGGCACTGTGGATATCACTATTATCATGAGGGCACTGTGGATATTACTGTTATTATGGGGCACTGTGGATATCACTGTTATTATGGAGCACTGTGGATATCACTGTTATTATGGGGACACTGGATATCACTATTATTATGGGGCACTGTGGATATCACTATTATGGGGCACTGTGGATATCACTTATTATGGGGCATTGTGGATATCACTGTTAATATGGGACATTGTGGATATCACTGTTATTATGGGAGCACTGTGGATATCACTGTTATTATGGGGCACTGTGGATATCACTGTTATTATAGGGCACTGTGGATATCTCTGTTATTATGGGGGCACCGTGGATGTCACTGTTATTATGGGGGAACTGCAGATATCACTGTTATTATGGGACACTGTGGATATCACTGTTATTATGGGAGCACTGTGGATATCACTGTTATTATGGGGGCAATGTGGATATCACTGTTATTATGGGGCAATGTGGATATCACTGTTATTATGGGGCACTGTGGATATCGCTGTTATGGGGCACTGTGGATATCACTATTATTATGGGGCACTGTGGATATCACTGTTATTATGGGGGCACTGTGGATATCACTGTTATTATGGGGGCACTGTGGATATCACTGTTATTATGGGGCACTGTGGATATCACTGTTATTATGGGGCACTGTGGATATCACTGTTATTATGGGGCACTGTGGATATCACTGTTATTATGGGGGCACTGTGGATATCACTGTTATTATGGGGCACTGTGGATATCACTGTTATTATGGGGCACTGTGGATATCACTGTTATTATGGGTACACTGTGGATATCACTGTTATTATGGGGCACTGTGGATATCACTGTTATTATGGGGGCACTGTGGATATCACTATTATCATGAGGGCACTGTGGATATTACTGTTATTATGGGGCACTGTGGATATCACTGTTATTATGGGGCACTGTGGATTTCACTGTTATTATGGGGGCACTGTGGATATCACTATTATCATGAGGGCACTGTGGATATTACTGTTATTATGGGGCACTGTGGATATTACTGTTATTATGGGGCACTGTGGATATCACTATTATCATGAGGGCACTGTGAATATCACTGTTATGGGGAACTGTGGATATCGCTGTTATTATGGAGCACTGTGGATATCACTGTTATTATGGGGCACTGTGGATATCACTGTTATTATGGGGCACTGTGGATATCACTGTTATTATGGGGCACTGTGGATATCGCTGTTATGGGGCACTGTGGATATCATGTTATTATGGGGAACTGTGGATATCACTGTTATTATGGGGCACTGTGGATATCACTGTTATTATGGGGCACTGTGGATATCACTGTTATTATGGGTACACTGTGGATATCACTGTTATTATGGGGCACTGTGGATATCACTGTTATTATGGGGGCACTGTGGATATCACTATTATCATGAGGGCACTGTGGATATTACTGTTATTATGGGGCACTGTGGATATCACTGTTATTATGGGGCACTGTGGATATCACTATTATCATGAGGGCACTGTGGATATTACTGTTATTATGGGGCACTGTGGATATCACTGTTATTATGGGGCACTGTGGATTTCACTGTTATTATGGGGGCACTGTGGATATCACTATTATCATGAGGGCACTGTGGATATTACTGTTATTATGGGGCACTGTGGATATCACTGTTATTATGGGGCACTGTGGATTTCACTGTTATTATGGGGGCACTGTGGATATATCTATTATCATGAGGGCACTGTGGATATTACTGTTATTATGGGGCACTGTGGATATCACTGTTATTATGGGGGCACTGTGGGTATCACTGTTATTATGCGGCACTGTGGATATCGCTGTTATCATGGGGCACTGTGGATATCACTATTATCATGAGGGCACTGTGGATATTACTGTTATTATGGGGCACTGTGGATATTGCTGTTATTATGGGGGCACTGTGGATATCACTATTATCATGAGGGCACTGTGGATATCACTGTTATTATGGGGCACTGTGGATATCGCTGTTATTATGGGGCACTGTGGATATCACTGTTATTAAGGGGCACTGTGGATATCACTGTTATTATGGAGCACTGTGGATATCACTGTTATTATGGGGACACTGTGGATATCACTATTATTATGGGGCACTGTGGATATCACTATTATGGGGCACTGTGGATATCACTTATTATGGGGCATTGTGGATATCACTGTTAATATGGGACATTGTGGATATCACTGTTATTATGGGAGCACTGTGGATATCACTGTTATTATGGGGCACTGTGGATATCACTGTTATTATAGGGCACTGTGGATATCTCTGTTATTATGGGGGCACCGTGGATGTCACTGTTATTATGGGGGAACTGCAGATATCACTGTTATTATGGGACACTGTGGATATCACTGTTATTATGGGAGCACTGTGGATATCACTGTTATTATGGGGGCAATGTGGATATCACTGTTATTATGGGGCACTGTGGATATCACTGTTATTATGGGGCACTGTGGATATCGCTGTTATGGGGCACTGTGGATATCACTATTATTATGGGGCACTGTGGATATCACTGTTATTATGGGGCACTGTGGATATCACTGTTATTATGGGGCACTGTGGATATCACTGTTATTATGGGGCACTGTGGATATCACTGTTATTATGGGGCACTGTGGATATCACTGTTATTATGGGTACACTGTGGATATCACTGTTATTATGGGGCACTGTGGATATCACTGTTATTATGGGGGCACTGTGGATATCACTATTATCATGAGGGCACTGTGGATATTACTGTTATTATGGGGCACTGTGGATATCACTGTTATTATGGAGCACTGTGGATATCACTGTTATTATGGGGACACTGGATATCACTATTATTATGGGGCACTGTGGATATCACTATTATGGGGCACTGTGGATATCACTTATTATGGGGCATTGTGGATATCACTGTTAATATGGGACATTGTGGATATCACTGTTATTATGGGAGCACTGTGGATATCACTGTTATTATGGGGCACTGTGGATATCACTGTTATTATAGGGCACTGTGGATATCTCTGTTATTATGGGGGCACCGTGGATGTCACTGTTATTATGGGGGAACTGCAGATATCACTGTTATTATGGGACACTGTGGATATCACTGTTATTATGGGAGCACTGTGGATATCACTGTTATTATGGGGGCAATGTGGATATCACTGTTATTATGGGGCAATGTGGATATCACTGTTATTATGGGGCACTGTGGATATCGCTGTTATGGGGCACTGTGGATATCACTATTATTATGGGGCACTGTGGATATCACTGTTATTATGGGGCACTGTGGATATCACTGTTATTATGGGGCACTGTGGATATCACTGTTATTATGGGGCACTGTGGATATCACTGTTATTATGGGTACACTGTGGATATCACTGTTATTATGGGGCACTGTGGATATCACTGTTATTATGGGGGCACTGTGGATATCACTATTATCATGAGGGCACTGTGGATATTACTGTTATTATGGGGCACTGTGGATATCACTGTTATTATGGGGCACTGTGGATTTCACTGTTATTATGGGGGCACTGTGGATATCACTATTATCATGAGGGCACTGTGGATATTACTGTTATTATGGGGCACTGTGGATATTACTGTCATTATGGGGCACTGTGGATATCACTATTATCATGAGGGCACTGTGAATATCACTGTTATGGGGAACTGTGGATATCGCTGTTATTATGGAGCACTGTGGATATCACTGTTATTATGGGGCACTGTGGATATCACTGTTATTATGGGGGCACTGTGGATATAGCTATTATCATGAGGGCACTGAGGATATTACTGTTATTATGGGGCACTGTGGATATCGCTGTTATCATGGGGCACTGTGGATATCACTATTACCATGAGGGCACTGTGGATATTACTGTTATTATGGGGCACTGTGGATATCGCTGTTATTATGGGGGCACTGTGGATATCACTATTATCATGAGGGCACTGTGGATATCGCTTTTATTATGGGGCACTGTGGATATCGCTGTTATAATGGGGGCACTGTGGATATCACTGTTATTATGGAGCACTGTGGATATCACTGTTATTATGGGGACACTGTGGATATCACTATTATTATGGGGCACTGTGGATATCACTATTATGGGGCACTGTGGATATCACTTATTATGGGGCACTGTGGATATCTCTGTTATTATGGGGGCACCGTGGATGTCACTGTTATTATGGGGGAACTGCAGATATCACTGTTATTATGGGACACTGTGGATATCACTGTTATTATGGGAGCACTGTGGATATCACTGTTATTATGGGGGCAATGTGGATATCACTGTTATTATGGGGCACTGTGGATATCACTGTTATTATGGGGCACTGTGGATATCGCTGTTATAGGGCACTGTGGATATCACTATTATTATGGGGCACTGTGGATATCACTGTTATTATGGGGCACTGTGGATATCACTGTTATTATGGGGCACTGTGGATATCACTGTTATTATGGGGCACTGTGGATATCACTGTTATTATGGGGCACTGTGGATATCACTGTTATTATGGGTACACTGTGGATATCACTGTTATTATGGGGGCACTGTGGATATCACTATTATCATGAGGGCACTGTGGATATTACTGTTATTATGGGGCACTGTGGATATCACTGTTATTATGGGGCACTGTGGATTTCACTGTTATTATGGGGACACTGAGGATATCACTGTTATTATGGGGCACTGTGGATATCACTATTATCATGAGGGCATTGTGAATATCACTGTTATTATGGGGCACTGTGGATATCGCTGTTATTATGGGGCACTGTGGATGTCACTGTTATTATGGGGGCACTGCGGCTGCCCCTCTGTTGGGCACTGTGGAGATACTGTATCCTTTAGATAAGGGGTGCCCTATCTGGATCGCCAACTGCAGCTGAGCTTAATGTGTGCAAAACTGTAAAGCGCTGCGGAATATGTTAGCGCTATATAAAAATAAAGATTATTATTATTATAGCTACACCACCTGTACGCTGTGACAAACAGGGCTGAGGCACTCTGGCAGTTAATATTCCAGTACAGCTATTCAGCCCCTCCACCTTTCTCAGAAACTGTCCTTGCCCCTCTGACCTTCCTGCCTTTGTCGTGGCTAATGATGTGTGCATATCTTGCAATTAAAATAGTCCTAAAACTATAAATCCAAGACTGAGCTTTCTTTCATTTTCTGTTTTCCCTCAATGGCCATAAAACGTTCTGATTCTTTCATTTTCAGGAAAAATTACAAGTTAGAAGAAAAGGTCATGTCCGGCGCTGAGATCTACCTCTCTGGCCCAGACGCAGGGCCGGACTGACCATTTGGCAATTCTGGCAAATGCCGGAAGGGCCTGTCTGGTTGTGGGCTGCCTTGTCTGCTACGTTGTTAACAGAATCAGTATTCTCAAGACACCCATACAGTTAAGAGTTGCGACGAAGCACAAAGTTGCTGACTCCGTCACTCACCCCAGCAGGCCACGGGTATCATTAGATATATTGGTCTTGTAGTAAATCTTGCTTTCCTCCATCCAGGGTAATATTAGTAATATATCCCATCTGGTGCTTGGGGACAGTGGCAGCATTGGCCTGTGCGATTTCAAATGCCAGGGCTGAATTTCAGTCCCAGCCCGTACCTGCCAGACATCACCGCTCTGCTGTCCAGAATCCCAGAGTGCCTATCAGCCATATCCTCCTTCTTCTCCTCTTGCTTCCTCAAACTCAATGTGGACAAATCTGAACCCATCATCTTTCCTCCATCCCATAGATCTTCCTTACCTGACCTATCTATCGCAATCAATGACATCATGCTTTCCCCCGTTCCGGAAGTCCGCTGCCTCGGAGTAACCTTTGACTCTGCCTTGTCCTTCAAACCGCACATCCAAGCTCTTTCCACCTCCTGTCGCCTCCAGCTCAAAAATATCTCCAGAATCCGTCCTTTCCTCAACCGTCAATCTACTAAAATGCTTGTGCACGCCCTCATCATCTCCCGCCTTGACTACTGCAACATCCTTTTCTGCGGCCTCCCTGCTAACACCCTTTCACCTCTCCAGTCCATTCTTAACTCTGCTGCCCGACTAATACATCTCTCTCCTCGCTACTCCTCTGCAAATCTCTTCACTGGCTCCCATTCCCTCAGCGTATCCAGTTCAAATTACTAATACTGACCTACAAAGCCATCCACAACCTGTCTCCTCCATATATCTCTGAACTAATCTCCCAATATCTTCCCTCACGTGATCTCCGGTCCTCCCAAGACCTACTTCTCTCCTCCACACTTATTCGCTCCTCATCCAACCGCCTCCAAGACTTCTCCCGAATATCCCCCATCCTCTGGAATTCTTTGCCCCAACACATCCGACTATCAACCACATTCGGATCCTTCAGACGGAACCTGAAAACCCACCTCTTCAGGAAAGCCTGCACTGACCCCGCTGCCTCCTCATCACTACCGCAGCTACCGCCTCACCAACACCGGAGCTCCTGCAACCCTCCACCTACTGTCTCCTTCCCCATAATCCTGTAGAATGTAAGCCCGCAAGGGCAGGGTCCTCGCCCCTCTGTATCAGTCTGTCATTGTTAGTTTGTTTACTGTAAGTGATATCTGTAACTTGTATGTAAGCCCTTCTCATGTACAGCACCATGGAATCAATGGTGCTATATAAATAAATAATAATAATAATTATGGGGCATTGTGGATATCACTGTTAATATGGGGCATTGTGGATATCACTGTTATTATGGGAGCACTGTGGATATCACTGTTATTATGGGGCACTGTGGATATCACTGTTATTATGGGGGCACTGTGGATATCACTGTTATTATGGGGGCACTGTGGATATCACTGTTATTATGGGGGCACTGTGGATATCTCTGTTATTATGGGAGCACTGTGGATATCACTGTTATTATGGGGCACTGTGGATATCACTGTTATTATGGGGGCACTGTGGATATCACTGTTATTATGGGGAACTGTGGATATCACTGTTATTATGGGGGCACTGTGGATATCACTATTATTATGGGGGCACTGTGGATATCACTGTTATTATGGGGGCACTGTGGATATCACTATTATTATGGGGAACTGTGGATATCACTGTTATTATGGGGGCACTGTGGATATCACTATTATTATGGGGGCACTGTGGATATCACTGTTATGGGGGCACTGTGGATATCACTGTTATTATGGGGAACTGTGGATATCACTGTTATTATGGGGGCACTGTGGATATCACTATTATTATGGGGGCACTGTGGATATCACTGTTATTATGGGGGCACTGTGGATATCACTGTTATTATGGGGCACTGTGGATATCACTGTTATTATGGGGGCACCGTGGATGTCACTGTTATTATGGGGGAACTGCAGATATCACTGTTATTATGGGACACTGTGGATATCGCTGTTATTATGGGGGCACTGTGGATATCATTGTTATTATGGGGGCACTGTGGATGTCACTGTTATTATGGGACACTGTGGATATCACTGTTATTATGGGGGCACTGTGGATATCACTGTTATTATGGGGCACTGTGGATATCGCTGTTATTATGGGGGCACTGTGGATATCGCTGTTATTATGGGAGCACTGTGGATATCACTGTTATTATGGGGGCACTGTGATTATCACTGTTATTATGGGAGCACTGTGGATATCGCTGTTATTATGGGGGCACTGTGGATATCGCTGTTATTATGGGAGCACTGTGGATATCACTGTTATTATGGGGGCACTGTGGATGTCACTGTTATTATGGGACACTGTGGATATCACTGTTATTATGGGGGCACTGTGGATATCACTGTTATTATGGGGAACTGTGGATATCACTGTTATTATGGGGGCACTGTGGATATCACTATTATTATGGGGGCACTGTGGATATCACTGTTATTATGGGGGCACTGTGGATATCACTATTATTATGGGGAACTGTGGATATCACTGTTATTATGGGGGCACTGTGGATATCACTATTATTATGGGGGCACTGTGGATATCACTGTTATGGGGGCACTGTGGATATCACTGTTATTATGGGGAACTGTGGATATCACTGTTATTATGGGGGCACTGTGGATATCACTATTATTATGGGGGCACTGTGGATATCACTGTTATTATGGGGGCACTGTGGATATCACTGTTATTATGGGGCACTGTGGATATCACTGTTATTATGGGGGCACCGTGGATGTCACTGTTATTATGGGGGAACTGCAGATATCACTGTTATTATGGGACACTGTGGATATCGCTGTTATTATGGGGGCACTGTGGATATCATTGTTATTATGGGGGCACTGTGGATGTCACTGTTATTATGGGACACTGTGGATATCACTGTTATTATGGGGGCACTGTGGATATCACTGTTATTATGGGGCACTGTGGATATCGCTGTTATTATGGGGGCACTGTGGATATCGCTGTTATTATGGGGGCACTGTGGATATCACTGTTATTATGGGGCACTGTGGATGTCACTGTTATTATGGGGGCACTGTGGATATCACTGTTATTATGGGGCACTGTGGATATCACTGTTATTATGGGGGCACTGTGGATGTCACTGTTATTATGGGGGCACTGTGGATATCACTGTTATTATGGGGCACTGTGGATATCACTGTTATTATGGGGGCACTGTGGATATCACTGTTATTATGGGGCACTGTGGATATCACTGTTATTATGGGGGCACTGTGGATATCACTGTTATTATGGGGGCACTGTGGATATCACTGTTATTATGGGGCACTGTGGATATCACTGTTATTATGGGGACACTGTGGATATCACTGTTATTATGGGGCACTGTGGATATCACTGTTATTATGGGAGCACTGTGGATATCACTGTTATTATGGGGGCACTGTGGATATCACTGTTATTATGGGGACACTGTGGATATCACTGTTATTATGGGGGCACTGTGGATATCACTGTTATTATGGGGCACTGTGGATATCACTGTTATTATGGGGGCACTGTGGATATCACTGTTATTATGGAGCACTGTGGATATCACTGTTATTATGGGGACACTGTGGATATCACTGTTATTATGGGAGCACTGTGGATATCACTGTTATTATGGGGCACTGTGGATATTACTGTTATTATGGGGGCACTGTGGATATCACTGTTATTATGGGGGCACTGTGGATATCACTGTTATTATGGGGGCACTGTGGATATCACTGTTATTATGGGGCACTGTGGATATCACTGTTATTATGGGGCACTGTGGATATCACTGTTATTATGGGGGCACTGTGGCTGCCCCTCTGTTGGGCAATGTGGAGATACTGTATCAGTATCCTTTAGATAAGGAGTGCCCTATCTGGATCGCCAACTGCAGCTGAGCTTAATGTGTGCAAAACTGTAAAGCGCTGCGGAATATGTTAGCGCTATATAAAAATAAAGATTATTATTATTATAGCTACACCACCTGTACGCTGTGACAAACAGGGCTGAGGCACTCTGGCAGTTAATATTCCAGTACAGCTATTCAGCCCCTCCACCTTTCTCAGAAGCTGTCCTTGCCCCTCTGACCTTCCTGCCTTTGTCATGGCTAATGATGTGTGCATATCTTGCAATTAAAATAGTCATAAAACTATAAATCCAAGACTGAGCTTTCTTTCATTTTCTGTTTTCCCTCAATGGCCATAAAACTTTCTGATTCTTTCATTTTCAGGAAAAATTACAAGTTAGAAGAAAAGGTCATGTCCGGCGCTGAGAGCTGTAAACAGGAACATCCTGCTGGGTCGGATCCAAGGAAGTCTCATGGGTTTCAAGACATAGATGTAATGATTAGACTGATACATTGCAACAAACCTGCAGCTGTGTGAGCAGGACTAAGCAGTGGTATTTAAAGGGTGTGATCTCTGTTGTCCATGACCCAACATGCTCCCACCAACACATTGGGTGGGGGCCTATTGAAAGTGCCCTTCGTTGTTACCTTTATGCCACCAAGAAAGAGATCATCAAAATGCCAGAAGTGATCAAAACAGTCCATATACTCTGAAATGGAAGAGGGGAACGAAAACATTAAAGTGAAATAAAAAAAAAATTGGCAATGACGGGAAAGAATAATTGGCACAATATGTCGTAAAAGTCTTGCCCCTTTGAACCAGAGTAATAATTACCTCTGACTCCAGATTACGGTTATTGCTTTCTGTATTGTTTTGTAAATGTTACCATGGAAACATTATAGAATGCATTGATAAGGAAAGAGGAACCCGTTGTGTCTCTGAAGTGTGAGGTTACCTCAGGGCGAAGCTTTGTGTCAGGAGAGGAGCTGCACTTTCGCTTTTCCTTTCCCTTCAGACGCTGTTTATTTTCCTTCAGTTATGAAAACATGGCTCCTGCCCTGGCCTTGACCGATAGTCCACAGTGACAAAACAAAGCCACGAGGTGTTATGGCGGCCTGCAGACACATGCGTAACACTGAGGAGGCTAGACAATTCCATAGTGAATTGTGGTTGTATCATGTACCAAGAACACACTGGGGATTGGCACCAGTGGCAGCCATGTTTGATGGACATTTAAAGGGGAAGGCCTTCTAGACTGATTACTTGATGTGGAGCTGGAGGCTAGCATCATTTATAAGGGAAATGCAGTAATAATAATAGAGACGCACAAAAGTATACAGAAAGAAGACTGCGTGGACAACCCTTTTAAAGACTAAGTGAAATGTGGCCAGTTGCTGTTATTTTATTCTTGGTGCTCCAATGAGTATTCTGTTCCTTCTTTCTTTAAAATCCGCCATACAGTTTAAGAGATATGGGCCTTTATATTTAGAACAGATTTGCTGATAGGATCCTCGTGGGCGTGTCTTTAGGCTGCTCTGCATAATTAACATGTGAGCCACACCCCATTATTAGCACAAAATGGAAAGACCTATATTGTTAGGAATACCTGCCGTGGATGCATTTGTCCACCTCTGGTTTCCAGACTGCTCCACCAGGGGTTGGACCTATTGCGCACTAGAGCGATGTGACTGCACACGGTGGTGCCTCATGTGGGGAAGCGGTGAGCGATGCGAGAACACGGGACACCAAGCTTCCAGACATGTCTTGCCAGAGAATGCAGGATGCTGCTTTGCCTGGTGTTAGCCCATGGTGGGAATGTGTGCCGTGTGTACCCTGCTGTACAGGCGAGTAGGGAGACATGACTGGGAGGAAGCCATCATCTGATTCACAGGTCTACAAAAAATATTTTTGTTGTAATCATTGCAGGTGACTTTGTACTTTTCTGAATCATCTTTTTGTCCCCTTGAAGCTTTTCCAAGATCTCAATTCCTTATCAATTAGGCCGCCGTCACACATGCGAGTTTTACGGACGTAAGAGCGCAGAATCTACGTCCGTAAAACTCGCAAAAAATACGGCACAATTATTCTCTATGCCCCTGCTCCTATTTGCCGTATTTTACTGATCAGTATTATACGGCTTTCTACGGCCGTACAAAATCGCAGCATGCTGCGTTTGTCACCGTACTGCGCAAGAAATACGCCAATGAAAGTCTATGGAAGCGTGAAAAATACGGATTACACACAGACAAGCAGTGTGACTTGCGAGAAATACGCAGCGCTGTTAGAGAGAAAAGCCGGTAATTCAGTGCGGTGTACAGTAAAATCACACTGACAGCTTACAGTAGAATAGGTAGAATAAATGTGTACACATAGAATAGGTATATATATATGTCAGTGAGACACATATATGTATATATATTAATATTTATTCCAGCGCTAGACAGCTTGAAATCCGGTAATTCAATTACCGGCTTTTTCCTTCTCCTTCCTAAAACCCGACATGATTTGAGACATGGTTTACATACAGTAAACCATGTCTTCTCTCCATTTTTTTTGCAGATTCCACACTACTAATGTCAGTAGTGTGTATCTGCAAAATTTGGCCGTTCTAGCTCTTAAAATAAAGGGTTAAATGGCGGAAAAAATTGGCGTGGGCTCCCGCGCAATTTTCTCCGCCAGAGTAGTAAAGCCAGTGACTGAGGGCAGATATTAATAGCCTGGAGAGGGTCCACGGTTATTGGCCCCCCCCTGGCTAAAAATATCTGCCCCCAGCCACCCCAGAAAAGGCACATCTGGAAGATGCGCCTATTCTGGCACTTGGCCACTCTCTTCCCATTCCCGTGTAGCGGTGGGATATGGGGTAATGAAGGGTTAATGCCACCTTGCTATTGTAAGGTGACATTAAGCCTAATTAATAATGGAGAGGCGTCAATTATGACACCTATCCATTATTAATCCAATACTAGTAAAGGGTTAAATAAAACACAAACACATTTTTTAAAATTATTTTAATGAAATAAAAACAATGGTTGTTGCAGTATTTTATTCAACGCCCAATCCAGTCACTGAAGACCCTCGTTCTGGGAGTAAAAAAACATAATAAACCAACAATATACTTACCCTCCGCAGATCTGTAACGTCCAACGATGTAAATCCTTCTGAAGGGGTTAAAACATTTTGCAGCAAGGAGCTGTGCTAATGCAGGCTGCTCCTCGCTGCAAAACCCCAGGGAATGAGGCTAAAAATAGATCAATGATCTATATTTAGCTTCATTTGCGGTGAGGCGCCCTCTGCTGGCTGTTCATAGATCGTGGGAAATTACCTAGAAAGCTCCCTGGCAACTAAAGGATTATGCAGAACATTGTCTCTACCTGGAGAGTAGATGTTTCTCTGTCCCCAATCACAAAACATAATGCTCTACTGTATTTCTACTGTCCCATAAACACAAGAAGCAACAATATTTTGGCTTTCAATTGGGTTTTTTCTAGCTTTGGATTTACTCTTGTACCGGCCCCCACATCGCCTGCGTCACCAGCTATCCTGTGACAGCAGTCTGGGAAGAGCTCTGCAAAGCTCCCCTTCAGGAGTAGGTAAAGAATATCCTGGCCCTTAAGAACTTGCCTAGCAGTGGTGGCTTGCGCAATGTCTGTCTGTGACTGCGCTTTTGCTGGTCCGATGCGAGTCGCTACCGAGTAGTTATTCCTGTGCATAACACATATCTCTGAAACTGCATTGCAGATTTTAATACAGCAGAATGCTGAATAATCGGGAGCAACGGGAATGAAATAAGAGCAGAAACTGACCACTTTTGACCTGGTGACAGGTCCTCTTTAAAGGAGATGTAATTTTAATTATGGATTTTGGTTTACGGGGTCCATCGGTAGCAGTTACACCAAGATTGTGTCATCTGAGGAGACCTAAAGACCCCTCTTCCACATTATATAGACACATAATAAGGGAGTGGGCCCTATTACAGATTTCACCCAGGGGTCCAGAAGCCTCTTGTTATGCCTCTGCAGAAGTCAAAATAACCAAGTTTGGGTTGTCTTAACATTCCAAACACTGCTGTGATAATATGACTAGGAGCAGACTAACCAACCAACCAACCACCCTTCCAATCACATGACACAGGGAGCACAATATGGGAAAGTACATGGGCATAAACCCCTGACCGCAGCATCTGAAATACAAATATCACTTATTTACTTGCAACATAGGAACTTCTTGTAGAACTTTCAAAGTTCTCTTTCCGCATCGCCTTCCTATTTTACATCTCAATAACCTTTACTTTTTAATTACATTTTTATTGAGCTTAACTCAACTTTTCAGGTAGATTACATTTTATAAGAGTAGACACATAACAGTACTCTCCATCATGTCCATTAGTACTCTCCATTCATGAAAGGCCAGCATGTGTTGGTGATTGCTCCTCAGGGGCTGGGCCCTATTATATTTCTTACAGTGCGAGTCGATGTAGTCTTTATTAATTGCTCTTTTCAAGACTAGGCTCCCACAACCGTTTTCTCTCCATCCGAAAAAGTAGATTTGATTTTGCCAATCACAGTGGGATCCACTTTCCTTGGAGGATAGCACTTAATGTAATTCTAATGTTTTGATGGATTAAACTTATAAGAATAGATTCACAGGAGACACAAGAGACTTGCATCTGTTGGTGACTGCTCCTAGGGGGCATGGCCATATTGTATTTTGCGTATTGTAAGCTGATGTGGTATTTAGTATTCTTAATTTTATTAAATGTTATGCTACTGTTGCTATCCATTTTGCACATGATTATCCAGAGGCCTGCATCTCTTGGTGTTGCTCCTTGGGGGCAGGGCCATGTTATATTTAATGTATTGAAAGTTTATGTCATTGCCTCCATTTTTTGCTTTTATTAAATGTGACTCTACCATTACAATAAATTACACCTATAAAAGCAGTCACACGGTCAACCCTATTTTTGGTGAATCTTGTAAAAAAAAGTGGGTGTGGTTACAGACAATGACAAAAAAATTGTCAAGTATGCCAATAATTATATCGGCACCATCAAGCACAAGACCTTCTTTCCAGGGGGCTAGAGGTGCAGTAGTGTCATCCAGCATTTGAAGGTGGGGGCTTCCTTAGTTTTGCTTTGGGGTTCCTCAATTCTCTGGATCCTTTAAGAGGACCCTTGCAAAACTGAGTAGCAATCCCCATGGATGTGGTAACGGAGGGTCATAATATTATTTTAAGGGAAAACGTGCTTTAAATAGAATCCTATATATTAACACTGAGCAGATGTGATCACGAGCTCCTCGTAGTATGTAGTCAATACGTGTTGCACATTTTAAATTCTTCCAAAACAACACAGGTGGGGAAGATGTGTTCGTGCAGCGAGATCCGGCTCCTTCTAGATCATGACTTGGGTCTGTACATACAGAGGAGGGGCTGATGGGCTATAGGAGTTGCCACGTCCTATACATCCTGAGCACACAATGTTCATTACATTACATTACCCTCCCCCACACTTCCGATCACAGGACAGACACAACAAGGCCTCGGCTGGGGCACTGTGGAAAATGTTTGCATCGAAACATTGTTTTATATATGGACACAGAAAATTCTGTCTGTAATCAGACAGTAAACGACGATTACAGAACTGATGCTACCCTCTAAATAAATCAACTACAACACTGTGGGGCATTGAATAGATGGGCAGGGAAGGTGATAGCGTAGGAAAATTGATGCCACTCTTCCCTGTGTCTTCCCCAAATTTTAGCTGTTTTGGCTCTCCCTGAAAGTGTTGTCAATGTGTTTGGCTTTGCCTCCCATTGAATTCAATGGGGTTCGCGTACGCTCAACGAACGGTTCAGCGAACATCGGGACGTTTGCCGAACCAAGCCTTGAAAGGGTCTCTCATCTCTAGTTAGGCCCAGTCCCTGCCAGGCAGGAAGACTCTAGTTGGTGAGTGAGCAGCTCCTCCAGAACCAGGAGACAGCTGCTCACCAGACTATGTGTGTTATCTAGGACACCATCCACAATGCTGGTAGGGAGTATATTACACGGTCAGCATTCTGCATCCTAGGTACACACACAAATTATACAGAAAGCCCGGACAACCCCTTTAGATGCTCTTTGATATTAGGCGTGTGTGTATACATGTGTGTGTCTGTAAATATATATATATATTTATGCAATTTGCACGTTTGTGTTTCTCGGCCTTGACATTAACTCCAATCTTCCATGACATCTTATCATCCCTTTTTCGAAGAAACAATATCTCCTCTCCTTTTTCCCATCCCATATACAGAAGACAAACATGTCTGCATAGCAGAATGCCGGAGAGTGGTGTATTGTGTCATTACATACCTCCAGGCACATGATACAACATGTGTCTCCTATCGCGCAGCCTAATGATAACATATACTACGTGATTTCCAACACATCCCAAACTGGAAAGTGTTTATTCAGATTAATACGGATGCAAGAAAAAGCCCCCTATAACAGCAGCCTGGATACATAGTCTGGAGCTCCCCTATAACAGCAGTCTGGATGTGTACTCTGGAGTCCCCCTATAACAGTTGTCTAGTCTGTATGTGTAGTCTGGAACTAACAAGTCTGGAGCCAATAAGAGCAGTCGGTGTGTAATCTGGAGCCCCCTATAACAAGTCTGGTTTTCCCCTATACCAGCAGTCTGGGTGTAGTCTGGAGCCCACCTATAACAGCAATCTGGGTGTTGCCTGGAGCCCCTTATAACAGCAGTCTGGATATGAGGTCTGGAGCCCCCTGTAACAGCAGCCTGGATATGTAGTGTGGAGCTCCCTATAAACAGCGGTCTGGATGTGTAATCTGGAACCCCCTATAACAGCAGTCTGGATATGTAGTCTGGAGCCCCCTATAAACAGCAGTCTGGATGTGTAATCTGGAGCCCCGCTATAACAGCAGTGTGGGTGTGAAGTCTGGAGCCCCCTTATGACAGCAGTCTGGATGTGTAGTCTGGAGCCCCCTATAACAGTGCTCTGGATATGTAGTCTGAAGCCCCCTATAACAGCGCTCTGGATATGTAGTCTGGAGCTCCCTGTAACAGCAGCCTGGATGTGTAGTCTGGAGCCCCTTATAACAGCAGTCTGGATGTGTAGTCTGGAGCCCCCTATAACAGCAGTCTGGATGTGTAGTCTGGAGCCCCTTATAACAGCAGTCTGGATGTGTAGTCTGGAGCCCCCTATAACAGCAGTCTGGATGTGTAGTCTGGATCCCCCCTATAACAGCAGCCTGGATGTGTAGTCTGGAGCCCCTTATAACAGCAGTCTGGATGTGTAGTCTGGAGCTCCCCTATAACAGTAGCCTGGATGTGTAGTCTGGAGCCCCTTATAACAGCAGTCTGGATGTGTAGTCTGGATCCCCCCTATAACAGCAGCCTGGATGTGTAGTCTGGAGCCCCCTATAACAGCAGTCTGGATGTGTAGTCTGGATCCCCCCTATAACAGCAGCCTGGATGTGTAGTCTGGAGCCCTTTATAACAGCAGTCTGAATGTGTAGTCTGGAGCTCCCCTATAACAGTAGCCTGGATGTGTAGTCTGGAGCCCCCTATAACAGCGGTCAGGATGCGTAGTCTGGATCCCCCTATATCAACAGTCTGGATGTGTAGTCTAGAGCCCCCTATAACAGCAGTGTGGATGTGTAGTCTGGAACCCCCTGTAACAGCAGTCTGGATGTGTAGTCTGGAGCCCCCTTATAACAGCGCTCTGGATATGTAGTCTGGAGCCCCCTATAACAGAGCTCTGGATATGTAGTCTGGAACACCCTATAACAGCGCTCTGGATATGTAGTCTGGAGCCCCCTATAACAGCGCTCTGGATATGTAGTCTGGAGCCCCCTGTAACAGCAGCCTGGATATGTAGTCTGGAGCTTCCTATAACAGCGCTCTGGATATGTAGTCTGGAGCCCCCTATAACAGCGCTCTGGATATGTAGTCTGGAGCCCCATATAACAGCAGCCTGGATATGTAGTCTGGAGCTTCCTATAACAGCGCTCTGGATATGTAGTTTGGAGCCCCTTTTAACAGCAGTCTGGATGTATAGTCTGGAGCCCCCCTATAACAGGAGTCTGGATGTGTAGTCTGGAGCCCCCTATAACAGCGGTCAGGATGCGTAGTCTGGATCCCCCTATAACAGCAGTCTGGATGTGTAGTATGGAGCCCCCTATAACAGCGCTCTGGATTTGTAGTCTGGAGCCAGCTGTAACAGCAGCCTGGATGTGTAGTCTGGATCCCCGTATAACAGCAGTCTGGATGTATAGTCTGGAGCCCCCCCTATAACAGTAGCCTGGATGTGTAGTCTGGAGCCCCCTATAACAGTGGTCAGGATGCGTTGTCTGGATCCCCCTATATCAACAGTCTGGATGTGTAGTCTGGAGACCCCCTGTAACAGCAGTCTGGATGTGTAGTCTGGAGCCCCCTTATAACAGCGCTCTGGATATGTAGTCTGGAGCCCCCTATAACAGCGCTCTGGATATGTAGTCTGGAGCCCCCTATAACAGTTGCCTGGATATGTAGTCTGGAGCTTCCTATAACAGCGCTCTGGATATGTAGTCTGGAGCCCCCTGTAAGAGCAGCTTGGAGCCCCCTTTAACAGCAGTCTGGATGTATAGTCTGGAGCCCCCTATAAAAGTAGCCTGGATGTGTAGTCTGGAGCCCCCTATAACAGCGGTCAGGCTGCGTAGTCTGGATCCCCCTAAAACAGCAGTCTGGATGTGTAATTTGGAGCCCTGTATAACAGTGGTTTGGTTGTGTAGTCTGGAGCCCCCTTATAACAGCAGTCTGGATGTGTAGTATGGAGCCCCCTATAACAACGCTCTGGATTTGTAGTCTGGAGCCCCCTGTAACAGCAGCCTGGATGTGTAGTCTGGATCCCCGTATAACAGCAGTCTGGAGCCCCCCCTATAACAGCAGTCTGGATATGTAGTCTGGAGCCCCCTATAACAGCAGTCTGGATGTGTAGTCTGGAGCCCCCTATAACAGCGCTCTGGATATGTAGTCTGGAGCCACCTATAACAGCAGTCTGGATATGTAGTCTGGAGCCCCCTATAACAGCAGTCTGGATGTGTAGTCTGCAGCCTTCTATATCAGCAGTCTGGATGTGTAGTCTGGAGCCCCCAATAGCAGCTGTCTGGATGTGTAGTCTAAAGGCCCCTATAACAGCAGTGTGGATGTGTAGTCTGGAGCCCCCTATAACAGCAGTGTGGATGTGTAATCTGGAGCCCCCTATAACAGCAGTCTGGATGTGTAGTCTGGAGCCCCCTATAACAGCAGTATGGATGTACAGTCTGGAGCCCCCTATAACAGCAGTTTGGATGTGTAGTCGAGCCCCCTATAACAGCAGTCTGGATCCCCCTATAACAGCAGTCTGGATGTGTAGTCTGGAGCCCCCCTGTAACAGCAGTGTGGGTGTGAAGTCTGGAGCCCCCTATAACAGCAGTCTGGAGCCCCCTATAACAGCGCTCTGGATATGTAGTTTGGAGCCCCCTGTAACAGCAGCCTGGATGTGTAGGCTGGAGCCCCCTTTATCAGCAGTCTGGAGCCCCCCTATAACAGCGGTCAGTATACGTAGTTTGGAGCCCCCCGTAACAGCAGTGTGGGTGTGAAGTCTGGAACCCCCTTATAACAGCAGTCTGGATGTGTAGTATGGAACCCCCTATAACAGTGCTCTGGATATGTAGTTTGGAGCCCCCTGTAACAGCAGCCTGGATGTGGTCTGGAGCCCCTATAACAGCGCTCTGGATATGTAGTCTGGAGCCCCCTATAACAGCGCTCTGGATATGTAGTCTGGAGCCCCCTGTAACAGCAGCTTGGAGCCCCCTTTAACAGCAGTCTGGATGTGAAGTCTGGAGCTCCCCTATAACAGTAGCCTGGATGTGTATTCTGGAGCCCCCTATAACAGCGGTCATGATGCGTAGTCTGGATCCCCCTATAACAGCAGTCTGGATGTGAAGTCTGGAGCTCCCCTATAACAGTAGCGTGGATGTGTATTGTGGAGCCCCCTATAACAGCGGTCAGGATGTGTAGTTTGGAGCCCCCTATAACAGCGCTCTGGATATGTAGTCCGGAGCCCCCTATAACAGCGCTCTGGATATGTAGTCTGGAGCCCCCTATAACAGCGCTCTGGATATGTAGTCTGTAGCACCCTTTAACAGCAGCCTGGAGCCTCCTATAACAGCGGTCAGGATGCGTAGTCTGGATCCCCCTATAACAGCAGTCTGGATGTGTAATTTGGAGCCCCGTATAACAGTGGTTTGGTTGTGTAGTCTGGAGCCCCCCTGTAACATCAGTGTGGGTGTGAAGTCTGGAGCCCCATTATAACAGCAGTCTGGATGTGTAGCATGGAGCCCCCTATAACAGCGGTCTGAATATGTAGTCTGGAGCCCCCTGTAACAGCAGCCTGGATGTGTAGTCTGGATCCCCCTATAACAGCAGTCTGGATGTATAGTCTGGAGCCCCCTATAACAGCGGTCTGAATCCCCCTATAACAGCGGTCAGGATGCGCAGTCTGGATGTGTAATCTGGATCCCGCTATAATAGCAGTCTGGATCCCCCTATAAGAGGTCTGGATATGTAGTCTGGAGCCCCCTATAACAGCAGGCTGGCTGTGTAGCGTGGAGCCCCCTGTTATGGCTGGCAATCAGGCAACACAGCGTGCAGTAATCAGCGCACATACAGAGATCTGGCAATAACCAAAAACAATAGGACGAGCTCTGAGACGTGGAATCTCTGTAGACTGCAGTACCTGATCTATCCTCACACAACTATAAGCAGCAGTGGATTGCGCCTATAACTACCTATGCAACTCGGCACTGCCTGAGGAGCTGACTAGCCTGAAGATAGAAATACAAGCCTGACTTACCTCAGAGAAATACCCCAAAGGAATAGGCAGCCCCCCACATATAATGACTGTTAGCAAGATGAAAAGACAAACGTAGGAATGAAATAGATTCAGCAAAGTGAGGCCCGATATTCTAGACAGAGCGAGGATAGCAAAGAGAACTATGCAGTCTACAAAAAACCCTAAAACGAAAACCACGCAAAGGGGCAAAAAGACCCACCGTGCCGAACTAACAGCACGGCGGTGCACCCCTTTGCTTCTCAGAGCTTCCAGCAAAAGTTAATAGCAAGCTGGACAGAAAAAACAGAAAACAAACTAGAAGCACTTATCTAGCAGAGCAGCAGGCCCAAGGAAAGATGCAGTAGCTCAGATCCAACACTGGAACATTGACAAGGAGCAAGGAAGACAGACTCAGGTGGAGCTAAATAGCAAGGCAGCCAACGAGCTCACCAAAACACCTGAGGGAGGAAGCCCAGAGACTGCAATACCACTTGTGACCACAGAAGTGAACTCAGCCACAGAATTCACAACAGTACCCCCCCCTTGAGGAGGGGTCACCGAACCCTCACCAGAACCCCCAGGCCGACCAGGATGAGCCACATGAAAGGCACGAACAAGATCTGGGGCATGGACATCAGAGGCAAAAACCCAGGAATTATCTTCCTGAGCATAACCCTTCCATTTGACCAGATACTGGAGTTTCCGTCTAGAGACACGAGAATCCAAAATCTTCTCCACAATATACTCCAATTCCCCCTCCACCAAAACTGGGGCAGGAGGCTCCACAGATGGAACCATAGGTGCCACGTATCTCCTCAACAACGACCTATGGAATACATTATGTATGGAAAAGGAGTCTGGGAGGGTCAGACGAAAAGACACCGGATTGAGAATCTCAGAAATCCTATACGGACCAATAAAACGAGGTTTAAATTTAGGAGAGGAAACCTTCATAGGAATATGACGAGAAGATAACCAAACCAGATCCCCAACACGAAGTCGGGGTCCCACACGGCGTCTGCGATTAGCGAAAAGCTGAGCCTTCTCCTGGGACAAGGTCAAATTGTCCACCACCTGAGTCCAGATCTGCTGCAACCTGTCCACCACAGAATCCACACCAGGACAGTCCGAAGACTCAACCTGTCCTGAAGAGAAACGAGGATGGAACCCAGAATTGCAGAAAAATGGAGAGACCAAGGTAGCCGAGCTGGCCCGATTATTAAGGGCGAACTCAGCCAACGGCAAAAATGACACCCAATCATCCTGGTCAGCGGAAACAAAACATCTCAGATATGTTTCCAAGGTCTGATTGGTTCGTTCGGTCTGGCCATTAGTCTGAGGATGGAAGGCCGAGGAGAAAGATAGGTCAATGCCCATCCTACCACAAAAGGCTCGCCAGAACCTCGAGACAAACTGGGAACCTCTGTCAGAAACAATATTCTCAGGAATGCCATGTAAACGAACCACATGCTGGAAGAACAAAGGCAGCAAATCAGAGGAGGAAGGCAATTTAACCAAGGGCACCAGATGGACCATTTTAGAAAAGCGATCACAGACCACCCAAATGACCGACATTTTTTGAGAAACGGGAAGGTCAGAAATGAAATCCATCGAAATATGTGTCCAAGGCCTCTTCGGGACCGGCAAGGGCAAAAGCAACCCACTGGCACGTGAACAGCAGGGCTTAGCCCTAGCACAAATTCCACAGGACTGCACAAAAGCACGCACATCCCGTGACAGAGATGGCCACCAGAAGGATCTAGCAACCAACTCCCTGGTACCAAAGATTCCTGGATGACCGGCCAGCACTGAACAATGAAGTTCAGAGATAACTTTACTAGTCCACCTATCAGGGACGAACAGTTTCTCGGCCGGACAACGATCAGGTTTATTAGCCTGAAATTTCTGCAACACTCTCCGCAAATCAGGGGAGATGGCAGACACAATGACTCCTTCCTTGAGGATACTCGCCGGCTCAGATAACCCCGGAGAGTCGGGCACAAAACTCCTAGACAGAGCATCCGCCTTCACATTTTTAGAGCCCGGAAGGTATGAAATCACAAAATCAAAACGAGCAAAAAATAACGACCAACGGGCCTGTCTAGGATTCAAGCGCTTGGCAGACTCAAGATAAGTAAGGTTCTTATGATCAGTCAAAACCACCACGCGATGCTTAGCACCCTCAAGCCAATGACGCCACTCCTCGAATGCCCACTTCATGGCCAGCAACTCTCGGTTGCCCACATCATAATTACGCTCAGCAGCAGAAAATTTCCTGGAAAAGAAAGCACATGGTTTGAACACTGAGCAACCAGAACCTCTCTGTGACAAAACCGCCCCTGCACCAATCTCAGAAGCATCAACCTCGACCTGGAACGGAAGAGAAACATCAGGTTGACACAATACAGGGGCACAGCAAAAACGACGCTTCAACTCCTGAAAAGCTTCCACGGCAGCAGAAGACCAATTGACCAAATCAGCACCCTTCTTGGTCAAATCGGTCAATGGTCTGGCAATGCTAGAAAAATTACAGATGAAGCGACGATAAAAATTAGCAAAGCCCAGGAATTTCTGCAGACTTTTTAGAGATGTCGGCTGAGTCCAATCCTGGATGGCCTGAACCTTAACCGGATCCATCTCGATAGTAGAAGGGGAAAAGATGAACCCCAAAAATGAAACTTTCTGCACACCGAAGAGACACTTTGATCCCTTCACGAACAAGGAATTAGCACGCAGTACCTGGAAAACCATTCTGACTTGCTTCACATGAGACTCCCAATCATCTGAGAAGATCAAAATGTCATCCAAGTAAACAATCAAGAATTTATCCAGATACTCACGGAAAATGTCATGCATAAAAGACTGAAAAACAGATGGAGCATTGGCAAGTCCGAACGGCATCACCAGATACTCAAAATGACCCTCGGGCGTATTAAATGCCGTTTTCCATTCATCTCCCTGCCTGATTCTCACCAGATTATATGCACCACGAAGATCTATCTTGGTGAACCAACTAGCCCCCTTAATCAGAGCAAACAAGTCAGAAATCAATGGCAAGGGATACTGAAACTTAACAGTGATCTTATTAAGAAGGCGGTAATCAATACACGGTCTTAGCGAACCATCCTTCTTGGCTACAAAAAAGAACCCTGCTCCCAATGGTGACGACGATGGGCGAATATGTCCCTTCTCCAGGGACTCCTTCACATAACTGCGCATAGCGGTGTGTTCAGGTACGGACAAATTAAATAAGCGACCCTTAGGGAATTTACTACCAGGAATCAAATCGATAGCACAATCACAATTCCTATGCGGAGGTAGGGCATCAGACTTGGACTCTTCAAATACATCCTGAAAGTCCGACAAGAACTCTGGGATGTCAGAAGGAATGGATGACGAAATAGACAAAAATGGAACATCACCATGTACTCCCTGACAACCCCAGCTGGTTACCGACATAGAGTTCCAATCCAATACTGGATTATGGGTTTGTAGCCATGGCAACCCCAACACGACCACATCATGCAAATTATGCAGTACCAGAAAGCGAATAACTTCCTGATGTGCAGGAGCCATGCACATGGTCAGCTGGGCCCAGTACTGAGGCTTATTCTTGGCCAAAGGTGTAGCATCAATTCCTCTCAACGGAATAGGACACCGCAAAGGCTCCAAGAAAAATCCACAACGTTTAGCATAATCCAAATCCATCAGATTCAGGGCAGCGCCTGAATCCACAAATGCCATGACAGAATACGATGACAAAGAGCACATTAAGGTAATGGACAAAAGGAATTTGGACTGTACAGTACCAATAACGGCAGAGCTATCGAACCGCCTAGTGCGTTTAGGACAATTAGAAATAGCATGAGTAGAATCACCACAATAGAAACACAGTCTGTTCAGACGTCTGTGTTCTTGCCGTTCTACTTTAGTCATAGTCCTGTCGCACTGCATAGGCTCAGGTTTACTCTCAGACAATACCGCCAGATGGTGCACAGATTTACGCTCGCGCAAGCGACGACCGATCTGAATGGCCAAGGACATAGACTCATTCAAACCAGCAGGCATAGGAAATCCCACCATTACATCCTTAAGAGCTTCAGAGAGACCCTTTCTGAACAAAGCCGCTAGTGCAGATTCATTCCACAGAGTGAGTACTGACCACTTTCTAAATTTCTGACAATATACTTCTACATCATCCTGACCCTGGCATAAAGCCAGCAGATTTTTCTCAGCCTGATCCACTGAATTAGGCTCATCGTAAAGCAATCCCAGCGCCTGGAAAAATGCATCAACATTACTCAATGCAGAATCTCCTGGTGCAAGAGAAAACGCCCAGTCCTGTGGGTCGCCGCGCAAAAAAGAAATAATAATCAAAACCTGTTGAATAGGATTACCAGAAGAATGAGGTTTCAAGGCCAAAAATAGCTTACAATTATTTCTGAAGCTCAGGAACTTAGTTCTGTCACCAAAAAACAAATCAGGAATCGGAATTCTTGGTTCTAGCATCGATTTCTGATCAATAGTATCTTGAATCTTTTGTACATTTACAACGAGATTATCCATTGAGGAGCACAGAGCCTGAATATCCATGTCCACAGCTGTGTCCTGAAGCACTCTAATGTCTAGGGGAAAAAAAAGACTGAAGACAGAGCTAAGAAAAAAAAAATGATGTCAGGATTTCTTTTTTCCCTCTATTGGGAATCATTGGTGTGGCTCCTTGTACTGTTATGGCTGGCAATCAGGCAACACAGCGTGCAGTAATCAGCGCACATACAGAGATCTGGCAATAACCAAAAACAATAGGACGAGCTCTGAGACGTGGAATCTCTGTAGACTGCAGTACCTGATCTATCCTCACACAACTATAAGCAGCAGTGGATTGCGCCTATAACTACCTATGCAACTCGGCACTGCCTGAGGAGCTGACTAGCCTGAAGATAGAAATACAAGCCTGACTTACCTCAGAGAAATACCCCAAAGGAATAGGCAGCCCCCCACATATAATGACTGTTAGCAAGATGAAAAGACAAACGTAGGAATGAAATAGATTCAGCAAAGTGAGGCCCGATATTCTAGACAGAGCGAGGATAGCAAAGAGAACTATGCAGTCTACAAAAAACCCTAAAACGAAAACCACGCAAAGGGGCAAAAAGACCCACCGTGCCGAACTAACAGCACGGCGGTGCACCCCTTTGCTTCTCAGAGCTTCCAGCAAAAGTTAATAGCAAGCTGGACAGAAAAAACAGAAAACAAACTAGAAGCACTTATCTAGCAGAGCAGCAGGCCCAAGGAAAGATGCAGTAGCTCAGATCCAACACTGGAACATTGACAAGGAGCAAGGAAGACAGACTCAGGTGGAGCTAAATAGCAAGGCAGCCAACGAGCTCACCAAAACACCTGAGGGAGGAAGCCCAGAGACTGCAATACCACTTGTGACCACAGAAGTGAACTCAGCCACAGAATTCACAACAGCCCCTTATAACAGCAGTGTGGATGTATAGTCTGGAGCCCCCTATAACAGCAGCCTGGATGTGTAGTCTGGAGCCCCCTTTAACAACGGTCTGGCTGTGTAGCCTGGAGCCCCCTATAACAGCAGTGTGGCTGTACAGTCTGGAGCCCCCTATAACAGCAGCCTGGATGTGTAGTCTGGAGCCCCCTTTAACAGCGGTCTGGCTGTGTAGCCTGGAGCCCCCTTTTACAGTACAATGAAGGGGGATCAGGTGTGAGGCCGCTGTACATTGACTGCCTTATTTTCCATGGTTTCTGGATCGCTGCCCGCCCTCCAGACACAGCCGCCCGCTCTGTGGCATTTGTATTGTGAGCGGAGTGCTATCAGACGTGCATGTTTTTCTCCAGCCTGGAGTACAAGACGTTCCTTCTGCGGTCGGATTACCTGAGTAAACCTCCATTGTCAGGTGATGCAGCATCCGGATCCATATCTATCTAGGGATCTGGACATGAGCCATAGCATTCCTAGAAGCTCCAGAACATCTGGCTGGTAGCATCTGCCCAGATCTCGTCGGATTGGTCCCTAAGCGATGGTAAAACAAATGTAAGCCTGCTTCTATAGTTATTGCCCTTTAAAGGGGACCTGTCACTGTGTATAAACATATATAGTCATAGTCTGCAGCATAATCTCGCTAACCTTATACCCATTCGCCCAGCCCCCGCTTCCCCAGTCCCAGTAACAGGAGCACTATAGAACGCTCACTCTGTCTGCAACAAACTTTCCTACATAGATGACTATTTTTTATTACAAACTTTTCTTCCTCGCTATTACCGAAACCTGGCTCACCCCTCTGACACAGCCTCTCTTGCTGCACTTTTGTATGGTGGATTCCACCTTCCCCACACACCCCACCCCAGCAGCAAGCATGGCGGAGGAGTTGGTTTTCTCCTGTCAGATAACTGCTCTTTCACTCCAATCCCATTGCCACCCTCTCTTCTTTTGGAGGTGCACTCTGTGCTTATCTACTCCCCCTCCAACTGGCTGTCATTTACCACCCCCCAGGACCAGCCACCACCTTCTTTGACCACTTCACCACCTGGCTACTTCATTTCCTGTCCGCTGACATCCCCACTATCATCATGGGTGACTTTAACATTTCCATTGACACTTCACTCTCAGCTGTCACTAAACTTCTATCTCTCACTTTCTCCTTCGGCCTCGCTCAATGGTCTTCTGCAGCCATTCACAAAGATGGCCTCACACTGGACCTCATCTTCACCTGTCTCTGCTCCCTATCTAACCTCTCTAACTCAACTCTCCCTTTATCTGACCACAACCTGCTCACATTCTCTCCATGTCCACAATCCCAACCCCACAAACTTGCACACCCTCGCATTAATCTTAAGCACCTCATTCCACACTTACTCTATGAATCCCTTCTCCCTCTTACAGACATAAGTTCCCTACATAATGCAGGTGCCGCTTTATATATCACCACAATAGCTGCAGCTCACACATACCAAAGCTCGCAAAATCAACAGACAACTGTGGCACACCAGCCTGACCAAAGAACTGAGAAGGGCTACCAGAGTTGCTGAGCGGAGATGGTAAAGATCCCACTCCAAAGAGCACTTTATCGTGTTCAAACAGTCCCTCACCACTTTCAAGGCCACACTCGCCACAGCAGAACAAACCTACTTCTCATCTCCTCCCTGTCTCAAAACTCTACACAGCTATTCAACACTTTCAATTCTCTCCTCCGTCACCCAGTACCTCCACCCAATCCACTCATCTCAGATGAAGAGTTTGCCTCATTCTTCAAGCAGAAGATTGATGACATCAGAGAAATCTTTGGCCTACAACCCCTCTTCCTAACTACTCAGCTCTCCTCCAAAACAAACTTCTCCACCACCCTCAAGCTCACATCTCACCACCTGTGAACTTTCCCCGATCCCATCCTACACCTCACCAGTCTTTATCCCAACCCTAACCCATCTCTTCAACCTATGACTAACAACTGGTGTTTTCCTGTCACCCTTCAAACATGCCTCAATCACACCCATCCTCAAAAACCCCTCTCGTCTCATCCTCTGCATCTAGCTATCTCGCCCCATATCTCTTCTCCCTATGCCTCAAAACTACTGAAACAACATGTTCATTTCGAACCATCCTCCCCCTCTCTTCCTTGTCCCTGTTCAACCACTTACAATCTGGTTTCTGACCGCATCACACCACTGAAACTGCCCTTACTAAAGTCACCAGTGACTGCCAAAGCAAAGCGACACTACTCTGTCCTCCTCCTGGACCTGTCCTCTGCCTTTGACACAGTGGACCACTCCCTATTACTACAGACCATCTCTTCTCTTGGCATCACAGACTTGGCCCCATCTTGGATCTCATCATACCTAACAGATCAGACATTCAGCGTCTCCAACTCGCACACCACTTCCTCACTTCGCCCCCCTATCTGTAGGAGTCCCGCAAGGTTCAGTCGTAGGGCCCCTGATCTTCTCCATTTACACCTTCGGCCAGGGACAGCTCATAGAATCTCACGGCTTGCAGTATCACCTCTGTGCTGATGACACACAGATCTACATCTCTGGACTAGATATCACCCTTCTACTAACCAAAATCCCACAACGTCTGTCTGCTATTTTCAAATTACTGCCGACGTCAAGCCAAAAATATTTCCTGAATCCTTGATGCTGATCTCTCCTTCAAACCACATATCCAAGCCCTTTCCACTTCCTGCCGACTTCAACTCAAAAATATTTCACGAATCCGTTCATTCCTCAATCAAGAATCTGCAAAAACCCTAGTGCATGCCCTCATTCATCTCCCGCCTTGACTACTGCAACCTCCTACTTTGTGGCCTCCCTTTTAACACTCTCGCACCCCTCCAATCTATTCTAAACTCTGCTGCCCTACTAATTCACCTGTCCTTCAGCTATTCCGTGGCCTCTCCCTTCTGTCAATCCCTGCACTGGCTCCCCATTACTCAGAGACTCCAGTTCAAAACCCTAACCATGGCATACAAAGCCATCCACAACTTGTCTCCTTCATACATTTGTGACCTGGTCCCCTTACCAGCACACAACCACCGATTCTCAAAAGATCTCCTTCTCTACTCCCCTCTTACCTCCTTTCCCACAATCGCATACAAGATTTCTTCCATGCATCCCCCCTACTCTGGAACGCTCTACCCCAACATATCAGACTCTCGCCTACCGTGAAAACCTTCAAAAAGAACCTGAAGACCCACCTCTTCCGACAAGCCTACAAACTGCAGTAACCACCAAACTGCTACATGACCAGCTCTCCCCTCACTTACTGTATCCTCACCCATCCCCTGTAGATTGTGAGCCCTGATTAAGATTATTGTACTTATCTTTTATTATGTATACCCCTCCTCACATGTAAAGCGCCATGGAATAAATGACGCTATAATAATAAATAATAATACAATATTACCTGATGTAAAAGTCGCTGTTCTCCTGAATCTGGCCATGTTTTCTTTTGTTCCTGCGCCGCTCTATTCCTCAGATATGGCCCCCTCTTCTCTGTATATAAATGTAGGCTTTTTACTCAAGTGATTGTGGTATACAAAAACACACCCACAGAAGAGAACGATGCCCACTCTGATAACCGGACCAGGTTTAAATACGGGAAAGAGGGGGCCATGTCTCAGGAATGGAGAGGTGCAGGAACAAAAGAGAGACCTCCCCGGATTCAGGAGAATTGCGGCTTTTACAACAGGTAATAACATAATATATTTAGGGCAAGAGACTGGTCCCCTTTAAGGGCTAATAACTATAGAAGCAAGCTTACAAAAGAACACATCCCACATAAAAGGTAACTGTATGGGCATAAAGAACCACTGAAATGTTAGCAAATATGTATGCATAAATTACAAGACAGTAATAGAATATCTGGATGACTGGGAGACAGACTACTGAACATTTCTGTAAATAGATATGTGCAGTCATATATACTTTTATTTATATAGACAAATAGGTAAAGCTTGGCTGAACTGCTCCGCTTTTGCCGGAGATGATGATGTTGAGGTGGTCACATGCCATCCATTCACTTGCAACACTGGTTTTCCAAAAGTGATACCCAGAGGGCCCAAGGATCATTACACTGCTGATAACAGACATATGTAAGGTAAAGGACGGTAACAGGCAGAGGGGTGCTTGTCACTGCGCCCTCATAAAAATGTTTCCTAAAAATGGCAGTCAATGCACTTATATACAGGGCCTGAACATAACCTGAAGCTAGGCATAATCTGTATCCAAAACCTCACCTGCCATAAATAAAAATCAGCATTGTTATCTCATTGAGTATGGCGCCACCTGCTGGATAATATATTAACACACACACACACACACACGTTTAAGACTTTTTTTAACCTCTTCCCGCTGCAACATTTTTTTTCCTTCCCTTCCTCTTTTAGCCATAATTTTTTTTATTTTCCTGTCTGAATTTTACGTACATGGCAAAATCAAATATTTTTAAACATATAATTATTGTATTATTATTTTTATCTTTAGTTTTTAACTCATCCCCTTGAAGACGAGGTTTCTTGAAAATAAAATCCGTTTAAAGCCCCATTAGACCCTTGTTCCTGTACGAATATCTGCTATATTGGAGGTCTCGAGTAATCCCTGTATATGAATGGCTGCCATGGAGTACTACATTTCCCCACTAGAGGCCACTGCAGGGAGAATGCCTGGCTGTAGTGACGATCAGGGATTATGTGCTTTTTTTTTTTTCCAAACAGATTAAAAAGCTAAAATATTTTTTTCAAAAAAAGGTAAAATGCATAAAAAGTATTTTAAAATTGTCCAGAGGATATGGAAGCACTCCACTCAAGGATGGGGACTTCAGTACGTGGCTTCATCCATATTATCGTCGCTGTCGCCCCCGAACTCTTCGCCGTTGTCAAAATAGGACATGATGTAATCTGTCTCCTGCAATGAGACGTCTGAGGTTAGATCGATTTTTATCAGTGATCGCTTTCAGCAATTACCGTATATACTCCGAGTATAAGCCGACCCGAGTAGTATAAGTCTAATTATGCCACAAAAAAACTGGGAAAACTTAATGACTTGAGTATAAGCCTAGGGTGGAAAATGCAGCAGCTACATGTAAATGTCAAAAATAAAAATAGATACCAATAAAAGTAAAATTAATTGAGACATCAGTAGTTTAAGTGTTTTTGAATATCCATATTGAATAACGAGCCCCATATAATGCTCCATAAAGTTCATGATGGGCCCCATAAGATGCTCCATATTAAAATATGCCCCCTATAATGCTGCACAAATGTTGATTATGACCCCATAAGATGCTCCATAGACACATTTGCCCCATATAATGCTGCACATGGCCCCATAAGATGCTCCATACAGATATTTGCCCCCATATAACGCTGCACATGGCACCATAAGATGCTCCATACAGATATTTGCCCCATATGCTGTTGCTGCGATTAAAAAAATAAAAAAATCACATACTCACTTCTCAGGCCCCCAGCACTTGCTATATTCACCTGCTCCCCTTTCCACCGCCGCTGTGTCTTCCCCATCCTCTGCACTGACGTTCAGGCAGAGGGCGGCGCACACTAATCGCGTCATCGTGCCCTCTGACCTAAGCGTCACTGCAGAAGGCGCGGAAAACGCAGCGGCGCTGATGGTGGAACGGGGGACAGGTGAATATCGCGCACTGCGTTATACTCACCTGCTCCTGGCGCGGTCCCTGCACGTCTGTTCCCCGAAGCCGGCAGCTTCTTCCTGTAGTGAGCGGTCACATGGTACCGCATATTATAGTAATGAATGGGTCCATATTCATTACTGTAATGAGCGGTACCATGTGACCGCTCAATACAGGAAGAAGCTGCCGGCACCCAGGAACCAGGGACGGCAGGGACCGCGCTAGGAGCAGGTGAGTATTATTAGACAGCTCCGCTCCCCTTCCGACCCCCGGGTATGACTCGAGTATAAGCCGAGAGGGTTACTTTCAGCCCAAAAAAGTGGGCTGAAAATCTCGGCTTATACTCGAGTATATACAGTATCTTGGCATGCGGACCCCACTGATCGGTGCCACAATCCTAGTGCAGCTTATATATTTATAGAACATACTCAGTATTACAGCAGTCAGGCTATATTATACACCTCTGATGGGTGTCAATGGGTGGAAACAGCAGAGTGTTCTGTCATCATTATAACTGCCCAGTCTTACCTCCTCATGCTCCTCTTCGTCATACTCTTCCTCTTCCTCCTTTTCCTCTTCCTCCTCCTTCTTCTCTTCCTCCTCTTCGGAGCTAACCTCCTCTTCCTTCTTCTCTAGGTTCTGAAAGAAGTAAAGAATCTCCATCAGTAACTGGGAACTACTACTCGCAGCTGGATGGAATGGAAGTCCCAGCAGTTATATGACAAACCTGCTACATCTGTACATGGTGCGAGTGAAGGTGGCCACAATGCTGACCCGCCCCAGTCAGTGATTTGCTGCAGTGGTTGCATGTCCATATGTGGATGTCATATGAAGTAGAGACTGGTGGGGGATCACTGGCACGAGTATGATGGCGGATTAAAGGACTTTTCCCTTGTGTATAAGTCTGTCGTCTGGGTGAGTCAGCGCCCCCTGTCAGCACAGACAGTGATGGCGGCTGGAAGCAGCGCTGTCTGGCAGCTACAATTACTTGTATTGTCTGATGTCTTGTCTGGAAGCACAGCGATCATGGCTGCTGGAGGAGGGGAGGCACTGGGGGAGACGGACAGCGAAAATGCTGCTGCTAATTCCCCCATCATTGCTCCCACGCTCCCCGCAGCAATGTAGGATCAGGAGACGGGCGCAGCTCTTCTCTGTACTGATGCCAGGGGTGCAGACGGCAGGCTCATGGGGAGAATGGCCTGACATACTCAGTGCTGCTGTGCTACACGGCTTCTTCCACCATCTACGGTATACATACTCCCCTCCTGACATACTCTGTGCTGCTGTGGTAGACAGCTTCTGATATGTACAGTCATGGCCGATAGTGTTGGCACCCTTGACATTTTTTCATTATTTCTCCCAGAAAATTATTGCAGTCACATGCTTATTCCCTTTGTGTGTATTGGAATAACACACACACAAAAAAGGAAAACAAAAAATACACATTTGACATAATTTCACACAAAACCTCCAAATGTACCGGACAAGATTGTTGTCACTTGTCACCTTAATATTTGGTTGCACACCCTTTGGAATAAATAACTGCAATCAATCGCTTCCTATAACCACCTACAAGCTTCTTACACCTCTCAGCTGGAATTTTGGAGCGCTCTTCTTCTTTTGCAAACTGCTCCCAGTCTCTCATATGTGAAGGAGCCTTTTATCAGCAGCAATTTTAACCCTTTTACCCCCAAGGGTGGTTTGCACGTTAATGACCGGGCCAATTTTTACACTTCTGACCACTGTTCCTATATGAGCTTGGGATCTAAGGGGTATCGTTTCTCCTTATGGAGAGTGACATACCAGCTCTGGCTTGTCAAGGTAAGGAGGCTTATTCGCCGTGCAATGCTCCTCTGGGAAATATAATATGCAAATTGCCTCTTCTGAGAAAAAGAGGACTTAAACTCTATAGCGCCACCTGTTGGAAGTAGCGATCCTACAAGTCACAATCAACCCTTTAACGAGTCGTGCAATATGACTTAGAATAAAAGCCAAATCAGTATCTCAATTCGCAGACACAGGTGGCGCTATAGAGTTTAAGTCCTTTATGAGGTTATAACTCTGGAACGCTTCAACAGATCCTGATGATTCTGACATTGTTTTCTCGTGACATATTGTACTTCATGATAGTGGTAAAATTTATTTGATATTACCTGTGCTTATTTGTGAAAAAAACTGAATTTTGGGGAAAATTTTGAAATTTTCAAACTTTGAATTTTTATGCAATTAAATCACAGAGATATGTCACACAAAATACTTAATAAGTAACATTTCCCACATGTCTACTTTACATCAGCATAATTTTGGAACCAAATTTTTTTTTTGTTAGGGAGTTAAGGGTTAAAAGTTGACTGGCAATTTCTCATTTCTACAACACCATTTTTTTTTTTATGGACCACATCTCATTTGAAGTCATTTTGAGGGGTCTATATGATAGAAAATACCCAAGTGTTACACCATTCTAAAAACTGCTCAAAACCACAATCGAGAAGTTTATTAACCCTTCAGGTGTTTCACAGGAATTTTTGGAATGTTTAAAAAAAAAATGAACATTTAATTTTTTTTTCACAAAATATTTACTTCAGCTCCAATTTGTTTAATTTTACCAAGGGTAACAGGAGAAATTGGACCCCAAAAGTTGTTGTGCAATTTGTCTTGAGTACTCGGATACCCCATATGTGGGGGTAAACCACTGTTTGGGCGCACGGCAGAGCTCGGAAGGGAAGGAGCGCCATTTGACTTTTCAATGCAAAATTAGAATTGAGATACGACGCGATGTCGCGTTTGGAGAGCCCCTGATGTGCCTAAACAGTGGAAACCCCCCAAATCTAACTGAAACCCTAATCCAAACACACCCCTAACCCTAATCCCAATGGTAACACTAACCACACCTCTAACCCTGACACACCCCTAACCCTAATCCCAATGGTAACACTAACCACACCTCTAACCCTGACACACCCATTACCCTAATCCCAACCGTAAATGTAATCCAAACCCTAACTTTAGCCCCAACCCTAGCTGAATATCTGTGACAGACAGAAGGACAGACAGAGAGACGAAAGTGACCCTTAGACAATTTATATATATATATATATATATATATATATATATATATATATATATATATATATATATATATATATATATATTACACACACAGTTGTGTGAAAAAGTGTTTGCCCCCTTCCTGATTTCCTATTCTTTTGCATGTTTGTCAGACACATTTTTCAGATCACACAAATGTAAATATTAGACAAAGAAAGCACAAGCAAGCACAAAATGCAGTTTTTAAATGAAGGTTTTTATTATTAAGGGAAAAGAAATCCAAACCTACTGGTCCTTGCGTGAAAAAGGGATTGCTCCCCCCCCCTCCCAACTTTTAACTGTGGTTTATCACATGCTAAGAATAGAGATGAGTGAATTTGCTCAGGTTCCCTCTTATTCGGCAGGTCATAGCGCTTGTCGAATAAGCTGCAGAGGGAACCCGGCTTCCTGGATCGTGCCGGCTGATCAGCTGATCGGTGCCGCAGCTGCATGTGTCACTGTTTATTGTGCTCTCCATGCATGTGTCGTCGCTGTCACACAGCCGTGACACATGCAGCTGCGGCGTCAATGAGCTGATTGGCCGGCATATTCCAGGAAGCCGGGTTTCCTCTGCAGCTTATTCGGCAAGCGCTATAGAGGGGCCCCGAGCAAATTCGCTCATCTCTAGCTAAGAAGCCCTCCAATGTGGCTGAATTACAACAATTCTGCAAAGATGAGTGTCCAAAATTGCTCCAGAATATTGTAAAAGACTCATAGCCAGTTATCGCAAACACCTAATTGCAGTTGTTGCTGCTAAGGGTGGCCCAACCAGTTATTAGGTTTAGGGGGTAATCACGTTTTCACACAGGGCCCTATAGGTTTGGATTTCTTTTTCCCTTAATAATAAAAAAACCTTCATTTATAAACTGCATTTTGTGATTACTTGTGTTATCTTTGTCTAACATTTACATTTGTTTGGTGATCTAAAACATTTAAGTGTGACAAACATGCAAAAGAATAGGAAATCAAGAAGGGGGCAAATACTTTTTCACACAACTCTATATATACATACATACATACACACACACACACACACACTCCCTTCCTGATATCCTCTTTGCTACTGTGGCAGACAGCTCTTTTCACTATCTATATATACTCCTTTATCATACCATTGCTCTCACTAATCACTAGTAGGTCACTGCCTCCGGTAGGATCAGCACATCTCTCTGCTGACATATTATCAGCCTACCTCCAACTTTTTAATGATTTCTTCTTTATCCAGCGGGACCCTCTGCTTATGTTTTGGAAGAATGATGGTGGTCTCTGCGGAAAAAGCACAAAGGGAGACCGATTATGAGCAATAATAACCTGACCACCGGTAAATCTGTCATACCAGAATGTGCCACCAGAGGGGGACAAACTCACACTAGACTTTCTATTGGTTATAATGGATACTGTAGCTCCTGTGCAGCTGAATGCCAGCTAGTATTCTCTGTTATCAGCCATTTCAAGCTATTTGTAGACCCAGAGACTCCGCAAATCTCTGCACGGAGATGTGCAAAGGGATCCAAAATGGAGGATTATCCCTTATGGCAGGGAGCTGCCCCTTTGGACCTTGGCCTATTTAAGATGGGGGTGATGGTTTATCACTTACTCTCCTTCTGGATCTTCCGGACTTTGATCTTCAGCTCTCGGGGAAGAAGATTCCAGTCTAGAAAAGAAATAGACATAAAAGCAACTGTCCAATTTCTGAATCAGCACATCTTATGTGTATTCCTGGGAGTTCTATGGATGGAAGTATGGGGCCCCTCCATGGTGCTACTCATGGGTGTCTGCTGGATAGCACTTCACTATTCACGTGGGTAGTATGAATGGAGGACTGCTGGTTGGAATCATTTGTAAGGCATGCTTGCAGGTGGCACCATCCCCAGAGAGAAAGAGAGCCCTACAGGTAGAGAGAGGCCTACGGGTGGCACCATCCCCAGACAGAAAGAGAGGCCTGCGAGTAGCATCATCCCCAGAGAGGCCTACGGGTGGCGCTATCCCCAGAGAGAAAGAGAGCCCTACAGGTAGCATTATCCCCAGAAAGAGGCCTACGGGTGGCGCTATCCCCAGACAGAAAAAGAGGCCTGCATGTGGCACCATCCCCAGACAAAGAGAGAGGCCTGAGTGTGGCGCCATCCCCAAAGAGAGGCCTGCGGGTGGCAACATCCCCAGACAGATAGAGAGGCCAGCGTGTGGCGCCATCCCCAGACAGAGAGACCTGCGGGTGGCGCCATCCCCAGACAGAGAGAGAGGCCTGCGGGTGGAGCCATCCCCAGACAGAGAGAGAGGCCTGCGGGTGGAGCCATCCCCAGACAGAGAGAGAGGCCTGCGGGTGGAGCCATCCCCAGACAGAGAGAGAGGCCTGCGGGTGGAGCCATCCCCAGAGAGAGAGGCCTGCGGGTGGAGCCATCCCCAGACAGAGAGAGAGAGGCCTGCGGGTGGAGCCATCCCCAGACAGAGAGAGAGGCCTGCGGGTGGAGCCATCCCCAGACAGAGAGAGAGGCCTGCGGGTGGCAACATCCCCAGAGAGATAGAGAGGCCAGCGTGTGGCGCCATCCCCAGACAGAGAGGCCTGCGGGTGGAGCCATCCCCAGACAGAGAGAAAGGCCTGCGGGTGGAGCCATCCCCAGACAGAGAGAGAGGCCTGCGGGTGGAGCCATCCCCAGACAGAGAGAGAGGCCTGCGGGTGGAGCCATCCCCAGACAGAGAGAGAGGCCTGCGGGTGGAGCCATCCCCAGACAGAGAGAGAGGCCTGAGTGTGGCGCCATCCCCAGACAGAGAGAGGCCTGCGGGTGGAGCCATCCCCAGACAGAGAGAGAGGCCTGCGAGTGGAGCCATCCCCAGACAGAGAGGCCTGCGGGTGGAGCCATCCCCAGACAGAGAGAGAGGCCTGCGGGTGGAGCCATCCCCAGACAGAGAGAGAGGCCTGCGGGTGGAGCCATCCCCAGACAGAGAGAGAGGCCTGAGTGTGGCGCCATCCCCAGACAGAGAGAGAGGCCTGCGGGTGGAGCCATCCCCAGACAGAGAGAGAGGCCTGCGAGTGGAGCCATCCCCAGACAGAGAGGCCTGCGGGTGGAGCCATCCCCAGACAGAGAGAGAGGCCTGCGGGTGGAGCCATCCCCAGACAGAGAGAGAGGCCTGCGGGTGGAGCCATCCCCAGACAGAGAGAGAGGCCTGCGGGTGGAGCCATCCCCAGACAGAGAGAGAGGCCTGCGGGTGGAGCCATCCCCAGACAGAAAGAGAGGCCTGCGGGTGGAGCCATCCCCAGACAGAGAGAGAGGCCTGCGGGTGGAGCCATCCCCAGACAGAGAGAGAGGCCTGCGGGTGGAGCCATCCCCAGACAGAGAGAGAGGCCTGCGGGTGGAGCCATCCCCAGACAGAGAGAGAGGCCTGCGGGTGGAGCCATCCCCAGACAGAGAGAGAGGCCTGCGAGTGGAGCCATCCCCAGACAGAGAGAGAGGCCTGCGGGTGGAGCCATCCCCAGACAGAGAGGCCTGCGGGTGGAGCCATCCCCAGACAGAGAGAGGCCTGCGGGTGGAGCCATCCCCAGACAGAGAGAGAGGCCTGCGGGTGGAGCCATCCCCAGACAGAGAGAGAGGCCTGCGGGTGGAGCCATCCCCAGACAGAGAGAGAGGCCTGAGTGTGGCGCCATCCCCAGACAGAGAGAGAGGCCTGCGGGTGGAGCCATCCCCAGACAGAGAGAGAGGCCTGCGAGTGGAGCCATCCCCAGACAGAGAGGCCTGCGGGTGGAGCCATCCCCAGACAGAGAGAGAGGCCTGCAGGTGGAGCCATCCCCAGACAGAGAGAGAGGCCTGCGGGTGGAGCCATCCCCAGACAGAGAGAGAGGCCTGCGGGTGGAGCCATCCCCAGACAGAGAGGCCTGCGGGTGGAGCCATCCCCAGACAGAGAGAGAGGCCTGCGAGTGGAGCCATCCCCAGACAGAGAGAGAGGCCTGAGTGTGGCGCCATCCCCAGACAGAGAGAGAGGCCTGCGGGTGGAGCCATCCCCAGACAGAGAGAGAGGCCTGCGGGTGGAGCCATCCCCAGACAGAGAGAGAGGCCTGCGAGTGGAGCCATCCCCAGACAGAGAGAGAGGCCTGAGTGTGGCGCCATCCCCAGACAGAGAGAGAGGCCTGCGGGTGGAGCCATCCCCAGACAGAGAGAGGCCTGCGGGTGGAGCCATCCCCAGACAGAGAGGCCTGCGGGTGGAGCCATCCCCAGACAGAGAGAGAGGCCTGCAGGTGGAGCCATCCCCAGACAGAGAGAGAGGCCTGCGGGTGGAGCCATCCCCAGACAGAGAGAGAGGCCTGCGAGTGGAGCCATCCCCAGACAGAGAGGCCTGCGGGTGGAGCCATCCCCAGACAGAGAGAGAGGCCTGCGGGTGGAGCCATCCTCAGACAGAGAGAGAGGCCTGCGGGTGGAGCCATCCCCAGACAGAGAGAGAGGCCTGCGGGTGGAGCCATCCCCAGACAGAGAGAGAGGCCTGCGGGTGGAGCCATCCCCAGACAGAGAGAGAGGCCTGCGAGTGGAGCCATCCCCAGACAGAGAGAGAGGCCTGCGGGTGGAGCCATCCCCAGACAGAGAGGCCTGCGGGTGGAGCCATCCCCAGACAGAGAGAGGCCTGCGGGTGGAGCCATCCCCAGACAGAGAGAGAGGCCTGCGGGTGGAGCCATCCCCAGACAGAGAGAGAGGCCTGCGGGTGGAGCCATCCCCAGACAGAGAGAGAGGCCTGAGTGTGGCGCCATCCCCAGACAGAGAGAGAGGCCTGCGGGTGGAGCCATCCCCAGACAGAGAGGCCTGCGGGTGGAGCCATCCCCAGACAGAGAGAGAGGCCTGCAGGTGGAGCCATCCCCAGACAGAGAGAGAGGCCTGCGGGTGGAGCCATCCCCAGACAGAGAGAGAGGCCTGCGGGTGGAGCCATCCCCAGACAGAGAGAGAGGCCTGCGAGTGGAGCCATCCCCAGACAGAGAGAGAGGCCTGCGGGTGGAGCCATCCCCAGACAGAGAGAGAGGCCTGCAGGTGGAGCCATCCCCAGACAGAGAGAGAGGCCTGCGAGTGGAGCCATCCCCAGACAGAGAGAGAGGCCTGCGGGTGGAGCCATCCCCAGACAGAGAGGCCTGCGGGTGGAGCCATCCCCAGACAGAGAGAGAGGCCTGCAGGTGGAGCCATCCCCAGACAGAGAGAGAGGCCTGCAGGTGGAGCCATCCCCAGACAGAGAGAGAGGCCTGCGGGTGGAGCCATCCCCAGACAGAGAGAGAGGCCTGCGGGTGGAGCCATCCCCAGACAGAGAGAGAGGCCTGCGAGTGGAGCCATCCCCAGACAGAGAGGCCTGCGGGTGGAGCCATCCCCAGACAGAGAGAGAGGCCTGCAGGTGGAGCCATCCCCAGACAGAGAGAGAGGCCTGCGGGTGGAGCCATCCCCAGACAGAGAGAGAGGCCTGCGGGTGGAGCCATCCCCAGACAGAGAGAGAGGCCTGCGGGTGGAGCCATCCCCAGACAGAGAGGCCTGCGGGTGGAGCCATCCCCAGACAGAGAGAGAGGCCTGCGGGTGGAGCCATCCCCAGACAGAGAGAGAGGCCTGCGGGTGGAGCCATCCCCAGACAGAGAGAGAGGCCTGCGGGTGGAGCCATCCCCAGACAGAGAGAGAGGCCTGCGGGTGGAGCCATCCCCAGACAGAGAGAGAGGCCTGCGGGTGGAGCCATCCTCAGACAGAGAGAGAGGCCTGCGGGTGGAGCCATCCCCAGACAGAGAGAGAGGCCTGCGGGTGGAGCCATCCCCAGACAGAGAGAGAGGCCTGCGGGTGGAGCCATCCCCAGACAGAGAGAGAGGCCTGCGAGTGGAGCCATCCCCAGACAGAGAGAGAGGCCTGCGAGTGGAGCCATCCCCAGACAGAGAGAGAGGCCTGCGGGTGGAGCCATCCCCAGACAGAGAGAGGCCTGCGGGTGGAGCCATCCCCAGACAGAGAGAGAGGCCTGCGGGTGGAGCCATCCCCAGACAGAGAGAGAGGCCTGCGGGTGGAGCCATCCCCAGACAGAGAGAGAGGCCTGAGTGTGGCGCCATCCCCAGACAGAGAGAGAGGCCTGCGGGTGGAGCCATCCCCAGACAGAGAGGCCTGCGGGTGGAGCCATCCCCAGACAGAGAGAGAGGCCTGCGGGTGGAGCCATCCCCAGACAGAGAGAGAGGCCTGCGGGTGGAGCCATCCCCAGACAGAGAGAGAGGCCTGCGGGTGGAGCCATCCCCAGACAGAGAGGCCTGCGGGTGGAGCCATCCCCAGACAGAGAGGCCTGCGGGTGGAGCCATCCCCAGACAGAGAGAGAGGCCTGCGGGTGGAGCCATCCGCAGACAGAGAGAGAGGCCTGCGGGTGGAGCCATCCCCAGACAGAGAGAGAGGCCTGCGGGTGGAGCCATCCCCAGACAGAGAGAGAGGCCTGCGGGTGGAGCCATCCCCAGACAGAGAGAGAGGCCTGAGTGTGGCGCCATCCCCAGACAGAGAGAGGCCTGCGGGTGGAGCCATCCCCAGACAGAGAGAGAGGCCTGCGAGTGGAGCCATCCCCAGACAGAGAGGCCTGCGGGTGGAGCCATCCCCAGACAGAGAGAGAGGCCTGCGGGTGGAGCCATCCCCAGACAGAGAGAGAGGCCTGCGGGTGGAGCCATCCCCAGACAGAGAGAGAGGCCTGCGAGTGGAGCCATCCCCAGACAGAGAGGCCTGCGGGTGGAGCCATCCCCAGACAGAGAGAGAGGCCTGCAGGTGGAGCCATCCCCAGACAGAGAGAGAGGCCTGCGGGTGGAGCCATCCCCAGACAGAGAGAGAGGCCTGCGAGTGGAGCCATCCCCAGACAGAGAGGCCTGCGGGTGGAGCCATCCCCAGACAGAGAGAGAGGCCTGCGGGTGGAGCCATCCTCAGACAGAGAGAGAGGCCTGCGGGTGGAGCCATCCCCAGACAGAGAGAGAGGCCTGCGGGTGGAGCCATCCCCAGACAGAGAGAGAGGCCTGCGGGTGGAGCCATCCCCAGACAGAGAGAGAGGCCTGCGAGTGGAGCCATCCCCAGACAGAGAGAGAGGCCTGCGGGTGGAGCCATCCCCAGACAGAGAGGCCTGCGGGTGGAGCCATCCCCAGACAGAGAGAGGCCTGCGGGTGGAGCCATCCCCAGACAGAGAGAGAGGCCTGCGGGTGGAGCCATCCCCAGACAGAGAGAGAGGCCTGCGGGTGGAGCCATCCCCAGACAGAGAGAGAGGCCTGAGTGTGGCGCCATCCCCAGACAGAGAGAGAGGCCTGCGGGTGGAGCCATCCCCAGACAGAGAGGCCTGCGGGTGGAGCCATCCCCAGACAGAGAGAGAGGCCTGCAGGTGGAGCCATCCCCAGACAGAGAGAGAGGCCTGCGGGTGGAGCCATCCCCAGACAGAGAGAGAGGCCTGCGGGTGGAGCCATCCCCAGACAGAGAGAGAGGCCTGCGAGTGGAGCCATCCCCAGACAGAGAGAGAGGCCTGCGGGTGGAGCCATCCCCAGACAGAGAGAGAGGCCTGCAGGTGGAGCCATCCCCAGACAGAGAGAGAGGCCTGCGAGTGGAGCCATCCCCAGACAGAGAGAGAGGCCTGCGGGTGGAGCCATCCCCAGACAGAGAGGCCTGCGGGTGGAGCCATCCCCAGACAGAGAGAGAGGCCTGCAGGTGGAGCCATCCCCAGACAGAGAGAGAGGCCTGCAGGTGGAGCCATCCCCAGACAGAGAGAGAGGCCTGCGGGTGGAGCCATCCCCAGACAGAGAGAGAGGCCTGCGGGTGGAGCCATCCCCAGACAGAGAGAGAGGCCTGCGAGTGGAGCCATCCCCAGACAGAGAGGCCTGCGGGTGGAGCCATCCCCAGACAGAGAGAGAGGCCTGCAGGTGGAGCCATCCCCAGACAGAGAGAGAGGCCTGCGGGTGGAGCCATCCCCAGACAGAGAGAGAGGCCTGCGGGTGGAGCCATCCCCAGACAGAGAGAGAGGCCTGCGGGTGGAGCCATCCCCAGACAGAGAGGCCTGCGGGTGGAGCCATCCCCAGACAGAGAGAGAGGCCTGCGGGTGGAGCCATCCCCAGACAGAGAGAGAGGCCTGCGGGTGGAGCCATCCCCAGACAGAGAGAGAGGCCTGCGGGTGGAGCCATCCCCAGACAGAGAGAGAGGCCTGCGGGTGGAGCCATCCCCAGACAGAGAGAGAGGCCTGCGGGTGGAGCCATCCTCAGACAGAGAGAGAGGCCTGCGGGTGGAGCCATCCCCAGACAGAGAGAGAGGCCTGCGGGTGGAGCCATCCCCAGACAGAGAGAGAGGCCTGCGGGTGGAGCCATCCCCAGACAGAGAGAGAGGCCTGCGAGTGGAGCCATCCCCAGACAGAGAGAGAGGCCTGCGAGTGGAGCCATCCCCAGACAGAGAGAGAGGCCTGCGGGTGGAGCCATCCCCAGACAGAGAGAGGCCTGCGGGTGGAGCCATCCCCAGACAGAGAGAGAGGCCTGCGGGTGGAGCCATCCCCAGACAGAGAGAGAGGCCTGCGGGTGGAGCCATCCCCAGACAGAGAGAGAGGCCTGAGTGTGGCGCCATCCCCAGACAGAGAGAGAGGCCTGCGGGTGGAGCCATCCCCAGACAGAGAGGCCTGCGGGTGGAGCCATCCCCAGACAGAGAGAGAGGCCTGCGGGTGGAGCCATCCCCAGACAGAGAGAGAGGCCTGCGGGTGGAGCCATCCCCAGACAGAGAGAGAGGCCTGCGGGTGGAGCCATCCCCAGACAGAGAGGCCTGCGGGTGGAGCCATCCCCAGACAGAGAGGCCTGCGGGTGGAGCCATCCCCAGACAGAGAGAGAGGCCTGCGGGTGGAGCCATCCGCAGACAGAGAGAGAGGCCTGCGGGTGGAGCCATCCCCAGACAGAGAGAGAGGCCTGCGGGTGGAGCCATCCCCAGACAGAGAGAGAGGCCTGCGGGTGGAGCCATCCCCAGACAGAGAGAGAGGCCTGAGTGTGGCGCCATCCCCAGACAGAGAGAGGCCTGCGGGTGGAGCCATCCCCAGACAGAGAGAGAGGCCTGCGAGTGGAGCCATCCCCAGACAGAGAGGCCTGCGGGTGGAGCCATCCCCAGACAGAGAGAGAGGCCTGCGGGTGGAGCCATCCCCAGACAGAGAGAGAGGCCTGCGGGTGGAGCCATCCCCAGACAGAGAGAGAGGCCTGAGTGTGGCGCCATCCCCAGACAGAGAGAGAGGCCTGCGGGTGGAGCCATCCCCAGACAGAGAGAGAGGCCTGCGAGTGGAGCCATCCCCAGACAGAGAGGCCTGCGGGTGGAGCCATCCCCAGACAGAGAGAGAGGCCTGCGGGTGGAGCCATCCGCAGACAGAGAGGCCTGCGGGTGGTGCTGTCCCCAGGAAGACCCCATTCTCAGCGCTGCCTTACCAGGGTGCCAGTCGATGGCGTTGTCCACTGGTCCAGACGTCTGATACTTGTCGGAGTACCGCTCCACATCTGAAGAGAGAAGATGAGAGGCAAGAGAAATGGTGACGGACCAATCACAAGTGCCGGAGCCTGCGGGCAGGTGTCAAACAAACAGGAAGCGGCTTTATTTATAGCGCCGCACACGGACGATGCCCGTTACCTCACTATGTGACAGATGGACTCCAGATAATTAATCTTCCCTGCCAGGCACCGAAGAAAGGAGGCCTCACTACCACCAAACAGTACACTACCTACATAATTTACATGTACAACCATCCAGTTATCTGGACAGTCTGATAATCCAGCAGTTTATGGTCGGCTGGAGGACATTTACCTCACAAGTAACAACAAAACAAACAACAAAAAAACAAACAAACACAGTTTCAGGAGTTACCCACGGCAACCAATCAGATTCCACCTCTCTTTTCTCATAGGCTTTTTTTCAAATGAAAAAAAGACACCTAATTGGTTTTCCCTCTCAAGCAATCAGATTTTCAGAAAATGAAAGGAGAAATTTGATTGGTTACGCAGGCAGAGGAAAAAACCTCCAGAGAGTTTGAACTCAGAGAAATGGTAAAACAGCTGCCTGTGTAGCAACCAATCAAATCCTATCTCTCATTTATCAAAGGCCCTTTGGTAAATGTAAGGAGAAATCTAATTGGTTGCTACAGTAACTGCCCATTTTTTTCTTTATACTAGATCTGAGTAGTCATTAAAACTTAACAACTCTCATAGACATGAATGGACAGAGCAGCACATGCGCAGCAGTGCGCTGCCGGGCCTCATTCATGAGATAGATGAGGGCCACTCTCCTATCAGACATTTAGGGCACATATTGTGGATAAATGGTCACTCCCTTTCATCACTGCAAAAATTCCCCACTGTTTTCAATATCTCCGCTTGCTGTCAGTGTACTGACATAAGGTACCTTTTTTGGGTGCTGCAGGTTTGATGTAATACGGGAGGCTCTTCATGGCTCCTCTCAGCTCCTGCTTTAAGGCCAACATGTATTCAACCTCCTCACCCGTCTGCAGGGGCACTGGCTTGAAGTCTAAGGCCTGGCACAGAAGACATTGGCAAAAAATGAAAAGCTCAACACCAGGCCTCACAGCGCCGAGCCCAAGACGCCGGGCCTCACAGCGCCGAGCCCAAGACGCCGGGCCTCACAGCGCCGAGCCCAAGACGCCGGGCCTCACAGCGCCGAGCCCAAGACGCCGGGCCTCACAGCGCCGAGCCCAAGACGCCGGGCCTCACAGCGCCGAGCCCAAGACGCCGGGCCTCACAGCGCAGAGCCCAAGACGCCGGGCCTCACAGCGCAGAGCCCAAGACGCCGGGCCTCACAGCGCAGAGCCCAAGACGCCGGGCCTCACAGCGCCGAGCCCAAGACGCCGGGCCTCACAGCGCCGAGCCCAAGACGCCGGGCCTCACAGCGCCGAGCCCAAGACGCCGGGCCTCACAGCGCCGAGCCCAAGACGCCGGGCCTCACAGCGCAGAGCCCAAGACGCCGGGCCTCACAGCGCAGAGCCCAAGACGCCGGGCCTCACAGCGCAGAGCCCAAGACGCCGGGCCTCACAGCGCAGAGCCCAAGACGCCGGGCCTCACAGCGCAGAGCCCAAGACGCCGGGCCTCACAGCGCAGAGCCCAAGACGCCGGGCCTCACAGCGCAGAGCCCAAGACGCCGGGCCTCACAGCGCAGAGCCCAAGACGCCGGGCCTCACAGCGCAGAGCCCAAGACGCCGGGCCTCACAGCGCAGAGCCCAAGACGCCGGGCCTCACAGCGCAGAGCCCAAGACGCCGGGCCTCACAGCGCAGAGCCCAAGACGCCGGGCCTCACAGCGCAGAGCCCAAGACGCCGGGCCTCACAGCGCAGAGCCCAAGACGCCGGGCCTCACAGCGCAGAGCCCAAGACGCCGGGCCTCACAGTGCCAAGCTCCACACGCCGGGTCTCACAGGAACAGGCCCAAAATGCCGGGCCTCACAGTACCAAGCCCAAAACAACGGGCCTCACATTACCAAGCCCAAAACAGCGGGCCTCACAACGCCCAGCTCCACATGCCACTGCCAGGCCTCACAGCACAGAGCTCAAAACGCCTGAGCCTCACAACACAGCCGAGCCCAAAACGCCGGATCTCACACTCCTTTAAGAGTGCAGGACTTTTCACTTAACACAGAAAGAGAGTAGCCCATTACTTACTGGAAACAAAGGGGGAGGCTGAAGGGTGGGTGGAGGCAACGTTTCACCCCTTCCAATGCCGATGACCTGAACATTGAATGTCATCTGCCCCCGTCCCGCGCCTCTCCCCCGTCCCGCCATCTTCTCAGCTCCACTCGGATAAAAACATAAAGCCCCAACCTGTGTGATGAACAGTTGTCACATGAGAACGATGTAAAACATGGACGTCCACGCTGGAGAGGGAACATGACAACACTTCAGTCTCATTCTTTATGATAATAGCAGAACAATCCAGTTTGAGGGGCCCTACTGTATTATATAGAAGAGATAAGGGGCACCGGGGTATTATATAGAGGAAATGGGGGCCTCGGGGCAATATATAGGAAAGATGGGGGCCCCAGGGTTATTATTAGAGGAGATGGGGGTCCCTGGGGGTATTATATAGAGGAGATGGGGGGTCCCTGCGGGTATTATATAGAGGAGATGGGGGGTCCCTGGGGGTATTATATAGAGGAGATGGGGGGTCCCTGGGGTTATTATATAGAGGAGATGGGGGGTCCCTGGGGGTATTATATAGAGGAGATGGGGGGTCCCTGGGGGTATTATATAGAGGAGATGGGGGGGGTCCCTGGGGGTATTATATAGAGGAGATGGGGGGGGTCCCTGGGGGTATTATATAGAGGAGATGGGGGGGTCCCTTGGGGTATTATATAGAGGAGATGGGGGGTCCCTGGGGGTATTATATAGAGGAGATGGGGGGTCCCTGGGGGTATTATATAGAGGAGATGGGGGGTCCCTGGGGGTATTATATAGAGGAGATGGGGGGTCCCTGGGAGTATTATATAGAGGAGATGGGGGGTCACTGGGGGTATTATATAGAGGAGATGGGGGGTCACTGGGGGTATTATATAGAGGAGATGGGGGGTCCCTGGGGGTATTATATAGAGGAGATGGGGGGTCCCTGGGGGTATTATATAGAGGAGATGGGGGGGTCCCTTGGGGTATTATATAGAGGAGATGGGGAGTCCCTGGGGGTATTATATAGAGGAGATGGGGGGTACATGGGGGAATTATATAGAGGAGATGGGGGGTCCCTGGGGGTATTATATAGAGGAGATGGGGGGTCCCTGGGGGTATTATATAGAGGAGATGGGGGGTCCCTGGGGGTATTATATAGAGGAGATGGGGGGTACATGGGGGAATTATATAGAGGAGATGGGGGGTCCCTGGGGGTATTATATAGAGGAGATGGGGGGGTCCCTTGGGGTATTATATAGAGGAGATGGGGGGTCCCTGGGGGTATTATATAGAGGAGATGGGGGGGTCCCTTGGGGTATTATATAGAGGAGATGGGGGGTCCCTGGGGGTATTATATAGAGGAGATGGGGGGTCCCTGGGGGTATTATATAGAGGAGATGGGGGGGTCCCTTGGGGTATTATATAGAGGAGATGGGGGGTCCCTGGGGGTATTATATAGAGGAGATGGGGGGTACATGGGGGAATTATATAGAGGAGATGGGGGGTCCCTGGGGGTATTATATAGAGGAGATGGGGGGTACATGGGGGAATTATATAGAGGAGATGGGGGGTCCCTGGGGGTATTATATAGAGGAGATGGGGGGTCCCTGGGGGTATTATATAGAGGAGATGGGGGGTACATGGGGGAATTATATAGAGGAGATGGGGGGTCCCTGGGGGTATTATATAGAGGAGATGGGGGGGTCCCTTGGGGTATTATATAGAGGAGATGGGGGGTCCCTGGGGGTATTATATAGAGGAGATGGGGGGGTCCCTTGGGGTATTATATAGAGGAGATGGGGGGTCCCTGGGGGTATTATATAGAGGAGATGGGGGGTCCCTGGGGGTATTATATAGAGGAGATGGGGGGGTCCCTGGGGGTATTATATAGAGGAGATGGGGGGGTCCCTGGGGGTATTATATAGAGGAGATGGGGGGTCCCTGCGGGTATTATATAGAGGAGATGGGGGGTCCCTGGGGGTATTATATAGAGGAGATGGGGGGTCCCTGGGGTTATTATATAGAGGAGATGGGGGGTCCCTGGGGGTATTATATAGAGGAGATGGGGGGTCCCTGGGGGTATTATATAGAGGAGATGGGGGGTCCCTGGGGGTATTATATAGAGGAGATGGGGGGTCCCTGGGGGTATTATATAGAGGAGATGGGGGGTCCCTGGGGGTATTATATAGAGGAGATGGGGGGTCCCTGGGGGTATTATATAGAGGAGATGGGGGGTCCCTGGGGGTATTATATAGAGGAGATGGGGGTCCCTGGGGGTATTATATAGAGGAGATGGGGGGTCCCTGGGGGTATTATATAGAGGAGATGGGGGGTCCCTGGGGGTATTATATAGAGGAGATGGGGGGTCCCTGGGGGTATTATATAGAGGAGATGGGGGGTCCCTGGGGGTATTATATAGAGGAGATGGGGGGTCCCTGGGGGTATTATATAGAGGAGATGGGGGGTCCCTGGGGGTATTATATAGAGGAGATGGGGGGTCCCTGGGGGTATTATATAGAGGAGATGGGGGGTCCCTGGGGGTATTATATAGAGGAGATGGGGGGTCCCTGGGGGTATTATATAGAGGAGATGGGGGGTCCCTGGGGGTATTATATAGAGGAGATGGGGGGTCCCTGGGGGTATTATATAGAGGAGATGGGGCCCACCAGAAGGCGGTAACGATACAATATATATGACCGCAGCGGTGAAAGGTGAGAGCATATAAAACATCGTAAACATAATGTTGCTCCGAACTGACACATGACAGCATCAACAAGCATGCTGGCACTTGTAGTCTCAAATTGCTGCTTTCATAAAATGGTCACAATCCAGCATATAAAGTGATGTCATCACGGCCCTTTATACGGGGTTACATACAATACTCGCGCTCCATATGTACCTTACAGCATGCTGCCCGCTCCTGGAACGCAGATTTACGGCGCCGACTGATGACGTTCTCGCACTGCTGTTTTTTTTTCTCCTTCAGACTTGTGAGGTGATTGGTCTCCTCAAACGCCGATCACTTAGAGAAGAGAGCAAATCAGCGCGCTCCGAGGGCGGGTCAACGTGGAGAACAAGAGGACTGGGAGTGTGTGGTCGCTATGGTGACGGGGGACAGCTGTGCGGTGTGATGCCGTGGCTCTGCGCAAAAGTGAGAGGACGGCAGATGGGAGCAGCTGCTGCGTGATGGGGGAGTAGTCAGGTGACCACAAGGCCAATCTCCCTGTGTATGTTATGGGGGCGTCTGTGACTGTACAGTGTTATAGGGGCGTCTGTGACTGTACAGTGTTATGGGGGCGTCTGTGACTGTACAGTGTTATGGGGGCGTCTGTGACTGTACAGTGTTATAGGGGCGTCTGTGACTGTACAGTGTTATGGGGGCGTCTGTGACTGTACAGTGTTATGGGGGCGTCTGTGACTGTACAGTGTTATGGGGGCGTCTGTGACTGTACAGTGTTATAGGGGCGTCTGTGACTGTACAGTGTTATAGGGGCGTCTGTGACTGTACAGTGTTATAGGGGCGTCTGTGACTGTACAGTGTTATAGGGGCGTCTGTGACTGTACATTGTTATAGGGGCGTCTGTGACTGTACAGTGTTATAGAGGCGTCTGTGACTGTACAGTGTTATAGGGGCGTCTGTGACTGTACAGTGTTATAGGGGCGTCTGTGACTGTACAGTGTTATAGGGGCGTCTGTGACTGTACAGTGTTATAGAGGCGTCTGTGACTGTACAGTGTTATAGGGGCGTCTGTGACTGTACAGTGTTATAGAGGCGTCTGTGACTGTACAGTGTTATAGGGTCGTCTGTGACTGTACAGTGTTATAGGGGCGTCTGTGACTGTACATTGTTATGGGGGCGTCTGTGACCGTACAGTGTTATGGGGGCGTCTGTGACCGTACAGTGTTATAGGGGCGTCTGTGACTGTACAGTGTTATAGGGGCGTCTGTGACTGTACAGTGTTATAGGGGCGTCTGTGACTGTACAGTGTTATAGAGGCGTCTGTGACTGTACAGTGTTATAGGGGCGTCTGACTGTACAGTGTTATAGGGGCGTCTGTGACTGTACAGTGTTATAGAGGCGTCTGTGACTGTACAGTGTTATAGGGGCGTCTGTGACTGTACAGTGTTATAGAGGCGTCTGTGACTGTACAGTGTTATAGGGGCGTCTGACTGTACAGTGTTATGGGGGCGTCTGTGACTGTACAGTGTTATAGGGGCGTCTGTGACTGTACAGTGTTATAGAGGCGTCTGTGACTGTACAGTGTTATAGGGGCGTCTGTGACTGTACAGTGTTATAGAGGCGTCTGTGACTGTACAGTGTTATAGGGTCGTCTGTGACTGTACAGTGTTATAGGGGCGTCTGTGACTGTACATTGTTATAGGGGCGTCTGTGACCGTACAGTGTTATGGGGGCGTCTGTGACTGTACAGTGTTATAGGGGCGTCTGTGACTGTACAGTGTTATAGGGGCGTCTGTGACTGTACAGTGTTATAGGGGCGTCTGTGACTGTACAGTGTTATAGAGGCGTCTGTGACTGTACAGTGTTATAGGGGCGTCTGTGACTGTACAGTGTTATAGAGGCGTCTGTGACTGTACAGTGTTATAGGGGCGTCTGACTGTACAGTGTTATGGGGGCGTCTGTGACTGTACAGTGTTATGGGGGCAACTGTGACTCGTGCTTTGTTATTGTGGCATCTGTGAGTGGTGGTACAGCAGAGATGTATAGGAAAACAGTTATACACAGGAATGATAGAGATGTTTAGGCAAGCTTGTACGGGTGATTCTCACAAAATTAGAATATCAAAAAGTTAATTTATTTCAGTTCTTCAATATAAAAAGTGAAACTCGTATATTAGTTGTTACAAACAGAGTGATCTATTTCAAGTGTTTCTTTCTGTTAATGTTGATGATTATGGCTTACAGCCAATGAAAACCCAAGTCATTATCTCAGTAAATTACAATACTTTATATTATAGAATATTTTCTGGAAACTTCCCACGAGACCTGATGCAGCTTGGATTGTGGCCTCTCCACTGTTCCTCCAAACTCTGGGATCTTGATTTCCAAGGTCTAGTGCGGCGTTTCCACAATCAGTGATAGTTTCTGGAGCCATGTCATCTGCTGGTGTAGGTTATGATCAGGTGACCTTGGAGCAGCATGAAAACTTTTACTGGAGTAGGTGGTAACTATACTGACCGCAAACCCTGATCTTAACACCGCAACTAGAAGTAGCCGTGGGGTGTGCCTAACAAAACCTAGACACCTCGACACAGCCGGAGGACTAAATACCCCTATAGATGGAAATAGGAATTTCTACCTTGCCTCAGAGCAGAACCCCAAAGGATAGGCAGCCCCCCAGAAATATTGACTGTGAGGAGTAGAGGAAAAGACACACAGGCAGAAAACAGGATTTAGCAAATGAGGCACACACTAGCTAAATAGGAAAGGATACTAAGCTGTCAGTATTAAAAATCCTTCCAAAAATATCCACTGCAGAAAATACAAAAACTCCACCATCTAACTAAAGATGTGGAGCATATATCTGCAACTCCAGAGAATCCAACAAGACTGAGAAAACACTGACACAGTCTAAGCTGGAAAAGAGAAAAACAAATGAATAGCACAGAATATAAGCACACTGCATGTGTGCCACAGAAACAAAAACCAGACACTTATCTTTGCTGAATTGGTAGCTAAGCAGGAGAAGCCAGAAAGTGATCCAACACTTCACGAGAAACATTGACAACTGGCAAGGACTAATGAATCCTGCACACCTAAATATCCCAGTCAGAACTGCAATCAGCAGATACACCTGGCCAGGACTGCGACTCAGAGACAACTGCATTCCCACCTACAACCACTGGAGGGAACCCAAAAGCAGAATTCACAACAGTAGGTCCACTGTGTTTACTCAAGACCAAAGTCAGCGCAGCCGTCTGCCAGGAAATTTTAGAGCACTTCATGCTTCCCTCTGCTGATAAGCTTTTTGTAGATGGAAATTTGTTTCTCCAGCAGGACTTGGCACCTGTCCACACTGCCAAAAGTACCAATACCTGGTTTACAAACAACAGTATCAGTGTTTGATTGGCCGGCAAACTCATCTGACCTTAACCCCATGGAGAATCTATGGGGTAATGTCAAGAGGAAGATGAGACACCAGACCCAACAATTCCAACGAGCTGAAGGCTGCTATCAAAGCAACCTGGGCTTCCATAACACCTCAGCAGTGCCACAGACTGATCAACTCCATGACATGCCACATTGATGCAGTAATTGATGCAAAAGGAGCCCCGACCAAGTATTGAGTGCATTTACTGAACATACATTTCAGTAGGCCAACATTTCGGATTTTAAAATAATTTTTCAAGCTGGTGTTAAAGTATTCTATTTTTTAAATAAATAAATTCACTTTTTGATGATATTCTAATTTTGTGAGAAGCAATTGTAACTTGTTTGCAGAGATGCGGTTACTCACAAGAATAGGAAAACATCATAGGCAAACTGGTCTCTTTCTTGCAGAGGTGTAGTACATAGGAATAGCCGAAATTTATAAGCAAGCTGGTACCTTGCTTTCAGAGATGTGGTCATACATAGGAATAGTAAAGTAACTAATGTGGACAGTATAAGGATGGCGAGACAAACTTGTTAGCATGACACAGCAGAGCTGAAAATGCAGTAGCACCGGGATTTTCTGAACTGATCTTAGAAGTAGTAGCTGGGTGCTGGATTGCGGACATCAGAAGCTGGAAATATTATTAGGTACCAAGCTAGAGCGGAGTCAGAAGGATAAAGTGGCCACCGGATGAGACCCGGAGGGTGGGAGGTAGGCGGGCATGACACTGGCAGGGAGGGAGTGACGAAATGGGGGAAATTGGAAGAAAGCGGGGGGGGGGGGAGGGGGGGTTTGGGAGGAAATGCCATAGAGGAAGTGACATGGGCAGAGGTGGGGTCGGGGGCAACAAAAAGGATACGGCGAGGGGCCAGAGCCTTATTTGACCAAGGACTCCCGGACAGCAAGTCACCCGGCACTCTCCCCATCACACAGGCCCCCTCTTACCAGCATGGATGTCATCGCCAGGCTTCAAGCAGCTGCCAGCGCTCAGCCTGCAGGATGGCTGGAGAGCATAGTGGAAGGTATCCTGGGGGGAGGTGGTGGTCTCAGCCAGGGCCCGCGGGCAGTTGTAGGGGGATTAGGGCCGGGGTCCCGGAGCTGGCAGGGGAGCAGGGCCCCAAAGGAGGAAGGCAGGGGGTTCCCTCATAGCGAGCAGTAAGAGGCAGAGGTCGGCGGGCAGGCTTCAGCCAGCGGATGCTGCATGCTCTGCCGAGCAGCCGGCGGAGTCGTCCACAGCAGTGTGTGCGGCATCGCGAGGCCGGGAGCTGGCAGGTGGACGCAGGCGGGAGGTTGCCGCAGGCTCCACATCTCAGCGGCAGGGATGGGGTTCTCCAGGTGGGTGGGCGACGGCAGGCGCAACAGGTTCCGCTGCACAAACTGCTGGGGAACAGAGTGATGGCCCCCTGGCTGAGCAGGAGAGCCGCGATACATGAGCGGTGCCATCTTGTTTCCGGAGTCCTTCACAAAGGACCACGGAAAACAGGCTGTCTAACCAGATGCCTGTAGAAAAATTTTAAAATGCGGGGCTGTCCAGGGACATACCTCAGGGGGGGGGGAAAGGGCCAGGAGACCTTCCCCCAGGACAACGCCCCCTTAAAGGCTGTCCCTGGACATGCCGGTGAGGACACAGCAGCGCAGGGGGAGGAGTCCCTCAAGAGACCCCGGGCCAGGTCATAACAGGAGGTGCCGGCCCCCGGGCGGATAGCGACCCCATTCAGCTAGGGACCCCTTGGTGTGGGAGGGAGAGTGCTACTACCAGGGAAGCGGAGCGGCGGCCAGGCCACCAAGAAGAACCGGGGCAGCGAGGTGCTGCCATAGAAACCATGGACCTCGAAGTGACGGGGCGCAGAGGACGTGTGCCTATCACAAGGACCCACAAGGCCCCATCCCTGGATGTGGATGATAACATGGAGGATTCCAGGACCACAGCGGCCGGGGGGAGGATGACTCCCATGTAGCTTGGTAATTATAATTCCATATTTTGTTCATCCTCCTATGCAGGCCCAGTACAAGGAAGGGTGGGGGGGAGAGAGTCAGGGATCACTGGGGGATAGCTTATTTCCCAACACAAATCCCTAGAGTCCACCACCAGGGAATTGAAGGCATTGTTAACAAGTTTAAAAGACAGAATGGACCGATTAGAGGGACACGGGCCAGCACACTTATCGGCCTGGACGAGTCCCTATGCTCCTCCAGGTTCCATGGGGGGTAGGGAAGGTATTATAAGCGGTTCCGAAGCAATGTCAATGGAGGAAGGAGATAATGGTCAGTTGGATGACAAGGCGCAGGGGGAGGTGTATATTTGTTTCTCGGGTCCCCTAGGGGCCCACCTTAAAAGGTTAGGGGAAAAAATATGGAAAGACGAGTATGTGGATATTTTTTTGCTGCTGCCACTAGATTGAGTTCTGGGAAGTCAGGAAACGAAGGAGTGAAAAAGGAGGAAGAGCGACAGTCCAGTGGTACCACAAATGTTTTCAAATTGGTTCCACGCCTTTGCGATTCTAGCTCGTGTCATAGAGGAAAAAGCGCCAGAAAACTGCTCACACTTGTTTGCTACATGGAATATGGGAATTCCTTTCATGACTGGGCCGGTAATGCCGGCCAAGCAGAGTACAGCGCAGGTGATCAGGGGGCAGGAAGTTTTCAGAGCCGGGGCGGGACACAGAAACACGAACTGTTGGCAATTCAACGGGGGACAATATAGATTTGGCACAGGATGTAAATTCAGACACCTGTGTTCCACCTGTAGTGGAGCATCACATGGGGCCAATAGGCGTCCCAGAAAGTACAGTGGTAGGGCGGGCGGAGCCGGTCATGGTCAGGGGTCAAACACCAGTCAAACTACACATGATGCTCCCTTACCTAAATAGGTACCCGGATAGACAAAAGTGGACTTATTATCCAGGGGCTTCAGAGACGGGTTTATTGTCCCCTCCTCGGCGTTCCAAACATCACTGATATTAAAGAATCTGTATTCAGACTACCAGCACCCCAGTGTGGTGAAAGAAAAATTAAGAAAAGAGGGTGCTTGAGTCAGATGGCAGGTCCTTTTGAGTTCCCACCCGTCCCGGGCTTGGTGGTTTCTTTTTTGGGCATCTTTCCGAAGAAGGAACTGAACAAGTACCGAATGATCCATCACCTCTCATACCCACGTGGTATGTCTGTCAATGATGGCTTTGATCCTGAGCTATGTTCGGTACTATACGCATCATTTGATGAGGCAGTAAAATGGGTGAGAAAATGTGGGAGAGGGGCGCTGATGGCCAAAACCGATGTGGAGTCAGCTTTGCGGTTATTGCCGGTACATCTGGATAGTCAGCGTTTGCTCGGGTGCTATTGGGAGGGGGAGTACTTTGTGGTGAGGTGCCTCCCTATGGGATGGTCTTTGTCGTGCTCATTGTTTAAGGCCTTTAGCACCTTCCTGGAGTGGGTAGTAAAAGACCTCATGGGGCTGGGCTCGCTGATCCACTACTTAGTTGATTTTTGGTGCATAGGCCTCCACAATCGGATGTGTGTGAAACTATTGTAAGGAGTTTGGAGTGGGTCGCAAAAGTTTGGGGTCTCGTTAGCTCCCGAAAAAAGGGTTGGGCCAACGTCATGTATTTCCTTTTTGTGGATTGTGATCGATAAAATTTGATGCGAGTGTTGTCTTCCGAAAGAAAAATTGGGGGCCCTAAAAGTGGAAATAGGCAGTGCATTGAGGGTTAAAAAACTGAGGCTGCGAGAGGTTCAGTCCTTGCTAGGGAGTTTGAACTTTGCATGCCGGGTCATGCCTACGGGCAGAGTCTTCTCAAGGAGGTTAGCGAGCGCAGCGGCGTGTGTGAAGTCACCTCTTCATTATGTGCAGTTATCGGAGGATAATAAAGCAAACCTGGCAGTGTGGGCACAATTTCTTGGAAAAGTATAATGGGAGATCCTTGATGGAAGGAGTATGTTGTAACTCTGACATTGACCTATACACTAACACAGCGGGCAGCTATGGTTTCGGAGCATACTTCCAGGGGCGATGGTGTGCTGCCAAGTGGCCAAAGGAATGGGTGCGCTCGGGGCTGGTCAGGAATATTGCACTACTGGAGATTTTTTATTTATTTTTTTCTATCCTGGTTGCAGTAACACTATGGAGTGGATGGCTAAAAAACAAAGGTGTGGTTTAAATATCATAACGGATGTGGTAATGGCCATAAATAATATCGCCGCCAGTAATTAGGCTATGTGCACACGTTCTGGATTTTTCACGTTTTTCGTCAGTTTTCCGCTGCAAAAACGCTTAAAAAAGCTTACATTAAGCATCCCATCAATTTAATGCATTCTGCAATTTTTGTACCCATGCTGCATTTTTTTCTGTGAAAAACGCATCGCGGGAAAAACGCAGCATGTTTTAATTTTACGTAAAATCTGCGTATTTGCTGCTGAATTATTGTATTGGGAACCTCTGGGAAAAAAACTCCAAAATCCGCTAAAAATGCGAAAAATACGCATGCGAAAGTAGTCCGGATTTGCTCAGAAAATTCTGCAAACTTTCCTGAACATGTGCACATAGCCTTAGGGTGTTGCGCCAGCTGGTGTTAGAATGCTTGTCCATTAATGCTCATTTTACTGCATCTCATGTCCCAGGCGAATTTAACTCTGTAGCTGACACACTTTCTCGTTTCCAGTGGGAGCGGTTTCGGGCATTGGCCCCGGAGGCAGAAGACGAGGGCCTACCCTGCCCTCCCGGACTCTAGAGTGTGGCATCCGGGCTGCCAAGCCACTGATCAAGTCATCCTTAGCAAGTAGCATGTGGGCAGCTTATCTACGGACATGGCAGCTGTGGGAACAATGGTTGGGACAATGGAGGAGGATTTGACAGAGGAGGATCAAATAGGGGTTTTATTGATGGGAATTAGGCAGGCCGCGGATGGTAAGTAGTCTACAGCAAAGCTAAATCAATTAATTTCAGGGTTATCAGTTGGGTTTAAAGGGACACTGTCACCTGAATTTGGAGGGAACAATCTTTAGCCATGGAGGCGGGGTTTTGGGATTTTTGATTCACCCTTTCCCTACCCGCTGGCTGCATGCTGGCTGCAATATTGGATTGAAGTTCATTCTCTGTCCTCCGTAGTACATGCCTGCACAAGGCAATCTTGCCTTGCTGAGGCGTGTACTATGAAGGACAGAGAATGAACTTCAATCCAATATTGCAGCCAGCATGCAGCCAGTGGATAAGGAAAGGGTAAATCAAAAACCCCAAAACCCCGCCTCCATGGCTGAAGATTGTTCCCTCCAAATTCAGGTGAGTGTCCCTTTAAACTGAGGAACAGAACAGACTTGACGAGGAATTTTTTAGTAAGACAGGCCATTAAGGGTTTCCGGAAAGAAAAAGGCAGAAGGGATAACACACGGCCTGTGTCATTTATTTTATTGGAGAACCTAGGATTACTTTTAGAGACGGTTTGCTTGTCACGTTTTGAGATACGCCTGTTTAGGCTGGCATTCTCATTGGCACTTTTCGGGGCAATGAGGATAGGGGAATTGGTAGCACCAGGCAGAGCGAAAGCTGGGGGCATTTTAGCCAAAGACATCATGGCTACTCAGAAGGGATTAGAATTTTGGCTCAGAAGATCAAAAACAGATCAGGTGGGGAAAGGAAAAAGGGTGCTATTAGGAAAGGTAAGCGGTTCTGTCATGTGTCCTGTGAGATGTTTCGAGGGATTCATGGCCATCAGACCTTGACAGGTTGGACCGCTGCTGTGTCACGAGGACTGGTCCTTCTTGTCTAAGTACCAATTCATTAATGTTCCAGCAATGCTTGGTAAGGACAGGCGTTGGGCCGGGCAATTATACAGGTCATTCTTTCTGCATTGGAGCCGCAACTGAGGCAGCTGTGGGAGGGCTGAGCCCGGAAATAGTAAGGAAGATTGGCCGGCGGGAGTCACAACTATACAGGTCCTACGTACGACCTCAAGGATACGAGGGAGCCGAGCCGTCCAGGGTATAGGACATCTCCCTAACGTTTCTTTGGTTGCAGGACAAGCTCCAATCGTGATCTGGATCCTAGGACATTCTTATGTTTTCTGGGGAGCACGGTGGACTGACAGACAACCGGATGGGAGACAATTGGGTTTCACAAGGGAAAGGGTGGTGATTAGGTGGCTGGGGTATAGGGGTTCGACATGGGGGGGGGGGGGGGGGGGGTGCTTCACAAGTTTTATCGGGCAGTGTACTTCTATGAAATCCCAGATATAGTAGTCTTACATGTAAGGGGTAATGATTTGAGATCTAGCTCGAGAAAGGGACTGATTATCAACATTTAAAAGGATGTAAGGCACCTGGGGTTGACGTGCCTGGATATGAGTGGTGTGGTCTGACATGGTACCTAGAAAAAATTGGCGGGAGGCGCAATCAGTGAAAGAATAACAAGGCCTGTGTTAAAGTCAACAAAGAGGTATCCAAAATTGTTGTGGAGAACGGAGGAGTGGCGATATACCATGCCAGGCTAGATTCCATGAAAAAAGATTACTGGTTAACAGATGGGGTGCACGTGAACGCACTGGGGACGGATATGTGGATCGGGGGGTTATAGGGGGAGATACAAAGAGCCACAGCATTGCTGGTTGGTGGGGTCTCGAGCACTTGAAGGGGGTCAAGATGCTCTCGGTGTGGTGTTGATGGGTCCTCGAAGCTGGTCAAAATTATGGAATGGGGGATTCTTGCATTGCGGGGATCCCCTTCATTGGATGGTTATGTGTTGATGGTGGTCTGGTGAGACTTGGGTGATACCCAGCGAGGCAAGTCGGGATCACATTATTATGAGATCCGGGGTCCACCCGGCGTTGGAATTTGGGTGCGCAGTAACGATGGTTGGGTACCCGACGACGTAAGTCGGGTACAGGTTAAAGGTGTGGAGGCAACCTCTTCCCTCGATTCATGGTGCTTCCGAGCCTAGAAAAACGCGGCTGGAAGTAAGGCTGGGAGGGAAGGGGCAATGCCAATAGAACAATCACCAGACCAGGATCGTGGTAGCTTCGAGGGACCCACCAGGAAGAAGGGTAGGTATTTGGGTGAGAGTCACAGGAATTCGACCTTTCCAGGGTCAAGCAGCTGCCTGCCAAGACCTGGAGGGTGGGAGGTAGGCAGGCATGACACTGGCAGGGTGGGAGTGACAAAATGGGGGAAATTGGGAGAAAGGAGAGAGGGGGGGGACTGACATAGGCAGAGGTGGTGTTGGGGGCAACAAAAAGGATACTGCGAGGGGCCAGAGCCCTCTGACCAAGGACCACCCACCCTAAGGAGGAGAATGACCGGGTCGCAGTGGCCATATCAACAATGTTAATAATACCATTTATACGTGGAGTTAATTTGGCAGTTACCTTCTAAGCCCAGGGGAAGGGCAATCCGTCAGCAGGAGCGCCGCTCATCCAGCACCCTCCATTCACGTCACTACAAGCCTCAGGAGTGCTGCCCGCACGGGTCATCCAGCTATACACAGGCCCACTACGGATGTCACAGCCTCTGTGTGCCACTATCGCTTTGCATTACAAAACAGCATATTCCCAGCTGTTCCAGGTTAAGCGACAGCTTATATACCAAGGGACTTGCCCTCCTACCCTATGCCTGCCACCTACATATGTATCCTAGCGTGCATAAAGTAACCCCATGAATAAGGCCCGGGAGGGTCGAAACGTTGGGTTTTTTGTTTCCTTTTTGTGGCAACCTGTTTTGTGAACACAATAAACTTGTTATATATTTGCATCATACCAGCTTCAAGTGTGCGGTAATTTTTGATATTTGAATGGTCTAGATTTAGGGCTTAAACCTAGTATCTTAAGGGTATGTGCACACGATGTGGATTTTGCTGCGTATCCGCAGCGTTTCCGCAGCTGCGGGTCCGCAGCAGTTTCCCATGAGTTTACAGTACAATGTAAACCTATGGGAAACCAAAAACGCTGTGCACATGCTGCTAAAAAAAAACGCGTGGAAACGCAGCAGTTTACATTCCGCAGCATGTCACTTCTTTCTGCGGATTCTGCAGTGGTTTTACAACTGCTCCAATAGAAATCCGCAGTTGTAAAACCGCAGTGAAAACCGCGATAAATCTGCAGCGGTTTTCCACTGGGGATTTATCAAATCCGCTGCAGAAAAATCCGCAGTGGACCCTAGTACGTGTGCACATAACCTAAAGGTTCAGGTCTCAGCTCTTAGTTCATTTTTTGACCAGAACTTGGCCAACCATCGTTGGATAAAACGCTTCATAATCTCAACCAGTAGAATCTATCCCAGAATTCATAACCGTATTTCCCCTTGGGACCTAAATTTAGTGCTTAATAGTCTAACACAAGATCCATTCGAACCTTTCTCGGAAACTTCTTTAAAGGTTCTTACCCTCAAAACTGTCCTTTTAGTGGCTATTACCTCCGCCAGACGGATAGGAGAATTACAGGCTCTATCCATGCAAGAGCCTTATTTAAAGATAAAAGATAGTATAGTCCTCCGACTAGACCCTACATTCTTACATAAGGTAACATCAGATTTTCATAGAGGTCAGGACATAATGCTGCCCTCATTCTACCCAGATCCTTCCAACAGGAAGGAAGAGTCCTTCCACACCCTGGACGTCCGAAGGGTGGTTCTTTATTACCTTCAACAGACTGAGAGTTGGTGGATTGATCAAAACTTATTTATTCAACACTCAGAAAGGAACAGAGGCAGAAAGGTGGCAAAAAACACAATCACCAATTGGATCAAGCAAGCCATATCTCTTGCATACTCCTCTCAGAACCTATCTCCTCCTTCATCACTGAAGGCCCACTCTACAAGGTTAGTGTCAACATCATGGGCAGAGAGAGGTGACACATCTACGGAGCAGATATGCCGAGCCGCCACCTGGTCTTCGGTTCACCAGGCACTACAGACTAGACTTTAACAGGGATTTAACATTAGGCAGAAGAGTTCTGCAGGCTGTTGTCCCCCCCCTAAGAAATTAAGTTGTTGGTACTACTCCTGTACCGCTGTCGTGGAAGGTGACTGGAGAAAATAGAATTAGTTTTACCGGTAATTCGGTTTCTAGGAACCTTCCACGACATCACTAATTCCCTTCCTATTAACGATACTTATTGAATGGTTCCTGCACCTACGTGGTAATTATACATGCTACTGTGTCCAGAAAAAAATACTGGAGGCTGCAGAAAGGGGAGGGTATTTAACCTCTTTTGTGTTTCCTGTCCCCCATTAGGGCGGGGAGACATCCTCCTGTACCGCTGTCATGGAAGGTTCCTAGAAACCGAATTACCGGTAAGACTAATTCTATTTTTTGAGCGTTGGTGGCTCCTCGAAGCTGGTCAAAATTATGGAATGGGGATTCTTGCATTGCGGGGATCCCCTTCATTGGATGGTTATGTGTTGGTGGTGGCCTGGTGAGACTTGGGTGATATCTAGCAAGGCATGTCAGGATCACATTATGAGATGCGGGGGCCATCCGACGTTGGTAGTTGGGTGCCCAGTAACGATGGCTGGGTGCCCGACGAAGGAAGTCTGGTACAGGTTAACGGTGTGAAGGCAACCTCTTTCCTCGATTCATGGTGCTTCCGAGCCTGGAAAAAATGCGTCTGGAAGTAAGGCTGGGAGGGAAGGGGCAATGTCAATGGAACAATCACCAGACCAGGACCGTGGTAGCTTCGAGGGCCCCACCAAGTGTCTTTGATTAATAAAAACATTTGGTTGCTGTGGCTATTCTTATCCAAAGACTAATGGTTGTGGCTTGTCCTTTATTTGGAGACAGAAGGAAAGAGGGGGGGGGGGGAAGGGGGGGTTGACACCGGGAAGAAGGGTAGGTGTCTGGGTGAGAGTCACAGGAATTCGACCTTTCCAGGGTCATGCTGACTCCGAGAACAGCACATGGTTGCAGGGCACTGAATACTTTCTTTGAGTAGCCATGTACGCTACTTAAAGGGCCTAGGACAGAGGTATTGGTGGAGTTAGTCAGGCCACCCCAGTATCTTGATGCGCACTAGCACAGAGGGAGCCAGTCATAGGGGAAAGAAGCAAGAACCCCACACTGGAGCTGGTAACAAGTACATAAGTTATCTGCTTTGTGCTGAGCTGAGCTACATCATAGGTTTGCACGTACAGTGGTTCTTCAGTTCCTGAACACTAGGTTGGAGCTCAGTGACAAAATTGCAGTAGAAAAAACAATTTATATTTTAGGATTTGATCATGGATCAGGATGTGCCAACCCCCGACCGTCATCACTCGCACTAGGGAACATGAATGGAGGTAAGCGGTTTAACCACATGAAAAGGACAATTACGCTTAGGACGGTGGCCATATAGAGGAGAGTAATTTAATTAGAATAAAACTGCTTCCTAAATTTAAAGAGGATGTGAACTGATGGCAGTCACTGGTTAACTTGCTCCAGTTATGAGCTTCTTTTTATAATGTGAACTGGTGTTTTAGGTCAGTGCGCAGAGGCCATACCACTCCCCTGGAGCTGCACAGCCTCCATGTGATGCTGTAATGGCTCTGTGAGGTACTGTATGAACAGAATGATTCTGCATACATCTGTGCACATGGAATCTGATGGAACATGTCTCCTTTCTTGTTTGTGTCCAATGTTTTCTACACCACAAAGCTGTTACCAAAGCTGTGTGTGAACAAGGCTTAATGACTGCTCAATTTAATAACTAAGTCAGCTTCCTTATATGTCATAGTAGGTATACAGACAGAAAAAGGAGCTGGTTTAGCTAGGCCCTTCATTCAAAACGCCTCGAACCACCGCCAACACAGGAAATACTGTATTGTGTTGGACACTCATTAAAGGGGTTGTCTCCTTTCAAAAATCATCTTGTGTAGGATCAGGAATGTAGAAAAAAAAATCTCCTGCTGCTGTTTTGTTGATCAGATGCAGTGGTGATGTTATGTCAACCACAGTGAAGCCAATCAACAAACTCGGTAGCTTCTGCCGTCTACATCAGGTGAGCCCAATGATTGCAAGACAACAGCAAAGACCAACAGGTTTTTTTTTTTTTTCCATCCCCGAGTCTATGAAGGAATGATCTTTGAAAGGAGAAAACCCCTACCTACAGGTTTTTGTTTTTTTAGCTGGGAAACCACTTTAAGGAAAATGCTTTCTCAAAGCACAAGGTGGGCTCTTGCTTATACTCAACAGCCAAAAGTAGAGCTGCCAGGTGGACAACAAAAAGGCAGCGCTGCAGTCTGACCATTGATGTGATAGGAGCTGGATTTCAGACTACAGGCATTTTAGATAAGTCTTAACCGAACCTGGGATTGACCAAAACAAATTACCGTATTTTTCGGACTATAAGACGCACCGGACCATAAGACGCACCCCAAATTTGGGGTGACAATTTCAGAAAAAAAAAAAAAAAAAAAAAAAAAAATATATATATATATATATATATATATATATATATATATATATATATATATATATATATATATATATATATAATTTTTTTTATAAGATGGGGGTCCATCTTATTGGGCTGGCGGTGGCGGAGCAGGGTCACAGGAGGCATGGTGTCGGCAGAGGTGGGGTGATGCGGTACGGCATGCACCTGAGCAGGGTCCCTGCCTGCTTAGGTGGGCGATGCCACGGCCTGGTGTCCATGGGGGGGGGGGGGTGTTTCAGCAGTGGTGTGGCGACGGCAGAGGTGCGGGGATGATGAGCTGTATGACGTGAGCAGGGTCCCTTCCACATGTAAGGTGACGCAGCGGCATGTTATCCAATGTGAGCAGCAAAGCCGGGCTAATCACCGGTTTCTCGGCGGCAGCAGCCATCTTCCTGAGGCCACGTGTGCGCAGATGGAGTGCTCTGCTTCCTGGGGCTTCAGGAAAATGGCTGCGGGAGGCAGCACGTGCGCAGATGGAGATCGCGGCGGCCAGTTTCCTGAAGCCGAGATCTAAATCTGCGAACTCGGCTTCAGAAAAATGGCCGCCGCGATCTCCATCTGCGCACGCGTGGCCTCCCGCGGCCATTTTCCTGAAGCCTCGGGAAGCAGAGCACTCCATCTGCACAAGCGCGGCCTCAGGAAGATGGCCGCCGCCACCGAGAAGCCGGTGATGAACCTGGCTCTGCTGCTCACATTGGATACCGGGCCACTGCGTTACCTCACCTGTGGAAGGGACCCTGCTCACGCCATACCGCTCATCATCCCCACACCTCTGCCGCCGCCGCACCTCTGCCGCAGCCACGACCCCACTGCCGGTAAGCCTGCATTACGACTAGAAGACGCACCCCCCATTTTCCTCACCTTTTTTGCGTGTTATAGTCCGAAAAATACGGTATGCCATTGGACACTAATTTGTGTGCAGTTAGAATCCAATTGCCCTATTCTTTTTGTTTGGTGGGCAGATAAGTCTCTCCACTCATAGGTAACACAGGAACACTCGATTGAGTCAACATGGCTGTTTTTGCAGCCCAATTCCCTGAAGAAGCCAGCAATGGTGAAACATGTCAGGGAGGCAGCTGGTTAAACTTTTTTAGAGTAGTTGTTTACACGGGTAGCACATGCTGAGCAATGGTCCGCGGCCACTTCAAGCAAACGTTATTCAAAATGTACAGTATATACTGGTTTAATGTCCTAATTATGACTAATATTACCTATTTTTAGTCTCAAGTCGGTGAACTATTCACTGTAAATCAGCCAAGAGGAGAAGCATTGAATAATACTTACCCCCACTGCGGTCAAACAAATCAGTGGGATTACTCACTCAACCCAATCCTTGAATTGGGAAGCATTGAATAATACTTGGCCCCAAGGAAGCCAACAGATAGAAAATTGTGTAAGGTTAGTCCACCGTCGTAGGGAAGATATCTGTACCCCCAGCTGTGACTAACTACTAGGACAGTAATTAAGAGTGTTAAGGTACCGTTACACGAAACGACTTAACAACGATCACGACCAGCGATGCGACCTGGCCGTGATCGTTGGTAAGTCGTTGTGTGGTCGCTGGGGAGCTGTCGCACAGACAGGTCTCTCCAGCGACCAACGATCAGTGGAAAGACTTCGGCATCGTTGAAACTGTCTTCAAAGATGCCGAAGTCCCCCTGCAGCACCCGGGTAACCAGGGTAAACATCGGGTTACTAAGTGCAGGGCCGCGCTTAGTAACCCGATATTTACCCTGGTTACCATTGTAAAAGTTAAAACAAAAAAAAAAAACTGTACATACTCACATTCCGATGTCTCACGTCCCCCGGCGTCAGCTTCCCGCACTGACTGTGTCAAGCGCCGGCTGTAAAGCAGAGCACAGCGGTGACGTCACCGCTGTGCTCTGCTTTCCGGCCGGCGCTGACAGTCAGTGCAGGGAAGCTGACGCCGGGGGACGTGACAGACATCGGAATGTGAGTATGTACAGTTTTTTTTTTTTTTTGTTTTTTTATTTGGCTCCATAAGAATGATAATCCAATATTGGGCATTGCATATTGAAATGTATGTTGGGTTGTTGAAGAACAGACCCAGGTCTAGACAGTGCAGTTACACTGCATTGAAAGATAGATGCACCATACTGGAGAAGAGAAAAAGCAGCCGTATCACGTGAATCCCATTTCTTATGTCTACTTGGGATCCCTTTCTACTAGCTGGAGAGAGATCTACTGCACGTGTTATTGGTGGTCTTTATTATAAAATGGTTTTTATCTATACTATATCTGCTTGTTTTGATTATCGTCAATCTACGCTTTGACGTGGAGAATGTGTCTTAGGCCGGTGTCACACTAGAGGGTTTTACGGACGTATGAGAGGTGCAAAAACTACGCATTGCACACGGACCAATGATTCTCTATGGGCAGCTCCTATCTGCCGTATATTTCTCAGCCGTGTTTTACAGGCTGAGAAAATCGCAGCATGCAACCCTTTCCATATATATATAATGTCTCACTGATACAGTGCCTACAAGTAGTATTCAACCCCCTGCAGATTTAGCAGGTTTACACATTTGGAATTAACTTGGCATTGTGACATTTGGACTGTAGATCAGCCTGGAAGTGTGAAATGCACTGCAGCAAAAAAAAATGTTATTTCTTTATTTATTTATTTTTTAAATTGTGAAAAGTCTTTTCAGAGGGTCATTTATTATTCAACCCCTCAACCCACCAGAATTCTGTTTGGTTCCCCTAAAGTATTAAGAAGTAGTTCAGGCACAAAGAACAATGAGCTTCACATGTTTGGATTAATTATCTCTTTTTCCAGCCTTTTCTGACTATTTAAGACCCTCCCCAAACTTGTGAGCAGCACTCATACATGGTCAACATCGGAAAGACAAAGGAGCATTCCAAGGCCATCAGAGACAAGATCATGGAGGGTCACAAGGCTGGCAAGGGGTACAAAACCCTTTCCAAGGAGTTGGGCCTATCTGTCTCCACTGTTGGGAGCATCATCCGGAAGTGGAAGGCTTATGGAACTACTGTTAGCCTTCCATGGCCTGGACAGCCTTTGAAAGTTTCCTCCCGTGCCGAGGCCAGGCTTGTCCGAAGAGTCAAGGCTAACCCAAGGACAACAAGGAAGGAGCTCCAGGAAGATCTCATGGCAGTGGGGACATTGGTTTCAGTCAATACCATAAGTAACGTACTCCACCGCAATGGTCTCCATTCCAGACGAGCCCGTAAGGTACCTTTACTTTCTAAGCGTCATGTCAAGGCTCGTCTACAGTTTTCTCATGATCACTTGGAGGACTCTGAGACTGACTGGTTCAAGGTTCTCTGGTCTGATGAGACCAAGATCAAGATCTTTGGTGCCAACCACACACGTGACGTTTTGAGATTGGATGGCACTGCATACGACCCCAAGAATACCATCCCTACAGTCAAGCATGGTGGTGGCAGCATCATGCTGTGGGGCTGTTTCTCAGCCAAGGGGCCTGGCCATCTGGTCCGCATCCATGGGAAGATGGATAGCATGGCCTACCTGGAGATTTTGGCCAAGAACCTCCTCTCCTCCATCAAGGATCTTAAGATGGGTCGTCATTTCATCTTCCAACAAGATAACGACCCAAAGCACACAGCCAAAAAAACCAAGGCCTGGTTCAAGAGGCAAAAAATCAAGGTGTTGCAGTGGCCTAGTCAGTCTCCTGACCTTAACCCAATTGAAAACTTGTGGAAGGAGCTCAAGATTAAAGTCCACATGAGACACCCAAAGAACCTAGATAACTTGAAGAAAATCTGCATGGAGGAGTGGGCCAAGATAACTCCAGAGACCTGTGCCGGCCTGATCAGGTCTTATAAAAGACGATTATTAGCTGTAATTGCAAACAAAGGTTATTCCACAAAATATTAAACCTAGGGGTTGAATAATAATTGACCCACACTTTTATGTTTAAAATTTATAAAAATTTAACTGAGCAACAAAACTTTTTGGTTTGTAAGATTTATGCATCTGTTAATAAATCCTGCTCTTGTTTGAAGTTTGAAGGCTCTAACTTATTTGCATCTTATTAAACCTGCTAAATCTGCAGGGGGTTGAATACTACTTGTAGGCACTGTATATCTACTATATAATTGTCTAAGGGTCACTTCCGTCTGTCTGTCACGGATATTCATTGGTCGCGGCCTCTGTCATGGAAATCCAAGTCGTTGATTGGTCAAGGCAAAACGCCCACCAACTTTGCCTGACCAATCAGCGACGGGCACAGTCCGGCGGCAACATGGCCGCTCCTTCCTCCCTGCAGTCAGTGCCCGCTCCATACTCCCCTCCAGTCAGAGCTCACACAGGGTTAATGGCAGTGCTAACGGACCACGTTATGCCGCGGTGTTACACACTCCATTAACGCTGCTATTAACCCTGTCTGACCAGCATCAATAGTAAAAAGATCTAATGTTAAAAAGAATTAAAAAAAAAAAAAAAAATTTAAAAATCGTTATACTCACCGTCCGTCAGTCCCTCGGATCCACAACAGGCCTTTCCCACTCCTCGCAACGCTTCGGTGACCGCTCCATGCATTGCAATCTCGCGAGATGATGACGTATCGGTCTCGCGAGACTGCTACGTCATCATCTCGCGAGACCGCAATGCACTCTTGAGACTGGAGTGCGCAAGGAGTGTCGGTAAACGCTTCCTGGATCTGGGGGCCAATGGAAGGTGAGTATATAACTATTTTTTTATTTTAATTATTTATTTTTTTAACAGGGATATGATGCCCACATTGCACAGTCCGTGTAGTATATAGCAATGTACTACGCAGGCTGGGCTATACACTACGTGCGTGGGCTGTTATATACTACGTGGGCTGTGCTATATGCTCCGTGGGCTGTGCGATTTACTACATGGTCTGTTATATACTATGTGGCCAGCCGCGAACAATCAGTGACAGGCGCAGTCCGCCCGCAAATTGGAGCGGAAGTTGAAGCACGCTTCGCTAATTGGTCGCCGCCAATTTTTTCCGCCATTTAACCCTTTAATTTAATAGCTAGAACGGCCAAATTTTGCATATACACACTAACATTAGTAGTGTGGAATATGCAAAAAAAAAAAGGTGATATGAGATGGTTTATCTATATATATAAAAATTCTATGTACACATTTATTCTACCTATTCTATTGTAAGCTGTCAGTGTGATTTTACTGTACACCGCACTGAATTACCGGCTTTTCTCTCTAACACCGCTGCGTATTTCTCACAAGTCACACTGCTGGTCCGTGTGTAATCCGTATTTTTCTGGCTTCCATAGACTTTCATTGGCGTTTTTTTTGCGCAATACGGTGACAAACGCAGCATGCTGCGATTTTCTACGGCCGTAGAAAGCCGTATAATACTGATCAGTAAAATACGGCAGATAGGAGCAGGGGCATAGAGAATAATTGTGCCGTTTGTTTGGCGTGTTTTACGGACATATATTCTGCACTCATACGTCGCTAGTGTGACTCCAGCCTAATGTTACTTTTTTGTGAGAAATTGGTGACAAGATCTAAATGTTAACCAATGCCTATGTAGACTGTTTTTTCTGCTCAGAACTTCACTCCCGTATCCAAATCATTAACACCAATTATTCTACAGTTTTGGGAGATTACGGTTTAAAAAGGTTTGACCTATTTTTCATGGACATCAATTCATTGTTATTTGTTGGCTTCTGTGTTTTGTTTTTTGTTTTGTTTTTCTCATATGTCTTAAGGTACCGTCACACATAACGATATTGTTAACGATATCGTTGCTATTTGTGACGTAGCAACGATATCGTTAATGAAATCGTTATGTGTGACAGCGACCAACGATCAGGCCCCTGCTGGGAGATCGTTGGTCGCTGAATAAAGTCCAGAACTTTATTTCGTCGCTGGACTCCCTGGAGACATCGCTGGATCGGCGTGTGTGACACCGATCCAGCGATGTCTTCACTGGTAACCAGGGTAAACATCGGGTAACTAAGCGCAGGGCCGCGCTTAGTAACCCGATGTTTACCCTGGTTACCATGCTAAAAGTAAAAAAAAAACAAACACTAGATACTTACCTACCGCTGTCTGTCCTCCAGCGCTGTGCTCTGCTCTCCTCCTGCACTGTCTGTGAGCCGGAAAGCAGAGCGGTGACGTCACCGCTCTGCTTTCCGGCTCACAGACAGTACAGGAGGAGAGCAGAGAAGCAGAGCGCAGCGCTGGAGGACAGACAGCGTTAGGTAAGTATCTAGTGTTTTTTTTTTTTTTACTTTTAGCATGGTATCCAGGGTAAACATCGGGTTACTAAGCGCGGCCCTGCGCTTAGTTACCCGATGTTTACCCTGGTTACCGGCATCGTTGGTCGCTGGAGAGCTGTCTGTGTGACAGCTCTCCAGCGACCAAACAGCGACGCTGCAGCGATCCGGATCGTTGTCGGTATCGCTGCAGCATCGCTTAATGTGAAGGGGCCTTAAACTAAGATGCTCAAGTCAGATCACATAGCCCATCATTTATCCGATGTCGTCTCGTTTTTCTGCTTTAAAAATGGGAATTTGTGTTCGGGAAGCAAAACAACCTCTTCTCTTCTTGTACTCCCTTCATGATTCGGGAATCAGAAAAGGAACCGACTCTAACATCTCAAGTCTTCAATGAGAGCTTAGGAAACATTCAGCAAATTGCCACTTTAGGATTGTCTGATAACATCCGTTGTAGAAAACTTCAAAAGAAGTCATTACATTTTTACTGCATGGCTGAGGACTGCTTCTTGTTAATAAAAAAAACCAAAAAAAAAAACCTCCAGGAACAGAAAAATTGACATATCTTTGGACTTTATTTTCCAACCCTGATTTGGATTTGTCTTAATTTCAGAACAATTTTAAAACCATTCTATTTCATATAATAAAAGTACCATATTCATTTTTTGTAAAATGATGCATAAAAAATAAATTCTATTCAGTTTCAAAAAGAGCATAAAACATTTACCAAAGAATTGGACACATGTCCCAATTCCACATATGATAGCAAATCTTACATTATTTACATTTTTTTTAATGTGCATCCTACTGCCACTTTAAGGCTGGGTTCACATTACATTTCCCCAGTCCGTTAGATGGACTGCGTTACAGCGCGGCATAACTCGGTGTAATGCAGTCCAGTAATGCCGCCAGTAAGCCCTATGTCGGACGCATCGCTAGCACACGCCCAAAATGGGCGTGCGCTAGCGATGTGCCATCATAGAGTGACGGACCCTGGGACGCGGGCTGCAGCGATTCCCGGTCCGTCACTGCTAGCGCAGATAGAACATCTGCTAGCTCTATCTGCGCTAGCGTGATCACATTTCGGCACTTGCGTTAACGCAGCCTGTTTAATGCATGTGTTGAACGGGCTGTTCTAACGCAATGAGAACTTAGCCTAACACTTAACTTTAAAATCATTGAGTTTTACACTTGTCCCTCAAAGGTATGTATTACCACAGGTGACACGTGTCATGTTTCCTTTCACCAACAGTCACACAAGCAAATATTTAAAATGTCCTTACTAATATTATTACCTCCCTAGTGCATTGCTTCCCCCATCCAGCCAGTCCCTTCTCTTCTTGAAACAACCCAATGATGGCTCCATGCCACTTTTTCATTTAAAACCAGCTCTAGCAGCGGGATGCTGCCCGAGTATTCAGGTACAGTTACATCCATATATATTTGGACAGAGGCAACATTTTTCTAATTTTGGTTATAGACATTGCCACAATGAATTTTAACCCCTTAACGACCGCCGATACGCCTTTTAACAGCGGCAGTTAAGGGTACTTAAAGCACTTAAAAGTAAATAGCGCCCCTCAGAGTCCGCTTTTCTCCAGGGTCTCGGCTGCCGGGGGTAGCCGAGATGCCAGAGAACATGATTCGGGTCGGTTTTTACCGACCCCGCTTTTGCGATCGCCGGTAATTAACCGTTTACCAGCGATCGCAAAAAAACACACAAACGCGATTTCCCTTTTAATTTCTCTGTCCTCTGATGTGATCGCACATCAGAGGGCAGAGAAAAGGGGTCCCAGATAGCCCCCCGATACCTGTCTCCCCCGGTGCTCCTCGTGGCTCCCGATGGGCGCCGCTATCTTTTTCCGGCAAAAAAATGGGCGCATGCGCAGTGCACCCGCTGGCCGGCACCGGGAAGATCTTTGAGGTCTTGGCTACCCCCAGCAGCCGAGACCTCAAAGAACATGATCGGGGTCGGTTTTACCGACCCGTTTTGCGATCGCCGGTAAGTAACTATTTACCGGCGACCGCAAAAAAAAAAATAGCGATGTGTAATTCTCTGTCCTCTGAGGTGATCGCACATCAGAGGACAGAGAAATAGGGGGATTTGGGGACCCTATTATACTTACCGGTGTCCCTGGGTCCTCCTGCTTCTCCTGGCCGCCAGCGTCTTCTTTGGGAAACAAAATGGCGGGCGCATGCGCAGTGCGCCCGCCATCTGCCGGCCGGCAGGAGAAAGCAGTTGGGGCTAAATTTAGGGTTAGGGTTGGGGCTAAATTTAGGGTTAGGGTTGGGGCTAAATTTAGGGTTGGGCTTTTTTCACACTTACGTCGGTACGGGGCCGTCGCAATGCATCGGCCCGACATACCGACGCACGTGAAAATTGTGCACAACGTGGGCAGCGGATGCAGTTTTTCAACGCATCCGCTGCCCAATCTATGTCCTGGGGAGGAGGGGGCGGAGTTACGGCCACGATGCGCGGTCGGAAATGGCAGACGCGACGTACAAAAAACGTTACATTTAACTTTTTTTGTGCTGACAGTCCGCCAAAACAACTGATCCAGTGCACGACGGACGCGACGTGTGGCCATCCGTCGCGATCCGTCGGCAATACAAGTCTATGGGCAAAAAAACGCATCCTGCGGGCACATTTGCAGGATCCGTTTTTTGTCCAAAACGACGGATTGCGACGGATGCCAAACGACACAAGTAGCCTTGGGGTTGGGGCTAATGTTAGGGTTGGGGTTGGAGCTAAAGCTAGAGTTAGGGTTGGGGCTAAATTTAGGGCTAGGGTTGCGGCTAAAGTTAGGGTTAGAGTTGGGATTAGGGTTAGGGTTTGGATTAGGTTTGGTATTAGGGTTGGCATTAGGGTTACGCTTGGGATTAGGGTTAGGTTTGGGATTAGGGTTAAGGCTAGGGTTGGGATTAGGGTTGTTTTGGGGTAAGGGTTGTGATTATCGTTAGGGTTGTGATTAGGATTATGGATCGGGTGTGTTGGGGTTAGGGTTGGAGCTAGAATTGGGGGGGTTCCACTGTTTAGGTACATCAGGGGGTCTCCAAACACGACAGCCAATTTTGCGCTCAAAAAGTCAAATGGTGCTCCCTCCCTTCTGAGCTCTGCTGTGCACACAAACCGTGGGTTACCCCTACATATGGGGCATCAGCGTACTCTGGATAAATTGGACAACCACTTTAGTGGTCCAATTTTCTCCTGTTACCCTTGTGAAAATAAAAACTTGGGGGCTACAATATATTTTTTGTGGAATAAAAAAACATTTTTTTATTTTCACGACTCTGCATTCTAAACTTCTGTGAAGCACTTGGGCATTCAAAGTTCTCACGACACATCTAGATAAGTTCCTTGGGGGGTCTAGTTTCCAAAATGCAAGCCAAGCCACTGTAGGAGGACTAGAACTCATCGCTGCTGAAAGATCTGGACTTCCTGGAACCGCAGGTGGAGGCGCTGAGCCGCCAGCTCCTGGACACCGAGCTGACAGCGATAAAGAAATGGAATTCAGCCCTATGCAGAAAGAATGCACTGGAGGAGTCACGGTCCGTGCAGCAGCCGACTCCAGCAGCCTCATCAGCGGAGCGGATTGGCATTGATGGAATCACATCAGATGCAGGTACAGAAAGCGACCCTGCCTCGGTGATCGATCCCGCTCCAGCGACCACTCTTCCCCCAGTTACTGACCTGACTCCAGTGACAGCTCCTGCTCCAGATGAAGGCCCTGCTCCGACAACTCTTGCCACCACTGACAAGACGCTGATAGGCCCACTCCCAACACCCATAGGCACACCGTTCAGGATGTCCCTCCTGGAGATGAGATTCCACATCACTGTGGGTGACATAGACCTTCGTTGGTAGCCCGGATTCCTGAATGAAACCCCAACCCCTTTTAGGGTAGAAGGCCACTACTATACCCCATCTTGCTGGGCTTTTGTCACACTCCCGTTTCCCTCTTCCCATTTTAGCACCAAACGTTGATTATACTCCTCCCAGGTGAGGGCTTCAATATGGGACCCTTCTGGTTGGGCCTCCCTAGGGGACCAGATTGGTTCTGCTTTCGGATTGTCCCATTGGAAAACCACCCCCTTGGGCTCACCTCCAACGGGATCTGTGCCGAGGGGCTCATGTGACCTACACCCGTCACTGGGATGAAAAAGGCTGGTGCGCTCGGAATGTTAGGAAATGTGTACCCACCACAGTGCCACCTAGGGTCAAAGTTGATACCGCCACTTTCCCTCCGGTTACAGAGCCTGCAACTCCTCAAACCAACACTGCTACCACTGTGTGTATAATCACCACCACTGAGACAACTGCTGTGGCAACTGCACTAGCTGATATACGTACTCAAGCCATGCAAATTTTGATAGCAGCTAATGACTTGACTGTGCATGAGGAGCAAAACCATGATGTCGATCTGGCACCAGATGTGAATTCAGATGTTAATCTTTTCGAGCCAGGACGTGTTTGATATCGACTGGTACCCTGGCAACTGCTATAATAGAACAAGGCAAATCTGAAAATGACTGTACATAGTTAATTTAACTGTTTGTTGTTTAGAAGTTTATTGAACCCGACCAGGGTTTCCACTTAAAGGGGTCCCATGTTAAAAGGGATCCTATGTTTTGCATGGTTGCCTTTCATTTAAAACACTGGAGTCATGGACAGTGAATGGCTCAAAAACTTTCACTTGTAAATAGTTTGCACCTTCTTAAAGGTGCTTCCTAATGGTTTTGCAAAGAAGCTTCTAAATAGACTGCATCTAATATTGCCTTGAGAGTTGTTTTGTTTTCCAGAGACCTGAAGAAAAACCCGTCTAGCGCGGCAGGATTCCAGGTCTGGATACACGCCTTGTAGCCCACCCAAACCAACGTTGAGGGTCCCTCGCTTCGCTGCTGCTGTCACAAAGTATTGATTGACTTGCGTACTAATTGCACTACCTCAGTATTGAAAAGACTTGAATGTTGATTTGTTGCACTTTGCTGAAATTAATATCCAAAGTTAGTTAAAGTTGTATTCTACATGTCAGAAAGTTAATATATTAAAGAATTAATATAGTGAGTAAGAATAAAAATTGAGACTTGAACGTAGATAGAATTGTATTTTATATAGCTGATAGTATATAGCGGTTAGTAAGCTGATATTGTGAACACTATAGTATTATATGAAAGAAGTAGATGATGCACTTTTGGACAAAATGGAGAAAATAAAGTAACCCACGGGGGTTGGACAAAGACTTTGCACTTAAAAGATAGTACACCCGTAAGGGTCATCGCATTTCATAGTTAGTTGTTTCACTGATTAATTAGGTTGTTCTATCCCTAAAAGTATGCGTACAATGTAAATAAGTGTTTGTAACGTTCAAGTGTCCTTACCTCCCATAAAAGGAAGCTCTAGTTTACATAATATTAGTTTTATAAGTATACAGCATTCCAAAAATTTTATGTCTTTTTGCATTAACATCTATTGTTGTTCTTCTTTTCCCAGTCCAGGAGTACTGGGTTTAATGGGGGGGAAGGAGGGGAGGGCGGGGGAGTGTGGTGCCCCAGGGTCCTGGTTGTCACAGTAATGTCGCTTTCCTCACGGGGAGAGTGATGTTACGTTTAGAGGCAAGAAAGGATAACTGTCTCCAGGTACCACAAGCATGCAACATATCAACATTCACACTCAAGGCCACAAGGGGGAGCTTTTGATCCTATTTTACTAGGTGACTCCCCTAAATATATATATTGTGGTTTTTGGAGGGAAAGTTAGTCAGTCCTTCAGGGAAGCTGTTCCTGTCAGAGGACAGAGGAGAGAGTTCACGGAGCTGTGCATGCCCTAAGAGCTGCAGCTCCCAGGAAAGAGACAAATAGGAAGCCAAATATGTTGCTGTGAGCGTGCAGGAAAGCAAAGCATAGGAGAGGAGACCAGAGGGGGACCAGCACCGAGCAGGCTGCCTCCTTCTGAGGCGCAGATAACCGGTAGCCGGAACACCGAGGTAGTAAGGACCTCTACGCCTTACTTCAGAGACCAGCAGGACAGCTAATTGCACGTTACCTGTCCGCACCTACACCCAGGAGGCACAGTGACGCCACACAGAGTTGGGTTATCTAAGAGACCCCATAAACAGGCTAAAATCACCAGTCATACGGGTTTTGTCCTATCCTATATGGGGGACAGAGAGAGAGACACCACATCTGTGAGGACCTTACGAGAGGCTTAGCAGTAAGGGACTACACCTCAGCGCAAGGAAAGGCTATTGATTTCCACCTGGACAAGGGGACTCTAGGCTTGCCTCCAAACCGGCAGGACCCAACCTGCCCTGTGATCTGGTGCTCTGGACTGTGGCTGCTGAAACCAACAGTAAACAAGGTAAAGAGACTGCAATCCTGTGTCTTCGTTCTTCACTGCACCTCTTACCATTCTACGATCTACATTCTGGGAAGCCCTGGGGATATACTTCACTTGTGGGAAGGTATACCATCTAGCTGCCATAACATCACCCCAGCAGACCCCTTAAAGCAGCGTCGGTCACCCTGACCGAATACCACAGGTGTTTAAAGACCTTTCCCTTTTACATGGGCGCCCTGGGCCTCGGACCGGGTCACAGCCACTGTGACATCCTCATGTGAACACCGGACCCGGTACCGAGTACCCCATGGCCCTGGCAGGGCAACTCATAAAGTGGGCACTTATTGTTATAGGGGAACTCAGGTTACTGTGACTATCAAAGGGGCACACAGGGCAATATTAGTTTCTAGGGGCCAAAATATGGGCACTGTTTTCTAGGGCACTTGCACCTGGCATTGCTATATTATAGAGGGGTGCCTTAAAATTTAGAGGGCACACAGCAGGTGCAGTAATAGGGTCACATACGGCAGCAGCGGCTCAGTATTGGTGTATCAGATGCAGTAATAGGAACACATACAGCAGCAGCGGCTCAGTATTGGGGCATCAGGTGCAGTAATAGGGACACATACGGCGTCAGTGGCTCAATATTGGGGTATCAGCAGGATGAGGAGTTTGTGCAGGTTTGGAATAGATGGTGATGGGGCTGGAATATGAGAAGTGAAATGTGTCTTTGTTGTATTCTCTGCAGGTGAGTTGTTGCTGGAAGAAGTTGTCATGTCGGTCTGGGCCAGATGGAAAAGACGGGAAAAGTGAACGATTCCATCAGAAAGGACGTCAGCGGTAAGTCATTATCTGTAACTGTGCTGTGATCTCTTATATGTTCTGTAGGAACCACTGTATGTACCACTGTCCATATGGCGGTATTATCCATGTTGGTCGTTATATAGAGATTATCTTCAGTAACATCGCGGTCATCTTCTGAGGTTCTCCTCCACTATTAGGGCGCGTCACCCAGTTGTAATCAAGGTTACCTGGTTAGGGGCCCACTCAGAAGCTTCGCCTCCCCTGAACCAAAACCCTAGCTACGCCTCTGCACACACCATAGACACAAGGATTACACTCAGACTACAGATAACACACACACACACTACAGATACCGCACACACAAGTATTACACTACAGATACCACACACACATTACACACACACTACAGATACCTCACACACAAGTATTACACACACCATACACACATGGATTACACTGACTACAGATAACACACACATATTACACACTACAAATACCATACACATGTATTACACACTCACAGACTACACACACACACTTCTGTGGTGCAGGGGAGGCTGATGTCCATGTGCAGCTCTTCAGGTTCTAGTGCTCACAGCAGCACTGTCCCAGCACCTCCCCGGGGTCTCTCCTTCTCTGCTGGGAATGAAAGCAGATCAGAGCATGAGATAATGTCACCTTGCTGCTGACTGTGTGCTTCCAGGTAGAGCTAGGGAAGCCGTTCCACAGGCAGATATTACCTTTCATCTTGCGTGCTGCTGGCTCTCTCTACTGTTCTCTGACGCTGGTACTTGCCAGCATGCACGGATTGAGCGGCCCACTACAGACGCCGGCCCTTCTGGCATTTGCCAGAAGTGCCCAATGCTCAGTCCGGCCCTGCTCTAGAACATTAAAAATGCATTACTGCCATAGAAAGTAGGAAAAAAGCGCTAAATAAGGTACATATGAAATATTTATCTGCAAAAATTGCTATGAAAAAGGAAGGTAATTCACGCATAAATTGGCCAATGTATGTGAGCCCAATTGCCATATCAAGGTGTCCTTCATAATTGGGTCCCTGTCCTGTTTTATCACCTCTCCTGGGCAAAAAAGCCTACAATTTATGGGTCATGAGTGGACCAGCTAACTACTTAAAATCACCTGTGGCTATTGGGAGTGTGAGTGCACATGTCCAAAAAGGCTTAATACAAATAGAGAACAAGACTAGCATATCCAAGCTAGTGTGAACAGTCGCCAACCAAAAATACATATAAGTTGAAAAACGATAAAGGTTGCACCATTATTTACCAAGAATGATTACTCATTGAAAATACATTACTGCCATAGAAAATGGGAAAAAAGCGCTATATAATGTACACGTGAAATATTTATCTGCAAAAATTGCTATGAAAAAAGGAAGGTACTTTGTGCATAAATTGGCCAATGTATGTGAGCCCAGTTGCCACGTTAAGACATCCTTCGCAATTGGGTCCCTGACCTATTTTGTCACCTCTCCTGGGCAAAAAAGCCTACAATTTATGGGTCGGTAGTAGACCAGCTAACTACTTAAAATCACCTGTGGCAATTGGGAGTGTGAGTGCACATGTCTATAAAGGCTTAATACAAATCGAGAACAAGAGCAGCACCTCCAAGCTAGTGTGTACAGGCACCAACCAAAAAGACATATAAGTTGAAAAATGGAAAAAGTTTGCACCAATATAAACCTCCTGATTACATTCCAGAGGTTTTCAATGGGGTTCAGGTCTTTTGATTGGGCTGCCCATGACAGGGTTTTGATGTGGTGGTCTCTAAATTTTTGCCAGAGCTGTATGTAAACTTTTTTTTTTTTTTCATATTTTAAAAATGACAAAAAGGAAAATGGGTCGATGCAAAAGTTGGGCACTCTGCATGGTTAGTACCTAAAAAAAATAATGTTAAATCACCTTGGAACAATATAAAACTATAAAAGATAGAATTTTTTTTTTAAATATGTCTACTAATAATAATTGTCTAAGGGTCACTTCCGTCTTTCTGTCTGTCTTCTGTCTGTCTGTCACGGATATTCATTGGTCGCGGCCTCTGTCTGTCATGGAATCCAAGTCGCTGATTGGTCGTGGCAAAACGCCCACGACCATTGCCACGACCAATCATCGACGGCCACAGTCCGGCGGCAATATGGCCGCTCTTTGCTCCCCGCAGTCAGTGCCCGCTCCATACTCCCCTCCAGTCATCCAGTCAGCCCTCACACAGGGTTAATGCCAGCGTTACCGGAGCGCGGTGTAAAGCACTCCGGTTACGCAGCTATTAACCCTGTGTGACCAACTTTTTACTATTAATGCTGCGTATGCAGCATCAATAGTAAAAAGATCTAATGTTACAAATAAGAATAATTTAAAAAAAGGTTATTCTCACCCTCCGATATGGCGCGGTGTCCTCGGCAGAGCAAGCGGCAGGTTCCGGTGCTAAGGATACTATGTGTGTAGGACCTGCCATGACGTCAGTCATGTGACCGCGACGTCATCACAGGTCCTGCGCTCATACCAACCCTGGGACCGGAAGCTGCCACGTGCACGTGAGTATATGTTTGTTTTTTATTTTTTAGCCTGTTACATACGTAGCTGGGCAATATACTACGTGACTGGGCAATACACTACGTGTCTGTGCTGTATACTACGTGACTGGGCAATATACTACGTGGCTGGGCAATATGTTACGTGGGCTGTACAATATACGTGGACATGCATATTCTAGAATACCCGATGCGTTAGAATCGGGCCACCATCTAGTATATTAATAATAGTGATTGCCCTTGGTGTTAAAACAGGGAAAAGAAGTGGAAACCACTCATAACCAGAAACAACCCGAACACCAATATTATGGATACACCAGGGAGACCAGACTGGATCATGTAATTCAGAATAATATATTTAACTAGTAGTGGCAATATAGAAAAGTATAAAAATTTAATTACTAAACAGACTGTGTGCGAATCAGGACAGTATGTATGATAAAACTAAACCCATAAACACAATTTATATAGGACCTACCAATGGGCATGTGCAAGGTAATGAATCCTCCTTAAGGCCACATTCACATGTTCCTTTTTATCCTGCGGGTTCTCCCGCAGCGGATTTGATAAATCTGCAGGGCAAACCCGCTGCGGTTATCCCTGCAGATTTATCGCGGTTTGTCCTGCGGGTTCCGCTGCGGGATTTACCCCTACGGTTGATGCTGCATATGCAGCAATATGCAGCATCAATAGTAGTGTTAAAAATAATAAAATCATGATGATATACTCACCCTCTGACGTCCCGATCTCCTCGGTGCTGCAGGCGGCGGTCCGGTTCCAAAGATGCTGTGCGAGAAGGACCTTCGGTGACGTCACGGTCATGTGACCGTGACGTCACCGAAGGTCCTGGTCGCATAGCAAACCTGAGACCGGACGGCCGCGTGCAGCGCTGAGACTTCAGAGGTGAGTATAACATGATTTTTTTATTTTAATTCTTTTTTTTTTTTTTACTCGGCTATGGTTCCCGGGGCCTGGAGGAGAGTCTCCTCTCCTCCACCCCGGGTATAACCCGCACATTATCCGCTTACTTCCCGCATGGTGGGCACAGCCCCATACGGGAAATAAGCGGATCAATGCATTCCTATGGGTGCAGAATCGCTGCGATTCAGCACAAAGAAGTGACATGGTCCTTCTTTTTTTCCGCAGCAATTCTGCGCGTTTTTTTTTCGGGTTTTTTCGCATGTGCACTGCGGTTTCTGTTTTCCATAGGGTAACATTGTACTGTACCCTGCATGGAAAACAGCTGCGGACCCGCAGCGGCAAAATCGCCGCAGTTCCGCAGTAAAAACAGCATAGTGTGAACATGGCCTAAGGGATATTATTATTTATTATTATTTATTTATATAGCACCATTGATTCCATGGTGCTGTACATGAGAAGGGGTTACATACAAGTTACAGATATCACATACAGCAAACAAACTAACAATGACGGACTGATACAGAGGGGAGAGGACCCTGCCCTTGCGGGCTTACATTCTATATGGACAATTCCCTGAAACTATTTAAACATTTATTTTTTCTTTATATTTATTTTTTTTTAACAAGATACTTATAACATTAGAATCTCACATTTAGCAATTGCTCCTGGTAGCAATATTAGATTTTCTGTGGTGATTTGTGTGTATTTCATACCTCTCTTTCTTTCCTGCATACTATCAGGCATTCTTATAGCCTTATGTAATATTCTGCCATATCTGTATCTTTATAATCATTGCTAGTTAATCAAGAAATTATTCTGAATTACGTGATCCAGTCTGGTCTCCATAATATTGGTGTTCGGGTTGTTTATGGTTAGTACCTAGTCGCACCCCCTTTTGAAAGTATCACAGCTTGTAAACATTTTTTGTAGCCAGACAAGAGTCTTTCAATTCTTGTTTGAGGGATTTTCATCCATTCTTGCTTGGAGAATCCTTCCAGTTCTGTGGAATTCCTGGGTCTTTTGCATGCTCTGCTATTTTGAGGTCTAGCCACAGATTTTCATTGATGTTCAGAGAAGGGGACTGTGAGGGCCATTGTGAAACCTTCAGCTTGCGCCTTTTTGAGGTAATCTGTTGTGGATTTTGTGTCTTTAGGATCATTATTGTAGAAGCATTTCTCTTTTCAACTTCAGCTTTTTTTTTTACAACTTTTGTTATGCTTGCTTCAAGAATTTGTTGAAATCTCATTGAATCCTTTCTTCTCTCTACCTTTGAAATATTCCCACTGCCCATGGCTGCCACTAGGAATTTCGGGCCCCATACTGACAAAATTTTCAGGGCCTCCTTGAGACTCCACCCCTCGAACTGTCCACAGTCCCATCGCTTGCTCTTGGAAAAACTCCACTTCTCAACAATCACACATTAACAGTTCCCATCACCAGATCACGCATATAGCCAGCAGCTCTTGTTTTGGCCAAAAGATATTTTTAAATCTGCCACCACGACAAGGTGGACTCTTTTGGCTGGGCCCTACTCTACTCTAACCTATTAAACATTTGTTAAAATATGCAATTCAATTTAGGTATATTATTTTTCAATTTTTAAAATGACCAATAATATCACATACAAGGCACAAATACCGCCGCACCTTGACCAGACACCATATTACCACCACAGTGACTGAATAATATTTCATACAAGGGACAAATAACACCACACTATGACCAGACCACATATTACCACCACATAGGGACTGAATAATAGCACATACAGTACAAAGGACAAATACCACCACACCATGGCAAGACCACATATTACCACCACATAGGGACTGAATAATAGCACATACAGTACAAGGGACAAATTGTTGTGAATTCTGTGGCAGAGCTCCCTCCTGTGGTCACAAGTGGTACTTCGGCTGATTCTCTCTGTGAGCTTCTGTTGGTGGAGGAAAGTGGTATTGCGGCTTCTGAGTTTCCTACCTCAGGTGATGTGGTGAGGTCGTTAGGTACTGCTCTACTTAACTCCACCTAATGCTTTGATCCTGGCTTCCTGTCAATGTTCCAGTGTTGGACTTATTTTTCCCTGGATCATTCCTGTGGCCTGCTGCTCTGCATAGCTAAGTTCTTCTTTGCTATTTGTTTGCTATTTTTTCTGTCCAGCTTGTCTAATTGTTTTGCTGGAAGCTCTGGGACGCAAAGGGTGTACCTCTGTGCCGTTAGTTCGGTACGGAGGGTCTTTTTGCCCCCTTTGCGTGGTTTTCTTTAGGGTTTTGTGTAGACCGCAAAGTTCTTTCCTATCCTCGCTCTGTTAAGAAAGTCGGGCCTCACTTTGCTGAATCTATTTCATCCCTACGTTTGTCTTTTCATCTTACTCACAGTCATTATATGTGGGGGGCTGCCTTTTCCTTTGGGGTATTTCTCTGAGGCAAGGTAGGCTTATTTTCTATCTTCAGGCTAGTTAGTTTCTCAGGCTGTGCCGAGTTGCATAGGTAGAGTTAGGCGCAATCCACGGCTGCCTCTAGTGTTGTTTGGTGAGGATTAGGGATTGCGGTCTGCAGAGTTCCCACGTCTCAGAGCTCGTTCTATGATTTTGGGTAAGTGTCAGATCACTGTATGTGCTCTGACTGCTATGTCCATTGTGATACTGAATTGCCTATCACAACAACAAATACCACCACACCATGGCCAGACAACATATTACCACCACATAGTGAGTGAATACTACAATTCTGATCATTAATAATAAACCATACTATCACCATAAGTGCCGTTATACACAGGAGATCTGTACTTAGTATGCAGTGACTGTGTACAGGTAATACAGGGATCACCAGTGACATTATACACAGGAGCGCTGTATATAGTATATACTGTACAGGTAATACAGGGATCACCAGTGACAATATACATAGGAGCTCTGTATATAGTGTCAGTGTAAGGCAATACAGTGATCACTGGTGACATTGTACACAGGACCTCTGTATATAGTATACAGTGTATAGTGTCAGAGTACAGGTAACACACTGACTCACCAGTGATGTCTCTAGTTGAAGTCCTTCATCTTCGCTTTTCACCTTCATCCAGCACAAACCACCATCACTCCTTCCAGCCAGGGATCGTCTCTGCAGGAAATAACAGTTAACCCCTATGGTAATAATATCCCCAATCCTGGTCCCATGTATCTCAAACTTGGCTCCAGCCATATGTTCTCCCTTCCTGCCCTCATGAGTATCAATTCTGCCCCCATATGATCCCCCCACCCTGCCCCATCTGTCCCATGATCCTGCCTCATGATCCTGCGCCATCTGTCTCCATCGTATCCATACCGCACCATGTGTCTCCATCCTGCACCATGATCCTGCCCCATCTGTCTCCATTCTGCCCCATGTCTCCATTCTGCCCCATGTGTTTATATCCTGCCCCTGTGTCTCCCATTCTGCCCCATGTCTCCCATTCTGCACCATGTGTTTACATCCTGCCCCTGTGTCTTCCATCCTGCCCTGTGTCTTCCATTCTGTCCCCATGTCTCCATCCTGCCCCATATCTCCATTCTGAACCATGTGTTTACATTCTGCCCCGTGTCTCCCATCCTGCCCCCATGTCCCCATTCTGCCCCTTGTCTCCATTCTGCTAAGGCTTCTGTCACACTAGCGTCGGGCTTGGCTCGTCGCAATGCGTCGCAAATGTTAGTCAATGGAGAAAAAACGCATCCTGCAAGCACTTTTGCAGGATGCGTTTTTTGTCCAAAACGACGCATTGCGACGTATGCCAAAAAACGCTAGTGTGAAAGTAGCCTAAGGGCTTGCCATTTTCAATAAAAATAAAAACTTTCTCCTTACCTGGCCGCATTCCTGCAGCAATGTTCCCTCCTGGCATTTCAAGTGTGGACTCTCCGTCGAATGATAATGATGTCATACGCCAGCGACATGTGCACTGATGTATGCTGCCAGCCTCCGATTGAACTGGTGGCTTTTAACTATTACCGTGCGGGCCTGCACGGCAATAGAGTTTAACTGAACCTGCGTCCTGGATGCAGGTTAATTTACTGGACTTGCAGAATCCAGCCGCTGGGGCCGATGAGCAGAAGAGACAGGGCCCAATGCGGGCCCCCTCTGCGCATCGGGCCCCATACGCCAGTCAGGGCAGTAATGCCCTGATGGTGGCTCTGCCCATGCCATTGGCTGCAACACAACCCCAATGCATGATTGGTCCACCACCATGCTTAATAGTTGGCAAGATGTTCTTTTCATGAAATTCTGTGCCCTTTTTTATTAACACATATATTTGATCATAGTAGCCAAGGAATTCTATTTTAACTGCGTCGGTTCACAGGACTTGTTTCCAGAATGCACCAGGCTTGTTTATATGTTCTCTTGTATACTTCTGATTTTTAATTTATGGAGAGGACGTAGGAGAGGTTTTCTTCTGATGATTCTTCAATGAAGGCCACATTTGTGCAGATTTCTCTGAACAGTAGAACAATGTACCACAACTCCACAGTCTGGTAAATCTTTCTGAAGGTCTGTTGCTATCAAGCGGGAGTTCTGATTTGCCTTTTTAGCAGTTCTCACTGAAATTTTGCTTGGTTTTCCAGACCTTACCATACCTCCACTGGTCCTGGTAACTGACATTTCTTAACTACATTTTGAACTGAGAAAAGGGCAACTTGAAAACACTTTGCTATCTTCTTATAGCCTTCTTCTGCTTTGTGAGCCTCCACCATTTTTAGAGTGCTAGGCAGCTGATTAGAAGAACCAATGGCTGCTGTTTTTTGCCGCAGGGTTAGAGGAGGTTGGGCTTTTATAAAGCTGGGAAATTTGCATCACCTGGCCTTTACTAACAATTGTAGTGAAAAAGCAATAACCCTAACAGGCTAATTAAGGTCTGAAACCTTGGTCACTGTTATCTGAGCACACAAATTTCCAATGGTGCCCAAACATTTGCATCGGCCCATTTTGTAATCTTTTAGATGTAAAAAAATTACTAATATGCCATATGTAACTATAGGCCTTTTAGAGATTATTTAATCTTTAATTTGCTCAACTGTTCAAAATAACAGTAATTTTGACTGAGAATGTCCAAACTTTTATGTGCCGTTGTAGGTCTGCATAGGGGCTGATATGGCTTCAAGGGTCGTTGTTAATTGCTTCTCTCATTGATGTCAATGATAATTTTGGAGCCCCTTAAATCCAAGAGATTTTGGCTTTACCTAATAGAAGGGCTTTTCAACTAACCAGTATATTGTAATAGTTTTTGGATCCCTCTGACATCACATCTGACTTTTTAACATATGATTTTCTTATGAGGTCCGATCAATCCTTCTAAGTGTTCAGGAAACATTAGTTCTAATCTACAGATACAAATCCGTAATAATTACTACTTCAGATTCTGTTTCTCTCAGACAATGCAAGAGTTAAAAACCCCTACTGCAGATGCTCAGCCAGGTAAGCTCATGCTGTCATTTTTCATGGTGGGTTTCACAACTACGTCTGTTCTCCTCTGCATGTTTTCAGCTTCTATTTCAGTATCTAGAGAGCTGAGTGGGAGGCAGGCGCTGCTATAAATGTGAAAGGCCTGCTCTATTCTTATGCAGAGATGGAAGAAAATGACACATATTCATCCTCTCCTGCAGCCTCTCTTCTCTTTGTAGCAGGGATGCTTTTGTTCAGAATTAGCATTTAAAAGGTACTCGGCTTGTAAAAATAACCACTTATGTGCCCATGTGGAGTTGTACAGCTAATAAGAGGGTACTTGTGTGTATATCCACTCACCAATCAAGTTTCGACCGACATTGATTCCTAGCTCCGATGGTGCTTGCCTTCTCATTCACCTACTAAGGTACACACCATAGAAGCGCCAATAGTCATTCACGCGAAGTTATTAGAAGTCATCAAGAAACTGGCATTTGATATTCACTTTGATATTTTTGGCAAGAAGGAAGCATTGTTTTTGACACCCATGCCACATCTGTATATTCACACCAATTATCGAGGATAGTCTCCTGTACGAAATATCCCCTGGCCACAATCTAAGGAAGTAACACTTTCAGACTGTGGTTGGTGTTTAGTAGTGAAGCCAAATGTGGGTCTCCAGTGTACAGTGGTAAATCCAAACCCTAGGTGACAATGTGTTTATTAATCCACTTATGTTGGTCCACCATTGGGACAGAGGTAAAAAATGTGCCCCAAGCCTTGCCCACCTGGACTTCCTAGTTTCACAGCTCGACATGTAATCCTATCCATTTCCTCATGTTATTTTCTCTTCCTTTTTTACTCGTGTTAGCTTCTTCTCCACAGTCCTAATGCTTGAAATATTCCTAATGAATCATTCCCTGCTGGTAGGTGGTCTTTATGAGTAAATTCAGATCCTATTATCTGGTTATCAGTGGTTTTAATCACTAACAGTAAGCGATCCTCAGTTGTTGTTTAAGAATTTCTACACCACCTGATATGGGTTTTTAGTGGTTAATCCACATGTGGGTTCCCGGAGTTCCAGTAGTAGTTTCAGAACCTGAACAGTGATATTCTGACCTATGGTCAATGGATAAATAAAAACATATTATCCCAGTGTTTTTAACATCTTGTTCTTGGCAATGAGTCTTAAATCATGATTTGGGTCTAGGAGTAAATACAGAACCTGGTCATAGGTGATCAGTGGTGTATTGTGTTTGCAGTCTTTTGTGCTCAATGATGCACCAAGTGGTCAATCAGAAATCTAGGGCATTGGAGATAAGTGGTACTATACTCAACAGCTTAGTTTTTTGAGGTGTTTTTCTTCTTAACCAAGAAATGTCCTAATCCATCATGTCTGTCTCGAACTGGATATTTTTTATATACTGCAAAAATTTAGCTTCTGAGTTGTTATTTATACCTCAGCTAAAAATATGCTCCTGCTTCAATCTGTCCTACCGAGCGGCTGCATTTGCATAATGCAATTCTCAAACTTATTTTTGGTGTAACCAGCTTAAACAAGCCAGTCCCAAGCCTCTCAAGGGAACAATAGGAGAGAGTGTCTAATTGATGCTGGATTCATTGGGGCTGTGTCTGAGTTACATTGTCTAGGTAACAAAAATCTATTAGTTACCGATTGTGAGTAAATTACGGGTCACCTACAGTATTTGCTAAATTTGTACTGCTCAATTATGGAATCGTCGCTGTTTATTGTTCCATCAGCCTGATGACCAGAGTTTGGCTCTCTGACTGCCACTTTCAAGCTGGAGACACAAAAGAGAATAGTAAAACCAAAAACACTCAGTTTGAAAAAATGTTGCAGTAATCCGCAAGTGCTAGTAAAAGATGTAAAAAACAGGGTATTTGGTTGATACGTTTTTTGCAAAAAATGTATACTAAGCTGCTCTACCAATCTTCACGGTATACCCTTATCAGAGCAGTCCTAACTAATGTATGCAATCCCTATCTGATGTATTTAAAAACCTGATCATCTGTATATAACCTGTGTGAACAGGGTTCAGAGATCATGTTCACACACCACCAAGAAACTGCTCTGATAAGGGTATACCGTGAAGATTGGTAGAGCAGCTTAGTATACATTTTTTGCAAAAAACGTATCAACCAAATACCCTGTTTTTACATCTTTTACTAGCACTCGCGGATTACTGCAACATTTTTTCAAACTGAGTGTTTTTGGTTTTACTATTCTCTTTTGTGTCTTCAGGTTTCTTGGTGGTGTGTGAACATGATCATACAGACTTGTTCACTGTGCAAGTAGCCCATGTGTTCCTGTTTCCATAATTGTTCTCTTGTGTCTACAAGACTGGGGAGTTCCACCACTCCTCTTGGGCTATCTGCACAAAAGCTGTTCTACCCTGTATGCACACATGGATTTTTTCCTCTCTGAACCCTGTTCACACAGGTTATATACAGATGATCAGGTTTTTAAATACATCAGATAGGGATTGCATACATTAGTTAGGACTGCTCTGATAAGGGTATACCGTGAAGATTGGTAGAGCAGCTTAGTATACATTTTTTGCAAAAAACGTATCAACCAAATACCCTGTTTTTTACATCTTTTACTAGCACTTGCGGATTACTGCAACATTTTTTCAAACTGAGTGTTTTTGGTTTTACTATTCTCTTTTGTGTCTTCAGGTTTCTTGGTGGTGTGTGAACATGATCATACAGACTTGTTCACTGTGCAAGTAGCCCATGTGTTCCTGTTTCCACTTTCAAGCTGGGTTTCCATAAACCCGTCTCCATTTATAACCCAGTTTGTGGGACTCTTGCCTATTTTGGACACATCATACAAAGAGAGCAATCACTGGAGAAGGAAATCATGGCTGGAAGACTAAAAGGAACAAGGTGAATAGGAAGACCAGCAGCCTGATGGCTTCATACTATCAAGATAATGGCAGAGAAGACCTTGGTGGACCTACCTAGGTTGCACAAAATCGATCTTCTTATAGATCGTTCATCCATTAAGTTGTCATTCCTCGAGATTGAGCTAAAGACCGTTAAATAATATTAATTGTGCTATTCTCCCGGACTTTTGGCATGTGATTGAACCCAATAAAGAAAGACAATACTGACAAGTATTTGGCTCCATATTAAGTTATTTTTTTAAACCTTTTGACCAATCATTGTGTCAGAGTCCGGACCAACAAATGATCCTCTGATACGTGGATGAAAAGTCAGATCTTGTTGATGACTGATGTATGACATGTACAGTACATTCAACCAGATCTTAGGTGGTTGTCGCTCTGGTTGCCAGGGGAAGAACCATGTTTGTTGATTAGTCAGATAATTGGATGTTATTGTCCTATTTTTTTTATGGAGTTGGTAGTATCCAGTAACTTCCGAGATGGGTGTTAGATACTATTGATGGTAGAGTAAATATCTTTAGTGCATTATACCATCAGCAGAAGGTCAACTAATTGGTATGATTGTGAAGAATGCACTTAACTTTCCAAGTTAGGGTACCGTCACACTATACGATTCACCAACGATCACGACCAGCGATACGACCTGGCCGTGATCGTTGGTAAGTCGTAGTGTGGTCACTGGAGAGCTGTCACACAGACGGCTCTCCAGCGACCAACGATGCCGAGGTCCCCGGGTAACCAGGGTAAACATCGGGTTACTAAGCGCAGGGCCGCGCTTAGTAACCCGATGTTTACCCTGGTTACCAGCGTAAAAAACAAACAAACAGTAAATACTTACATTCCGGTGTCTGTCCCTTGCCGTCTGCTTCCCGCACTCACTGACTGCCGGCCATAAAGTGAAAGCACAGCGGTGAGGTCACCGCTGTGCTCTGCTTTCACTTTACGGCCGGCAGTCACAGTGCGGGAAGCAGACGGCAAGGGACCTGACGGACACTGGAATGTAAGTATGTAGTGTTTGATTTTTTTTTTTTTACATTTACGCTGGTAACCAGGGTAAACATCGGGTTACTAAGCGCGGCCCTGCGCTTAGTATCCCGATGTTTACCCTGGTTACAAGCGAACGCATCGCTAGATCGGTGTCACACACACCGATCTAGCGATGACAGTGGGAGATCCAGCGACGAAAGAATGTTCCAAACGATCTGCTACGACGTACGATTCTCAGCAGGATCCCTGATCGCTGCTGCGTGTCAGACACAGCGATATCGTATGGATATCGCTGGAACGTCACGAATCGTACCGTCATAGCGACAAAAGTGCCACTGTGTGACGGTACCCTTAGGATTAAACTTTTATCAACCATCACCAATCCTGAAAGTTTACAAGGTTAGGAATAGCCCTTTGACTACCAGAGAGGTTGTCACTTTAAAACAAGGAGGGTTTATGTTCACAATCCTCCTCTCTTGTTCAGAATAGAAAGTGGTTTTAAAGAGCATCTGGATGACCTGTCCTGACCTATATTTCACAGACAATCTAATGATTTGAAATTTGCAATAATTAATTTATCCTGATGGGCAAGCAGGCATTTACTGCCACGTTATCCACAGATTGCAGATGATTTCTGGATGTCCCAGCAGGAGGACATTTGTTGATCACTTTATGGTCAAGGGACCAGTAAATAAAAAAAAAATTTAAATGAAGTACTGGTAATTACGGCTTTTTATTACGAATAAGTTCCACTCCAGTGTCCACCTATGAGTCCTATCCTGTGCGTAGCTGAATAAAAAACTTGCCATCGTCTACAACTGCATTCCCTGCCTGACAGCAATTTAGCCAAGTGCCCTTGCTGATGTCACTCACAGCAATACACATTTCAAGTGCCATTGAATGATCATCAGGACAGAAAGATAAGTATGAAGACTCTCTTCATTATTCCACCCTCCTATGACACCTACAACGCAGCGGCCAAAGTGCAAACCAAGGAGAATGTGACATGTGTGATCTATGGGATGTAGAGATGGCGGTATGATGATTTTACCTTCAATTATATTTAGCTTTTTTTAACTACTTTATTCATTGTATGTTGATTGCTAGGGTTTTCATACAAAACTGAATCCAGAAAAGGTATTCCAATTTAATTATCCTGAAAAGACGAGTGTAACACTCTGAAGTCTCTCAGGACTATATTCAACTTTTTTCAAGCTCTTTAATGTAAAAAGCCACCTTAACCACAAAATACGGTATCTGCTGTGCTGCGTTCTCTGTCTTGGCTTTTTTATAAGCTCTGAAAGTCACTACTGATTGGCTGCACTTTACTATGATTGCTGATAGGTGTTATGGTTAAGCCTACCTGACTGTGGCCAAGGTCATGTGAGCCTTTTCTGGCTTATACAATCTTCTACATTGTTCAAAATAGCATCATTGGTGAATCTTCCATGTTCAGAATTTTTCTCAAGCTGCACCTATTTTCTGCAATGTGCTACCCCAGGCAGATGGGTAATTCCCAAAATACATGATATCCCCTTAGAACACATCTTTTCATAGTGCCTAATCTATTTCATCTGCATTTACACCTAATTTACCCATCATTGATGAATCATGGAGTAAACTCTCACTCCAGTCTTCAGGGATTTTCTCTGGAATGTATTATCCCAGGCAGTCAATTTAATTCCCAACATCCATGGTGTGCCCTAAAATCACATCTTCAGTTATGAGAAAAAGTTTTTGCCCTTCCAGATTTCCTATACTTTTGCATGTTTGTCACGCTTAAATGTTTCAGATCAGCAAACAAATATAAACATTAGACAAAGATAACACAAGCAATCACAAAATGCAATTTTTATATGAAAGTCTTTATTGTTAAAGGGAACCTGTCACCCCGTTTTTTGAGATTGAGCTATAAATACTGTTAAATAGGGCCTGCGCTGTGTGTTCCTGTAGTGTACCCCGATTCCCCACCTATGCTGAGAAATAACTTACCAAAGTCGCCGTTTTCGCCTGTCAATCAGGCTGGTCAGGTCGGGAGGGCGTGGTGACATCGCTGGTTCTTCCTCAGCTTTACGTTGGTGGCGTAGTGGTGAACAAGCAGCGCGCGATCTGCGCTGTCATCCCTTTCGTCGGTGGGGGCGGCCATCTTCCTGGGGCTGCGCGTGCGCAGATCGAGTGCTCTGCTGCACGGGGCTTCAGGAAAATGGCCACGGGATGCCGCGCGTGCGCATTAGAGATCGCGGCGGCCATTTTCCCAAAGCCGAGATGCAAACTCGGCTTTGGGAAAATGGCCGCCGCGGTCTCTAATGCGCACGCGCGGCATCCCGCGGCCATTTTCCTGAAGCCCCGTGCAGCAGAGCAATCGATCTGCGGACGCGCGGCCCCAGGAAGATGGCCGCCCCCACCGACGAAAGGGATGACAGCGCAGATCGCGCGCTGCTTGTTCACCACTACGCCACCAACGTAAAGCTGAGGAAGAACCAGCGCTGTGAACACGCCCTCCCGACCTGACCAGCCTGTTTGACAGGCGAAAACGGTGACTTTGGTAAGTTATTTCTCAGCATAGGTGGGGAATCGGGGTACACTACATACACTATAGGAACACACAGCGCAGGCCCTATTTAACAGTATTTATAGCTCAATCTCAAAAACGGGGTGACAGGTTCCCTTTAAGGGAAAAGGAAGAGAGGGCCCTGTGTGATAAAGTGATTGCCTCTCCCACTTAAAACCTAAATTATCTGTGGTTTATAACATCTTTGGGAAGCTGAGTTCAAATTCCCTAGCCACACACAGGCTTGATTACCTCAACACCTGTTTTCAGTCATGAAATCAGTTAAATAGGACCGGCCTGACAAAGTGAAGTAGATTAAAAGATGTTCAAAAGCTAGACATCATGCCACGATCCAAAGAACAAATGAGAAACAAAATAATTGAGATCTTTTAGCCTAGAAAAGACTATAAAGCCATTTATAAATCTTTGGGATTTCAGTGAACCACAGTGAGAGCCATTCTCTACAAATGGCATAAACATGGAACAGTGGTGAACCTTCCCAGGTGTGGCCGGCCGGCCGACCAAAATTACCCAAAAGAGCACTGTGACTACACATCCAAGAGTCTATAAAGGCACAGATGATTGGCCTCGGGGAGACCAAAACATCCAACACCGCGGAGACACCATCACGTGTTTCTCAACGCAGTGATTCCAGAACACTGCCCCCATCCCTTATGGGAAATATGCAGATGCATGTAAAGAAGCTGCGGAGACACCATCACGTGTTTCTCAATGCAAGCAATGAATAGCCAGGCCTTTCCCCGGGAAGGAACAACCACGGGAAGGGCAGCATCCTATGAAGGAAAGCCACCTATGCCAAGCATGGTATCCATCCACAGACAGCTGTTTCGGGGTTTTTGCCCCTCATCAGTGTGGAGTAGGAATCTGGCTATTAGGAGCAGTGCCTAGTAAAAAGGCTATAAAGGCACAGATGATTGGCCTCGGGGAGACCAAAACATCCAACACCGCGGAGACACCATCACGTGTTTCTCAACGCAGTGATTCCAGAACACTGCCCCCATCCCTTATGGGAAATATGCAGATGCATGTAAAGAAGCTGCGGAGACACCATCACGTGTTTCTCGACGCAAGCAATGAATAGCCAGGCCTTTCCCCGGGAAGGAACAACCACGGGAAGGGCAGCATCCTATGCTTGGCATAGGTGGCTTTCCTTCATAGGATGCTGCCCTTCCCGGATGCTTGCGTCGAGAAACACGTGATGGTGTCTCCGCAGCTTCTTTACATGCATCTGCATATTTCCCATAAGGGATGGGGGCAGTGTTCTGGAATCACTGCGTTGAGAAACACGTGATGGTGTCTCCGCGGTGTTGGATGTTTTGGTCTCCCCGAGGCCAATCATCTGTGCCTTTATAGCCTTTTTACTAGGCACTGCTCCTAATAGCCAGATTCCTACTCCACACTGATGAGGGGCAAAAACCCCGAAACAGCTGTCTGTGGATGGATACCATGCTTGGCATAGGTGGCTTTCCTTCATAGGATGCTGCCCTTCCCGTGGTTGTTCCTTCCCGGGGAAAGGCCTGGCTATTCATTGCTTGCGTCGAGAAACACGTGATGGTGTCTCCGCAGCTTCTTTACATGCGTACTCATCCAAGAGGTCATAAAAGACCCAACAACAACATTCAAAGAACTGCAGGTCTCACTTGCTTCAGTTAAGGTCAGTGTTATGACTCCACCATAAGAAAGAGACTAGGCAAAAAACGCCTGCATGGCAAAGTTACAACACAAAAAACACTACTGAGCAATAACAACAAAAAGGCTAATCTCAGTCTGTTTAGCCAGAAAAAATCTTGATGATCCACAAAACTTTTTGGGAGAATACTTGTTACGCTAGAGGGTATAGGGTACAAGGAGTGGACCCACTGGACCGTGGAACCGAAGCTACCCCGAACGAGCACTCCAGAGGAACCAACCCCTATACAGGGACTGTTAGGAGGCAAGCGCGGGGACCTCAAGAACCACGGAGGCCAGGACCAGGGATTGGCTCAATGAAAGCGACAAAGGGGAAGCTGAGGACCAGAAGGAACCGAAAACCAGAGGGAAAACACGGAATCAGGAACCGAGGAGAGACACCAGAACGGAGAAGGCGGACGGGTACAGGTACAGAGGGGAAACACTGGAACGGAGGTACACGGGAGCAGGAACGGAGGAGGAACACCGGTACAGGTACTGAGGGGAGACACTGGAACGGAGGTACACGGGAGCAGGAACGGAGGAGTAACACCGGTACAGGTACTGAGGGGAGACACTGGAACGGAGGTACACGGGAGCAGGAACAGAGGGGAGACACTGGATCGGAGGTAGACGGGAGCTGAGGGAAGACAAGAGAGGAACCAGGGTTACTACGTAATAGACCAGGGGAGCAAGGAGCAAATACGTGACCTAACTAAAGCAAAGCAACTCAATAATCAGGCACCTCCAAGAAGGAAGGAGGGCCTAAAGTACCTGACGCTGGATACCGATTGGCAGGAAGGACTTCCGGGTCAGGTCAAGCAGGAAGAGAAGAGGAAGAAGGTGCGCGCGCACGGTCAGACCTGACTGTGCCTGCGCAAGCCACAGGCGCACGCACCCAGATGGAGAGAGGACGCACGCCGGGATGCCAGGACCGAACCCCGGGGAGAAGAGGACGCTAAGCGCGACGCCTGGACCGAGCCCCGGGAAGAAGAGGACGCAGTGAGGAGAGCGAGCGAGCCGGCGGCAGGAGACGGAGCCACGGAAGCCGAGGTAACAGTACCCCCTCTCTTACATCCCCTCCCTCTGTTTTTAGATAAAAACCTCTTGAGAATGCGAGAAGCGTTAATGTTCTCCCTAGGCTCCCAAGACCTCTCCTCAGGACCGAAACCCTTCCAATCAACCAAAAAGAATGTCTTGCCCCTGACTCTTTTGGATGCCAAGATGTCCTCCACCTCAAAAACATTATCTGCAGAAACAGGAGGAGGAGAAGAACAGGGAGTAGAATGAAAATGATTAAGAATAACAGGCTTTAGGAGAGAAACGTGGAAAACATTAGGAATAAGGAGAGAGACAGGCAACCTGAGCTTGTAGGCGACATTGTTGATGCGCCGGAGGACTTCAAAAGGACCGATATAACGAGGTCCAAGTTTGTAAGAAGGGATCTTCAATCTAATGTATCTTGAAGACAGCCATACCTTCTCGCCCGGAAGAAAAGTAGGAGCATCCAAGCGCCTCTTGTCAGCATGTCTCTTCATGCGTTCGCCCGTTCTCACCAAGGCTTCTTTGGTCTCCAGCCAGATCTTGGAGAAGTCCACAGTCTCAACGTCAGCTGCAGGAACACCGGTGGTGACTGAGATGGGCAAAGGAACCCTGGGATGCATACCATAGACCACAAAAAACGAAGACTTGCCAGAGGATTCGCTAGGATGGTTATTATAGGCGAACTCAGCCCAAGGCAGAAGACTTGACCAATTATCATGATGAGCATTAGTAAAATGGCGAAGATAGGATGCCAAAACCTGATTGACACGCTCCACTTGGCCGTTGGTTTGAGGGTGATAAGCGGAGGAAAAATCCAACTTGACCTCCAGAAGTTCACACAGAGTCCTCCAGAACCGTGAGGTAAACTGCACACCTCGATCCGACACCATGTGAGAAGGAAATCCATGAAGACGGAAAACGTGTTGGACAAAGATCTTAGCCAATTCTTGAGCAGAAGGAAGTTGCTGCAACGGAACAATGTGTGCCATCTTGGAGAAGCGGTCAACCACTACCAGGATGGTAGTGAAACCGGCAGAATAAGGCAAATCCGTGATGAAATCCAAGGCGATGTGTTGCCAGGGAGCAGAAAGAACAGGTAAAGGAAGCAGAAGTCCAGAAGGCAATCGTCTGGGTACCTTGACCTTGGCGCAGGAAGGACAGGAAGCCGAGAAGTCAACCACATCTTGACGGAGAGTGGGCCACCAGTAAAACCGAGAGAGAAGTTCTAAAGTCTTCTTAACCCCGACATGACCAGAGATTTTGGAGGAATGACCCCAGTGCAACACTTGAGTCCTTTTGGATTCAGGAACAAAGGTCTTGCCAGGCGGTGGAGAAATCAACCTCACGGGAGCTACGGGGATGACCTTGACTGGCTCAATGATATGAGAGAGATCCTCTTCAAAATCTTGGGGTTGAAGGGATCGGGAGAAGGCATGTGCTTTAAAGTTCTTCGGAGCAGGACGAAAATGTAACTCGAAATCAAAGCGAGCGAAGAATAGAGACCACCTGGCCTGTCGAGGATTCAGCCTCCGGGCTGACTGGATGTAGGCCAGATTCTTGTGGTCAGTAAAAATAGTAAATGGATATACTGCTCCCTCCAGCAAATGGCACCACTCTTCTAGGGCCATCTTGATTGCCAGCAGCTCTCTATCCCCAATAGAATAGTTGCACTCTGCAGAAGAGAAGGCCTTAGAAAAGAACCCGCAGGGAACCAAGCGGCCAGAAGAAGACCCTTGAGATAACACAGCGCCAGCTCCGGTGGAAGAAGCATCCACTTCCAGGACGAACGGCTTGTTAGCCTCAGGCCGATGCAGCACAGGTGCGGAAGAAAAAGCCCGTTTAAGACTTAAAAAAGCCTCTTCAGCCTCAGGAGACCACACGATAGACCTGGATCCCTTCCGAGTGAGGTTGGAAATAGGCTTGATGATGGACGAAAAGTGTGAAATAAACTGTCGGTAGTAATTAGCAAAACCGAGGAAGCGTTGGATAGCTTTCACCCCGACCGGACGTGGCCACTGAAGGATAGCAGATAACTTTTCTGGATCCATCTCCAGCCCATTCTCAGAGACAATATATCCTAAAAAGGGCAAAGAAGATCGCTCGAAGAGACATTTCTCCATCTTAGCATAGAGGCGATTCTCCCGGAGACGTTGCAGAACAAGGCGGACGCTCCTTCTATGAGAGGACAAATCCGGAGAGAAAATGAGGATATCGTCAAGGTATACCACAACGCAGGAGTAAAGCAAATCCCGAAAGATGTCATTGACGAATTCCTGAAAAACTGCAGGAGCGTTACACAGCCCAAAAGGCATGACGAGATATTCATAATGACCGTCCCGGGTGTTAAAGGCCGTCTTCCACTCATCTCCAGAGCGAATTCGCACAAGGTTATAGGCTCCACGAAGATCCAACTTCGAGAAAATCCGCGCTCCTCTCAAACGATCAAAGAGCTCCGGGATTAAAGGCAACGGGTACTTATTTTTTATAGTGATGTTGTTCAACCCCCGGTAATCGATGCAAGGACGTAAAGAACCGTCCTTCTTCTTAACAAAGAAAAAACCGGCCCCAGCAAGCAAGGAAGATTTTCTTATAAAACCCTTAACGAGGTTCTCCTGGATGTATTCAGACATGGCAGATGTCTCAGCAGGAGACAAGGGATAGATCCGACCTCTGGGTGGCGTGGTCTCAGGACGTAATTCGACAGGGCAGTCGTAAGGCCGATGCGGAGGAAGAGTCTCAGCTTCTTTCTTGTCGAAAACATCGGCGAAAGACCAATAGGCAGGAGGCAAGCCTTCAGGACCCGAAGAAGGTTGAGAAACCGTAACCGGGCGAACAGAAGCTAAGCACCTCTCTTGGCATGGATGTCCCCATCGAAGGATCCCCCCAGAACGCCAATCCAGGACTGGTTCGTGAGTCCGGAGCCAAGGAAGGCCGAGGAGAAGAGGATGAGACAAGTTGGGTAAAACGTAGAGAGCAATCTTCTCCTGGTGCATAGCACCTACTTGAAGAGTTACCTCCTCGGTAACCATAGAGACGGACTCCTGTAGAAGCTTGCCATCCACGGAAGCAATCATACGTGGCGAACTCAGGGCGACCACAGGAATCCGGTATTTCTTCACCTCCTTAAGCCGTATAAAGTTACCTGCCGCACCCAAATCCAAATAAGCAAGTTCTGAGTCCCGTTTCGACCCCTGAATTATAAGGACCGAAAGAGTAAGAGGTGGAGAGGGTTCAGACACACTTAGGGAGGCCTCTCTTACCTGTCCTAAGTGGAGGCGTTTCCCGGCCTCTCTGGACATGAGCGCAGGAAATGAGACGAACCACCACAGTACAAGCAGAGGCCTTGTGCCAGCCTCTCTCTTCTGCGCTGATCCGCCATCTTGACCCGATCTACCTGCATAGGTTCGGGAGCTGCAGAAGCGGAAGCAGAAGATCGAAGAGTAGGAGGACACTGCACAGAGGAAGAAGAAGGGCGCATAGGCCTCCTCTCCCTAGCAGCCTCTCTAGAACGCTCCTGGAAGCGCAAGTCGATGTGTGTAGCGAGAGAAATGAGCTCCTCCAAGGTAGTGGGGGTATCCCTTCCTGCAAGCTCATCTTTAATCTTTCCAGACAACCCTCGCCAAAAAGTTCCTACCAACGCCTCGTTATTCCACCCAAGTTCCGATGACAGGGTACGAAAGCGTATGGCATATTGCCCCACAGAGAGGGAGCCCTGATGGAGGTTAAAGAGATCCTCAGTCGTGGAAGCGAGCCTTCCGGGCTCATCAAACACCCTCCTGAAAGTGTCCAAAAAGGTGGCAACACTGGTTACTATAGGGTCGTCCCGCTCCCAGAGAGGATTCACCCAGGAAAGAGCCTCTCCCTCTAAATGGGACACAATAAAAGCGACCTTAGCCCGATCGGTAGGATACTGTTGGGGTAGCAACTCAAAGTGTAAATGACACTGATTGAGGAAACCCCGACACAGTTTAGGGTCACCGCTATAGCGAGGCGGCTTACCCAACCGAGGAGGAGGCGCAGAGGAATTATCTGGAGACCGGGAGGAAGCTGTCTGCCAAGAAAGCAAGCGACCATCCACGGAAGCCATATAGGTCAAGATGTGCGCCTGCGTATCACGCTGCTGAACCAGCTCTTGCTGGAGACTGGCTAACTGAGCGGCATTCCCGGGATCCGCGGTTTGTAGAACAGACAAACGAGAATCCATTGTCTTCATAAAAGACATGATTCGGGTCTGGTTCTCTCGTAAGAAAACCAACTCTTTTAAAGCAGTGGCCCCGGCGGGGTCCATGGCCTGATTATTCTGTTACGCTAGAGGGTATAGGGTACAAGGAGTGGACCCACTGGACCATGGAACTGAAGCTACCCCGAACGAGCACTCCAGAGGAACCAACCCCTATACAGGGACTGTTAGGAGGCAAGCGCGGGGACCTCAAGAACCACGGAGGCCAGGACCAGGGATCGGCTCAATGAAAGCGACAAAGGGGAAGCTGAGGACCAGAAGGAACCGAAAACCAGAGGGAAAACACGGAAGCAGGAACTGAGGAGAGACACCGGAACGGAGAAGGAGGACGGGTACAGGTACTGAGGGGAAACACTGGAACGGAGGTACACGGGAGCAGGAACAGAGGAGGAACACCTGTACAGGTACTGAGGGGAGACACTGGAACGGAGGTACACGGGAGCAGGAACGGAGGGGAGACACTGGATCGGAGGTAGACGGGAGCTGAGGGAAGACAAGAGAGGAACCAGGGTTACTACGTAATAGACCAGGGGAGCAAGGAGCAAATACGCGACCTAACTAAAGCAAAGCAACTCAATAATCAGGTACCTCCAAGAAGAAAGGAGGGCCTAAAGTACCTGACGCTGGATACCGATTGGCAGGAAGGACTTCCGGGTCAGGTCAAGCAGGAAGAGAAGAGGAAGAAGGTGCGCACGCACGGTCAGACCTGACTGTGCCTGCGCAAGCCACAGGCGCGCGCACCCAGATGGAGAGAGGACGCACGCCGGGATGCCAGGACCGAACCCCGGGGAGAAGAGGACGCCAAGTGCGACGCCTGGACCGAGCCCCGGGAAGAAGAGGACGCAGTGAGGAGAGCGAGCGAGCCGGCGGCAGGAGACGGAGCCACGGAAGCCGAGGTAACAATACTCTGTGGACTCACGAGACAAAAGTTGAATGTTTTGGAAGGTGTATGTCCCATCACATCTGGTGTAGAAGTAACAGAGCATTTCAGAAAAGGGACATCATGCCAACACAATCACATTTCATGTATCGCACATTTCTTTGCTTAAGTACAGTTGAGTGCAGCCATTGATCTATTTGCTATGTAAGTCTTTTTTGGTTATGCACCATTTCAGACTAGATTGCTGTTCAGTCAGTTTACCTATATTTACTATGTACTATTTTTTCTGACTTGAACGCCCCGCCCTTCACCATGCTGTGATTTTAACTACATCCAAACACAGTTGGTTCTGACCTTCCTATAAATGCAGGCTTTACCATGTTATTAGCCAGAGGTAAGTGTTCACTCTAGGCAGTCAGGTCAGGGACCCATCCGATCTGAGATTACCTTGACGTTTGGTGGATGGGCTCACATTTTTGGCCAAATCTTGTGCTAAGCATCTCATGTGTTTTTTCATAGATTTCACAAGCCATTGTGCTATTCACATTTCATGTATCGCACATTTCCTTGCTTTAGTACAGTTGAGTGCAGCCATTGATCTATTTGCTTTGTCATCCAATAAACTTCCATTACGGTCTTCAGAGCTTTTCTTGTGTTGCACGTGTTTTATGGAAAGAGCTAACCTAGGTAATCACTTTAATTCCCCTAATCCACAGTGTACCCTAGGAATGTAACTTCTAATACTGCCTAATCTATTTCTTCTCCATTTATTAATCGTTGATAAATCATCCACAACTTTCATTCCCATCTACTGGGCTTTTCTTGTGTTGCACCTGTGTCAGGGGAACCCCAAACTTTTCTTTTTAGTTATGAACTTGCAGCTTTCTGGTGCCCCCTTACCCTCAGGTCAGTCAGGGAACTGCACCTAGGAGAAGTAGTTGCCGGAGCCGCAGCCCTGTCCCGTGCTGGTTATCGGGGCACTCTGCAGTGAGGGTGGTATATCTATCACCAGTCCCAGGCCAGAGATACACATATAAACCTCCGTCTGTCACTGCCATGATCCCCCAATAGCACCAGATTGGTATTCCGCCACCAGTTCCTCCTTAGATATAGCCCAGTCTGTTACCAAGCCTATATCGTGTCAGAAACCAACCCCAGGTAGCGTGAATTTGCACGGAGTACGTGTCGGTTTGATCACAGAACAAAAAGAGCAAAGCTAGCAAATTGATAAGTTTTCTCCAGAAAGAATCAGCAGTGTTTACAAAAATTACAAAGATATTACAAAAGAGACAAAATACAAATATGTACAAACAGTTATAAAATAAAAGGGATAAAGGTACAAAACTTACTAAATCTCAGTCACAGGTATAACGTGTTGATAAAGGGGATGAGAGTTCCCAAGGGAATGATTCAGCACCTCAGCATGGTGTCTCTCTGTCTGTCCGGCTCTGAATGCCTCCCAAAATGGACATTTCTGTTTTATGGTTTGGCCATAATCTTAGGGACTCCCACTTGTGCTAACCTCACATGTGGGCTGTTTCCTGGGAGATACACCTATTTTGGAAAGTTATCAAAAACTCCTTTTTTCATATCTTTGGCCTGGAAGCTCACAGGCCAACGATATTGGCATTATTTTTGCCCCTGTGATTTTACTGCTCTCGAGTTCTAACACAGCATGTGTGTGATTTATTGGTGCGCAGAAATTAATTTCCCAGGTTTCTGATGGCCCTAAATGCTGCAAAATGCTGCCATGCATAGCCCCAAGTTCCCCGGTCCTGGAAATCTAATTTTCATGTTTCTAGGATTAGTGTGTGTTATTGAACTTTAACTTTAAGCTTTATGCCTTGTAGATAAAGGGATTTGAGCAGAAAAACACATTCTGCTCTCTGCTAGCTGGCAGAGCCATAAACTCACATTCCAGAATCACCATTTGATGGAAGGGAGGGGGAGTGGAAATTCACAGAGAGGGGGGAAGGGGCTTCAAGAAGGATTTTTGATTTACAGAAACCATTGGTGGGAGTAGCAGAAGGCTCTGGCTGTGTAACCTGAACAATGGAAAATAATTCATATTTTCCTGACACCTTCCCTTTGTGACTGCACTATGGAGGCAGGACCTCTCGGTACTGCTCCATACCCATCTCTGCAAGCTCTCTCCACCGGGACAACCCATCTGCATTGCCTTGCTCACTGCCCTTTTGGTGTTGAACGGTAAAGTATTGCCGGAGGGCGAGGTTCCAGCGTGGCAACTTTCCGTTGGTACCGGACATGGTGTGCAGCCAACTCAGGGGTTTGTGGTCGGTCACTATGGTGATGGTGGGCCCGTACAAGTAGGGCTGCAAGCGTTGCAGGGCCCATACCATGGTACTCCTCTATAGTGGAATAGGCCACTTCCCTCAGCAGGAGCTTCCGGCTTAGGTACAGCATGGGGTGCTCTTAGTTCCCTGAGTTGACCTGGCTGAGCACAGCAAGGTGGCCAAACTCGCTGGCGTCAGTCTGTATGAAGACTGCAATCGATAACCCTTAGTATAGGGGAGCTGCTCAGGGCAGTCTTCAAAGCCTGAAAGGCCACCTCACAGTCATTGGTCAAATCGATTGTATGGGATAGGTTTTTCTTGGTGAGGTCCGTCAAGGGCTTCACAAGGCTACTATAGTTTTGTACAAAACACCTATAGTACCCTGTAGTGACCAAGAAGGACATCAGCTGCTTCTTGGTCCTGGGGGGTGGGGCAGGACATGATAGCATCCACTTTCCCAGGCTTCAGCTCTGGCTTCAGAGTACCACTGCTTAGCCGGTGCCCCAGGTAGTAAACCTCGCTCATGCCCATCTGGCACTTTCCCAGCTGGATGGTCAAGCCTGCTTGGTGAATCCACCTGAGCACCTGCTGCAGATGCTCGAGGTGATCCTCCCAGGTGGGACTGGAGACAGCAATGTCATCCAGGTGCGCCACCACGTACCTCTCCAGTCCCTACAGCAGGTGGTTGACCATCCGATGGAATGTGGCAGGAGCATTCATAAATGCCAAAAGGCATGACCATGGACTCGTACAGTCCAAAGGGGGAGATAAAGGCAGACTTCTATGCCTCGGGGCTCAGAGGAATCTGCCAATATCCCTGGCTCAGGTCCATAATGGATAAATAGCTCGTTCTAGCTAACTGCTCAAGCAGCTCCTTGTTGCGTGGCATTGGGTGTGCATGGGAGGCCGTTATGGCGGTGAGCCCCCTGTAGTCCACACAGAAGTGGGTGGTCTGAACCTTTTTTGGCACCAGGACAACAGGTGAGGCCCATGCACTCTTGGACTGTTTAATCACTCCCAACATTAGCATCTCATTGATCTCCTGGCACATGAGTTGCTGCACCTCCGCGGCATGCAGGCGCAGAGAGCAGATTAACTTTTCTATCAGACGATCCGGACGCATGCGCACTACCACTGGGCCAGCACTCCGCAACAATCAATAGTATCCGACTCACGCGTGCGCACCATCCATCGCATCCTGAACTCACAACCCGGAAGTTTTTGGCTTCAGCACAAGCACGGTACTCTTATAATGCACGCGCACAGTCCTCTCCTTCACTTTCACTTTGGAATGCGGCTAGGCTCCACGTCCCGGACTTCACTGGGCTCTTTCAGCCCTTCAGCCCTGCAGGCTCTGCCGATCCGACGTTTATTCTCAGGTAGTTTAACACTTATCGATCGAGCTGTGATCGGTCTGCTATTTCTATTTACTCATTATGTGTTGTATATATTTTCATAGTGGGATGCCCTATTACTTCCCCATAGAGGGACCTATGTACTAGTAAAGTATTTTTTCCTTTTTTTCTTTATTTTTTTCTCCTGTTTTCTATACTTATATGTCTAGCTTATAACTTCAGAGTGGTTTTCCTCCTCCTGGATTCTGAGCCCTTCCTTTTCTTGGCTGTAGCTATGAATGGTATACACTTTTACAATATACCTCTTCGATGTATTGTATTAAAAATTTTTCTCCAGTACATTTTCTTCGACCAGTTTCAGAAACACAGATGTAACTTGAGAAAGGCATAATAAGCCAAAACGTTGTATAAATAGTCTGTGAACAACCATCATGTCTACATTATCTGTGGCATCACAATATGATTTTTGCTGAATATGAAAATTACTACAAATAATTGACTATAATAAAGAATCAAATGAACTATTTTTTCTGCGTGCCGGAGTTCATCGCAGTTTGTGAGATTGTTTATTTTCTCATGAGCACCGATATTTACTGTGAGCACCCCATAAGCATTTTTTCTTTGCTGCACCTCAAGTCATGGTTAGGACATGGTTAATGTCCTGTTCTCTCAGGGTTAATTTTGCTGGCCCCCCTTTCGTTCTTGGAGGGGTATTTATACTCACCCCAGACTAGAATTCGCTGTCATCTATACTTTCTGTCCTACTCTGTGTGCCTAACCCCCTGGAGTGTGTGCCCGGTTTGCAATTGTTTTCCTTGCTCTCCGTACATTACTCTGTTTGTTTGTTCATCTGGATTTCTGACCTCTGGCTTCACTCCTGACAATCCCCTGTCTCACCCCTTTGGTACTTCATGATCTCCTGGCTCTGATCTTAGCTTGTTCGACTATTCTCTTGTGTTTATCCTTTTCTCTGTTCCCCGGCATCTGTCTCCACCCCATATCTCCTCCCACTCTGTCACATGGTTCAGGTCCTGTTTGTACCTGGTTAGTAACCCGGCATTTTGATCAGCTCCCTTGCTGCTGTGTGCTGCGTTTCCAACAGGATAGGATGTCCGCCGGATTGGGGTATGATTCCCGGTGTCCACTTTGTGGACCACTACCTCAGTCCTTCCAGGCATGTTGGTGAACATGGCCTGCAAAAATTTTAGCGTTGCTTGCAGCTGAGACTGCTGGCATGCGGATAGCAAGGCACTTATCTCCACATCCTCTATGGGCCTGTCGGCCTTCGCTTGGGCCATCATGTCCAGGATGGGGTTTTCCTCTCCATCCTTGGGCACGTTGCAGACCAGTAGGATGCAGGCTCCATGTCCTTGATGAGCCTTCATCATATTAACGTGGAAGGCCTTGCGCCTACCTCGAGCGTGGTCAAAAGTGATCACGTAGGTGACTGAGTTGAGCTGTTGGTGTATGATATACGGGCCTTCCCACGCCACCTGAAGCTTGTCTTTTGGTACAGGGACCAGCACCCACACCTTCTGACCCATCTGGTAGGTCCACTCTCAGGTGTTCTGGTAGTACCAATGCTTCTGGTCAGCCTGGGCCTGCGCCATGTTTTCATGCACCAACTGTGTCAAGGTCTGCATCTTGTCATGGAAGCGCATGACATACTCCACAATGGACACTTCTGGAGGGCTCATCTCTTCTTCCCATGATTCCCTTACCATCCCAAGTGGTCCCTGGACTCGCCTGCCATACAGGAGCTCGAATGGGAGAACCCCGTTGAGGCCTGCAGAACCTCTCGTAAGCAAATAGCAGGTGTGGGAGATAACGCTCCCAGTCATGTCTCTGGGACTTAACCAGAATTTTTAGCATTTGTTTGAGAGTATGGTTGAATCACTCACAGAAACCATTGGTTTGAGGATGATATGGTCTCGAGACCAGACGCCGCACCTGCATTTTCTTACAGAGAGCCTCCATTAGGTGAGACATGAATTGAGTCCCCTGGTCAGTAAGCATCTCCATGGGAAATCCTACTTGAGAAAAGATCTCCAACAGGGCACCTGCCACGTTATCCACCCTAATTGAGGACAGAGCCACTGCATCCAGATACCGGGTAGCATAGTCTACCATAGTAAGGAGGAAACGCTTTTCAGAGCTGTTGGGTATGGCCAGTGATCCCACAATGTCCACAGCAATCCTCTGGAAAGGCTCCTCTATCACTGGCAAAGAGATCAGGTGAGCTTTATGAGCAGGCCCTGACTTTCCCACTCTTTGACACATGTTACAGGAGTGGCAGTAGTTTGTCACATCTGTCGCCATTTTGGGCCAATAGAAGTGGTGAGACTGCCGGCCTTAGTTTTGCTGACCCGCAAGTGTCCAGCAAGTGGAATCTCATGGGAAATCTGTAACAACTCATCCCTAAATTGGTAGTGTACGACCAGCTGTCTCTCCCTCAACCACTTCTATTGGGGTTTACAGGGAACCATCTCCCTGTACAACCTCCCTTGCTCCCAGAATACCCTCTCCTTATCAGTCCCAGAGGGGGGATTCTCAGCAAGGTTCCTCAACATCTCCAGGCTAGCGTCTAAGCGCAGAGCTGCCTGGAACTCCTGGCTGGAGGCAGCCAGAAGTGACGTTAGGGTCCTGTCCTCACGGGGCCCCTTTTGGACCTGCTCTGGGTCCATCACTGGTTCAGTCATTCCTCTGGCTGAGGAGGGTCCAGAAGGCAGGGAGCTACTTGCTTTCTGGGCACTCTGACTGCGGGTGACAGCGGCTATATAGGCCATCTCCCCGGGGAATAACACAGTCCCGTCAGCCTGCCTGGCTATGAGTTCTAGCTCCCCATCCTCCCCTATTACCTCAGGAGCAGTGCTAATTATGGGACAGCTACCATCTGCTAGTTCACCTTCCTTTGTGACATTGGTCAGTTGCACGACATCATCTGCTTTATGGTTCTCGTGTCTCTTCCCATCCCCCTTAGCACTGACGCTTGCTCCTGTTAAGGGATCCTCAGCCATAACACCCCGCAGTGTACCATGGTTGAGTTCTCCTGTACCTCCAGATACATCGTTATCAGGTAAAGCATGCACGTTCACATCATTAGCATTAACATTACTATCAGTATCAGATCGGGGAGGGGTGTCGGGGACATAATAAGCGAACATCCTCCCCAAATCAGTTCTCAACAAAACTTTTGAGGGTAGGTTCCCGGACACCCCCACTTCCTTCACCCCACTCCCGGCACCCCAATCTATAAAAACCTAGGCCATTGGCAAGGGACAGTGGACGCCCCCTATCCCGTTGACAGTTAGGGTTTTCCCCAGGATAATGTCTTCAGGGGCTACCAGTTTGGGTTGGATGAGTGTTCGTTCTGCTCCAGTATCCTTGAGGCCTACAGAGACAGTGTCCCCAATGGTGACAGTCTGCAAGTTTTCACAGGCCCTCCCAACCGGCCCACCCACAAAAGGAACTGCTGCATTAGGCCCTGGGGCCTTGGAAGGAGGACTCTTCTTCTGCTTCTCTGGACAAGTGGCTCTGAGGTGTCCAGTCCAACTGCAGAAATAACACTTGCATGGATCAGATGTAGGCCTGGCATTGGCAAAGGGGACAAGGCGTCATGAGGATCAGCTGTCAGGGGCAGGGATGGTGGTCAATGGCTTACCCCCTTTCCAGATGGCGGTGACTGGCTTCCGCACCTCTGGTTTACGATTGGCCTCGTAGGTGTCCGCAATCTGAGCTGCGGTATCCGCCTCTTTTGGCTCCTGGTCCATCACGAACTGTCGCACCTCAGTGGGACAAAGATGTAGGAACTGGTTCTTCAACATCAGGTCCTTTAGCTGCTCAAAGGTGGTTACTGATAGTCCTTGGACCCACTGCTCAAAGTGGGTTCTGAGCCCATGCATCACATCACTGTAGCTGTCGTGTGGTCCACGTTGGAGGCTCCAGAACTTTTTACAGTAGACCTCAGGAGTCAGCTGGTACTTTTTTTTATCATGGCCTGCTTGATGGCCTCATAGTCTCCATCTTGGTCTCGAGGGAGAGATGCAAACACCTCCAGAGTTTTTCCTCTGAGCCCTGGAGTTAAATATTGGGCCCATTGGTCCTCAGGCAGCAGGTACTGTCTGCAAGCTTTTTCAAACCCCTGCAGAAATATGTCCAAGTCTGTGTCCTTGTTCATCAGGAAAATGCTTGGGACGGGGTTTAAAGAGATGAGCATTGCTGGACTCACTGCTGTGCTGGGAAGATCTCTGCCCCTGGATTCGGGATAACTTCAGCTGGTACTGTTTCTCTTCTCGCTCCCGCTCGGCCTGTCGCTCTTCCCGCTCCTGCTTGGCCTGGGCCTGTCGGTCTCGGTGTTGCTGAATCAGCTCGAGACGTCCCTCACGATCGTCAGAAGGGAGTTGCTCCAAGGCCATCTGCAGGAGAGGGTCCACACTACTCTGGTTGCGAGTAGGGCTGGCATTCACCAGTTGGTCCTCCGCAGCAGCATCACCTGTGCTTGGGCTGGCTTCTGTGGCACATTGTATCAGTTCTGCAATCATTTGGTGCCTGGTTTTGCCCGTGAAGTCAATCTGTCTCAACGTGCAGAGGGCAATAAGAACATCCTTGGTCTGCTGGTCATACCAGGACTCTCCAACTGCAGCCATGATTGCCAAATAAAAGATAGGACAGAAAAACAAAGAGGGGTAGGGTATAACTTCTACACATACAGTATTGTCTCAGATCTAATAAACAGTGAGTTCAATCTTCAAAACTTTTTGCCCAGGGTCCTCGCAAGAACCGTGCAAGTCTTTAGTGAGAGGAATGATTGCTCAAACCAGATCACTAATGCTCTATGATACCACCGCTGCCACCAATTTGTCAGGGGAACCCCAAACTTTTCTTTTTAGTTATGAACTTGCAGCTCTCTGGCGCCCCCCTTACCTTCAGGTCAATCAGGGAACTGCACCTAGGATAAGTAGTAGCCGGAGTGGCTGCCCTGTCCCTTACTGGTTATAGGGGCACTCTGCAGTGAGGGCGGTATATATATCACCAGTGCCAAGCTTGGGATACACATATAAACCTCCGTCTGTCACTGCTAGGATCCCCCAACAGCACCAGAACAGTATGCTGCCACCAGTTCCTTGTTAGATAAAGCTCAGTCTGTTACCAAGCCTATTTCGGGTCAGAAATCAACCCCAGGTAGCGTGAATTTGCACGGAGTATGTCAGTTCCATCATAGAGCAAAATAAACAAAGCTAGCAAATTTATAAGTTTACTTCAGAAAGAATCGGCAGTGTTTACAAAAATTACAAAGATATTACAAAAGAGGCAAAATACAAATATGTACATACAGTTATAAAATAAAAGGGATAAAGGTACGAAACTTACTAAATCTCAGTCATGGGTATGACGTGTCGATAAAGGGGAGGAGAGTTCCCAAGGGAATGATTCAGCACCCCAGCATTGTGTCTATCTGTCTCTCCGGCTCTGAATGAGTCTCAAAATGGACATTCCTGTTTTATGGTTCGGTCATAAACTTTGCTGTGGCTGATCTCACATGTGGGCTGTTTCCTGGGAGATACACCTATTTTGAAAAGTTATTAAAAATTCCTTTTACCATATCTTTGGCCCGGAAGCTCACAGGCCAATGATACTGGCATTATTTTTACCCCTGTGATTTTACCTGTTCTTTCGAGTCCAAACACGGTATGTCTTTGATTTACTGGTGGGCAGAAATTCATTTCCCAGGTTTCAGATGGCCCTAAATGCCGCAAAATGCTGACATGCGTAGCCCCAAGTCCCCCGGTCCTGGAACTCTAATTTTCATGTTTCTAGGATTAATGTGTGTTATTGAACTTTGACTTTATGTTACCTTGCAGGCAAAGGGACTTGGGCAGAAAAACACATTCAGCTCTCTGCTAGCTGACAGAGCCATAAACTCTCATTCCAGAATGACCGTTTGGTGGAAGGGAGGAGAGAGTGAAAACTCACAGGGGGGAGGGGCTGCAGAAGGATTTTGGCTTTACAGAAACCATTGGTGGGAGTAGTATCAGGTAGCTCTGGCTGTGTAACCCAAACAGTGGAAAATAATTCATATTTTACTTACAACCTGTTTTCTGGAATGCGCTAACCTAGGCAGTCAGGTTAATTCCCCAATCCACAGTGTACCCTAAGAATGCATATTCAAATACTGCCTAATCTATTTCTTCTCCATTGATCCATCATTTGTGAATTATCGAATAAACTCCCATGTCTCCAAAGCTTTTCTTGAGTTTCACCTGTTTTCTGGAATGCGCTATGCTAATTAATTACCCAAATGCACAGCATTCTTTAAGAGACATCTTCTAATACTGCCTAATTTGTTTCTTTGCTAGTTACTGCCTATATTTAGGATGAATAATGCAGGGTTTTTGAGCTGCTAAAGTCCCAGCTTTATACTTCTTTTATTTTTTCATTCTTCCTCCCCATCATACATGTATTATAAATAATTGTCTTTCGACCTACTCATATCAATCCAAGTACATCTCCACTCCATCTGTACATGTTTATTAAAGATAGTTTTTTGCTTTTATATATCATGTTTTATTTCATATATTCGAGATTTATATAACCTCCGAGCTGGATGTGTTTTTCTTTTTTTTTAATCCCACTTCATCGGTGTGTGCGTGCGTGCACAACAGCTCCGCCTAACATGCTGATGCATATTGAACCCGATTTAGTAACACTGGCTGACGCAATGCTGAAATACAAATCAAAAAATAGAAAGTGTGATGGTATGAGGATGGGAAATAATACAAGGCTGAGTCTTTTTTTTCTATCCCTCCTCATACATCAGCCGCGGCTCGGGATATAGAAAGTACTATGTATTGGGAAATGTGAGCGCAGAGCCAACAATACAATCAGCCGGCGTGTTACCATGGCGACTGCAGAATTAACGTACAATGGATCAGACAGGGTTCAGAGCAGACACACCAAGCTTATGTGTGAACTGAAATCATGTCTATTATGGTATTTCTCCCTTTTATAGAATATACTGGACGCCGCCATGTGAACTGATTTGGAGATGGCGTTCCGGCCATTTACAGCTGAAGGGAAAAGTTGGTGAACCCGAAATGCTATATATGTGGTTGGAAAAAACAAACAAACCATGGCGGAACTCTTCCAAAAGAGCACCACCCTTGTTCTCAGACTGTTAGTGGTATTGCATCACGACCACATTTACATCAATAATTGGGCTGCTATGAGGGTCCATAATAATTAGTGTTGGTGCGAATTCTTATGATGGACCTGGCCTATCAGCCATGTTGGTAATCTCAGAAAGGAAACCTGGGGAATCACCTCTTACTGGGCGGCATCTTCACCTCTTCTATTGATTAAGCATGTGCATAATGCCATATTTCTGATAACGAGGAGCCATATTTCTCAGGGCTCCCATCCTGTCCTGCGAATCCATTTTGTGTGGCCACAAAGGAGGCAGCTATATAGTGGAGTAGACCCTGTATCTAAGGCTTGGTTTCACACATCAATGGCTTCAGTATGTGTAGACAGTCTCCTCACGTACTGGAGACAGTGACACACGTAGACACATTAAAATAAATGTGTCTCTGCAGATGTCAGCGTGTTTTCATGGACTGTGTGTCCGTGTGCAAAACACAGAGACATGTCAGTGTTCTTGGGTGCGCACGGATCACACGGACCCATTAAAGTCAATGGGTGCGTGTAAACACGTACCCCACACAGATGCCGTCCGTGTGCCGTCCGTGTGCTTTTTTTTAAAGTCATTGGGTTAAAATTGAAACAAATTGTTTCAGTACACGGATGACCTACGTGCACACACGGACAGCTCCGGGACCGTTTCTTCCGGTACCGGAAATATCTGGACGTGTGAGACTGGCCTAAGGCCGGTTTCACATGTCCAGATAATTCTGGTACCGGAAAAAATCGGTACCGGAATTATCCGTGTCCGTGTGCCCCTACGTTTCTGTGGCACATCAGTGTGGCACACGTGCGGCACACGTGTGCAGCCCGTGTGCCCACTGGGTACCACACGCACCATGCTGGGTACCACACGTACCAGCATCTGGTGCTGAAGCCGCGATTCATATCTTCCCTGCAGCAGCGTTTGCTGCAGAGAAGATATGAATAATAGTGTTTAAAATAAAGATCTATGTGCCCCCCGCCCTCCCACTTCCTGTGCGCCTCCCCACCCCCTGTGCGCCCCCCCGCTGTTCTGAAAATACTCACCAAGCTCCCTCGTTGGCTGTCACTGCTTCCTGTTCTGGCCGCATCTTCTCCTGTATGCGGTCACGTGGGGCCGCCGATTACAGTAATGAATATGCGGCTCCACCCCTATGGGAGGTGGAGCCGCATATTCATTACTGTAAATGAGCGGCCCCACGTGACCGCATACAGGAGAAGATGCGGCCAGAACAGGAAGCAGCGACAGCCAACGAGGGAGCTTGGTGAGTATTTTCAGAACAGCGGGGGGGGGGGGGGGGTGCACAGGGGGTGGAAGGGCGGGGGTACATAGATCTTTATTTTAAACACTATTACTCATATCTTCTCTGCAGCAAACGCTGCTGCAGGGAAGATATGAATCGCGGCTTCAGCACCAGTGGGGGGGACAGCGCTTAATGTAGCGCTGTCTCCTGCACGGCACACGGACCCATTGACTTTAATGGGTCCGTGTAATACGTGCGCTCCCACGAACACTGACATGTCTCCGTGTTTGGCACACGGAGACACGGTCCGCAAAAAATCAATGACATCTGCACAGATGCATTGATTTTTATGTGTCTACGTGTGTCAGTGTCTGCGGTATGTGAGGAAACTGTCACCTCAGGTACCGGAGACACTGACGTGTGAAACCGGCCTAAGGCAGAGTGGCTTACGGGCACCTGTTGTTTCTGGAAAACAAGCCCCGACAGAAATATATTCAGACTGTGGAAAGTTCGTTGATGACCCTTGTGGCCACTTTATTGGCTTCTATGGTGCTCAACCATTAACCATGTAAGAGATGAAGTCAGGGGGTTCAACTTCATCCATACATTGGAGCTTAAAGGTGCCCAAATTAGAGGAAACCCATGATACTTGTGGGCCATGTTGGAAATTTTTCATTGTGGCCCATGAGCTTTAAGATATGCAACTGGATAGAAGATTTGTGGCTTATAAGGACATCAACACTCGTCATAAGCAGTGACCCACCAACACTAACCTGCTTATTGGGATGGATATGGCCATCACCCCATCATCCAAAGCAAGGACTGTCCCTGTAAGGCTACTTTCACACTACCGTCAGTACGGGCCCGTCACAATGCGTCGTTTTGGAGAAAAAACGCATCCTGCAAAGTATGCCTGCAGGATGCGTTTTTTCTCCATAAACTTTCATTAGCGATGCATTGCGACGGGTTGCCACATGTTGCATCCGTCGTGCGATGGATGCGTCGTGTTTTTGCAGTCCGTCGGGACAAAAAAACATTCCATGCAACATTTTTTTGTCCGTCGGTTCCGCTTTTTCCGACCGCGCATGCGCGGCCGGAACTCCGCCCCGGACCTTACAATGGGGCAGCGGATGCGTTAAAAAACTGCATCCGCTGCCCCCGTTGTGATTTTATTTCACAGTATGCATCAGTACGACGGGCCCGAACCGACGCTAGTGTGAAAGTAGTCTTAGGTGTCGAGTTCCCACCGCTGCATAGGGGGAATCTCAAACCATGTCCACTGCGGTCTCCCATTCTCCTCCAGCCCCAGTGGAACCTGCTCAGCAAAGACACCGATCCCAGCGTCTAGCTCAAGCTGATACTGTGCGCTTGGATACTGCTACCTTTCCAGGCTCTGCCTTTGTAGCCAGCACTGTTCAGCAGCGAGCAGGCGTTTCAGGGACTAAGTCCTGCTTTTCCCACACTGAGCATGCCCACGGGACAACCTCCCATTGGAGGTCGTGGGTCACATGCTCAGGTTCTGTTGTGGCTTCTATTGGACCATCAGGAAGGTCCCGGAGCGCTACTGCTATAAAAGGTTTGCATGGCCGCTTGTTATTAACGTGTGTGTGTGGATGGATGCCTGTCGATGGATGAAAGCTCCGAATTATTCCCATCCCTAGTGTTGTTGCCTGCTTGCAAATTGTAGAGCTACCTAGTGCCCGACAGTGCTATCCTGCACAATTGCACGAGTTGCTGAATCCAGTTAGCAGCGACCGCCAGAGCGGCGCCATGCACAGATAGTGTTCTTTCCTGGCCCTGGTTAGGGTGTTTAGTGGCATCAGCCAGAGTGGCGCTGCACACACTCCTGTGCGGGAAATATTTACTTTAGTTGTTTACCTGGCGCCGCAGTAGCGGTGTCAAGTGCAAGAGATCCCGAGGGACTCTTACCCTGAGTCTTGGGGCAGAGTTCTGTGTCGCCTTGCTTGCACTCTCTGTGCGGTATCGCCGCCCTGTGACGCAACAGGGTTCGCTTCGTTCATACTGGGTGAAGCTAACCCGTATGTGTACTCACATTATACCGCCATATAGTCCGTCATTACAAAGCAGCAGGTGTCTTAGCTGCAAGGTGGACCCCGGACTGCGAACACACCTTATATCATTTCCAATTATTATTTGGTGCATTCCGCCAGTCCTAACAGTCCCTTTTGGGATCTGCTACCTTGCTCCCTAGTGAGCCCCTTCACTCACTCTCACCACCGAGGGATCTGAAGATGACACTTAGGCATCAAAGGTGTTTCGTGAAAACCCTTTCAACTCATTGTGTGAGAGGTGTCTCCCTAACAGGACACCTCATGTGCCCCCTGATTTTAACTTTAAAGACGATTTCACTAGAGACATCAACTAGCTTAGCTTTATTGGGCATCATGAAGCATCTTAGAGGGGTTTTCTAGACTTGCCTTATACCTTTTTTTTTGAAAATTGGAGTAAAAAAGCTCAAGTTGCCCAAATTGAAAGAGCTGCAATGGCAATGTTGGGCTCACATAAAAGAGCCAGAGCTGCAATACCAAACACAACCCAAGTAAAAGAGTGGTGCTATATTATATGTATGATCAGGTCTAAATAGCAATTTTATACCCTTCGGTCGACGGGTCATTGTCGTAAATGAACTAATCGAACCCTTGTTGGAAAAGTTTACAATCTCACCGGTAACTGGAGCTATGGAACTATGGGGGCTAGAAAAGTAGTGGTGCTTAGTTCCAAGAATAGCACCACACCTGCCCGCAGGATACATGTAGTATTGCAAGTCGACAGTAAAATAAAATAAACTGCAAATTGCATTTTTCCATTTGAAAAATTCTGAATTTTTAGATTTTTCATAAGATCCAATATTTTTCTTTTCTGGCATCATCGCTTTCCTCCTAAGATCTACTCTGCAAGGATGTGCAGCCAAGGAGTTAATGAGCAGAAGCGCGCCGGGAACCAGCATGCGGTAGATGAGGCAGCGCAGGGTTGGAGGATGCGGTGGCCGCCCCGGACTCTGGATTCTGGTGCAGTCGTATGCCTCAGTGTATTTTAATGGAATATCTACTTCTGCTCTATGGGAAAGGAGCTAAAAATAGCAGCCGTGGGTCTCTCAGGGCTGTTCATTCTGTGACAGTGACTTGCAGGCACCAGATCGTATGCAGCCTGCAACAGGGGGGGGGACATAGGATTATTCTCACTCACACATCCATACGCTGGAGCTTCTTTAAAGCAATATATTAGGTTTATAGATTTTTTTTTACATTTTTTTTTTTCAAATTAAAAATAGATTTTTTTTTTCCTACAAAGGGAAGTCCATTCTTTCTCTTTTTCCAGACATGAATTTACAGTGGGAATATGCAGGGATCCTTCATGCCAAAGGAGATGGTGCATGGGGCGAAGCTGTGTTCCTTGCAAGCTTTGATCTAGCAGGGAGAGAAGCTTACCAGGTGAGCCGCACGCTAACCCTATGTAGCCATCCATGTGTGTTTGCAGGGATGCATGCCAGCATCATTCCCGGGCACAGATGAGGAGACTGGCAGCGGGGTGGTATTTCTTACTATGGTACAAAAATCTCTTTAGCTTTTGTAGCATTCCAATAGTGCTGTTTTATCTATTATATTTATTAGTTATTTTTTTATGTTTATGTTTAGCACGTATTATAATTTAGTGTTTCAATTTGTGATTTTTAAAAAAAAATATTTTGTTCTTGGAAAATGTTAAATCTCCACCAACCGACTGCTCTGTAGGATCCGGACAGGGAGATGGGTGAGACACAAATATGGAATCCTAGAATAACGGGGGGGGGGGGGGGGGTGGATGGAAAAAAATATATGGCGCCACCCTGTTTATTTTTAGACTCCTGAAAAGGCGTTTGAGAATTTGCTCGAAATGAGTTAATCTGGAAGAGCCTGATTACAATGCATTCAGGCACCTTTGCCTAACTTGTTCTTGCCCAGGATGCATTTTTTTTAAATAAATAATGATATTTGTGCCAAATTATGGGCTAGAGAAATGTAGATACTGTTTGAAAAAAATGATATAATAATATATTTAAAATGGTACAAAAAAATGGGCAAAAATGCTTTTAATAACCTAAATATGAAAAATATAAAAATAATGCAAACTACCGTATAATAATAATATTAATAAAAAAAAATAGAAAATGAAATAAGAAATAAAATAATATAAAAATAATGCGAAAAGAGATAATATAATTATTTAAAATAAAATAGTATAAAAATAATACAAAAAAATAAAATAATCTAAACATAAAACTGAAAATAATAGCAAAAATAATACAAAAATATAAATATCGTAATGATAACAAAGTAATAATACAGAAAATAATAATCTAAAAATAACTAAAAATGATCTAAAATAGTCTATAAATAAAACACAAACTAATAATCTAAAAATAAAACAAAAATATAAAATAATGTAAAAACAATAGCAAAGAATAATAAAAAAATAATATAAATTTAATAAAAAAATACAATAACATAAAACATATTAATAAAATGATATGTAGTGAAATTCTTTTCCTGGCTTTATCATAAAATTTAAATAACAAGATATTAACGTGTCACCGGGGAGACGGACAGGCCTCGTTTAGATGCATAATTACCCATACACACTAATTAAACCCTACCAGCCCACCCCGTGTGTTTATTTGCTAAGCTCTGCAGCATATTGCAGCTCATGAAACAAGGGATAATTCTGCGATGTTGCTACAAATAAAAACCTCCCCAGGAAAAATCCAAATTCCCATGGAATAAGGGAGCAGATGGTTATAATTTTCAATTACCCCCACTTTCGAAATATTAAAATAATATTATAACCCTAATGAATAATGATTCATTTCTAACGGCCTTGTTCACTTTTCCCAGCCTGTGTAAGAAAAAAAAAGCAGTGAAGGATTTGCATAACACAGTGGTATAAAGGATCTGCATTGGTAATATGATGGCGTTCGAGTGGTTACACTCCTGTTCTTTGTAAGCGATAGCAATACCAAAACCCCCCCTTGCATGGTGAGCGGGGGCTCTCTGTAGCCTTACGCGCGCACAGTCATCGGTTCCAGCTTTCAACTCATAAAATATATATAACCGGTATTTAATAAAACCCAGAATGAGGTGATGGCAAATCAAAAGCAATCATTTACCATAGACGATAATGTAATATGATTGAGGCTGATTGCAGGCACGGGTTGGCTGGTTGGGCACCGCAGGAGCAATGTTACTATGGTCTGTGAAAGACGCCAAGCTCCACCCTTACAGAAGAAAGCATAAATAGTAATTCCGTGCCTCATCACATTAGCAGAAATTACCTTATGAGGCCACCAACATGACCCCTAAGGCGTTGCTATGATATTTGGATTTGACTTGGGTGCCTAAAGGGGACCTAAAGTGTCTCAAGTGCCTTGAAACCTTTATCAAAAAATATACCTATAGAAGATTGATGACATCAGAGACAGTTTTGGTCAACAACCCCCAGAGCCCTTCCTCCCGACTTCCCAGCCCTCCACCTCCAAAACCAACTTCTCCACCATTACAGAAGATCGACTCTCCAGTCTACTCTCAAGATCACATCTCACCACCTGTGCACTTGACCCGATCCCATCCCACTTCATCCCAAACCTCACCACAGTCTTCATCCCAACCCTAACCCATCTCTTCAACCTATCACTAACAACTGGTGTTTTCCCCTCAAGCTTTAAACATGCCTCCATCACACCTATCCTCAAAAAGCCCTCTCTTGACCCATCCTCTGTATCTAGCTATCGCTCTATATCACTTCTCCCCTATGCCTCCAAGCTACTGGAACAACACGTCTAACTTAAACTGTCCTCCCATCTCTCTTCTCGCTCCCTCTTCGACCGCTTACAATCTGGCTTTCGGTCACACCACTCCACTGAAACTGCCCTAACTAAGGTCACCAATGACCTCCTAATCGCCAACAGCGACACTACTCTGTCCTCCTCCTCCTGGACCTGTCGGCTGCCTTTGACACAGTGGACCATTCCCTATTATTACAGACCCTCTCATCCCTTGGCATCACAGACTTGGCCCTATCCTGGATCTCGTCATACCTAACAGACAAGACATTCAGCGTCTCCCACTCACACATCCCCTATCTGTCGGAGTCCCACAAGGTTCAGTCCTAGGGCCCCTGCTCTTCTCCATTTACACCTTTGGCCTGGGACAGCTCATAGAATCTCATGGCTTTCAGTATCATCTCTATGCTGATGACACACAGATCTACATCTCTGGACCAGATATCACCTCCCTACTAACCAGAATCCCTCAATGTCTGTCCACTATTTCATCCTTCTTCTCCGCTAGATTTCTGAAACTTAACATGGACAAAACAGAATTCATCATCTTTCCCCATCTCACGTGACCCCCCAACGAACCTATCCATTACAGTAAATGGCTGCCCACTCTCCCCAGTCTCACTAGCTCGCTGCCTCGGAGTAATCCTTGACGCTGATCTCTCCTTCAAACCACATATACAAGCCCTTTCCACTTCCTGCCGACTTCAACTCAAAAATATTTCACAAATCCGTTCATTCCTCAACCAAGAATCTGCAAAAACCCTAGTCCATGCCCTCATCATCTCTCGCCTTGACTACTGCAACCTCCTGCTCTGTGGCCTCCCCTCGAACACTCTCGCACCCCTCCAATCTATTCTACACTCTGCTGCCCGACTAATCCACCTGTCCCCCCGCCATTCCCCAGCTTCTCCTCTCTGTCAATCCCTTCACTGGCTCCCCATTGCCCGGAGACTTCAGTACAAAACCCTAACCATGGCGTACAAAGCCATCCACAACCTGTCTCCTCCATACATCTATGACCTCGTCTCCCGGTACTTACCTACACGCAACCTCCGATCCTCACAAGACCTCCTTCTCTACTCCCCTCTTATCTCCTCTTCCCACAATCGTATACAAGATTTCTCTCGCATATCACCCCTCCTCTGGAACCCTCTACTACAACACATCAGACTCTCGCTAACCATCGAAATCTTCAAAAAGAGCCTGAAGACCCACCTCTTCCGACAAGCCTATAACCTGCAGTAACCACCGATCGACCAAACCGCTGCATGACCAGCTCTACCCTCGCCTACTGTATTCTCACCCATCCCTTGTAGATTGTGAGCCTTCGTGGGCAGGGTCCTCTCTCCTCCTGAACCAGTTATGACTTGTATTGTTTAAGATTATTGTACTTGTCTTTATTATGTATACCCCCCCTTACATGTAAAGCGCCATGGAATAAATGGCGCTATAACAATAAATAATAATAATAATAATAATACCTGGGACATCTTTGGTGTCACGTTAAGCATTTTGGAATCTGTAGGCAATCCATTTTCTGCAATATTATGCCCCACAATGGTTGTAGTGGAAAATGTTGTAGGCCTGTAAAAGGGCCCATATTCGTCTATTTCAGATTCATGTGCTTGAACCCCTTATCACATTTCTTTGATATGAGGAAGTGGTACTGAGCAAGTCCACCTTAAAATGCTCCTCATATCTGGTTTTTACAATCCATTGTATTTTGACTGTTGAGAACAGGCAGCTTACATAGCAGAAATTAAAATAGAGATTCCCCCACCTTTGGAGGTACCAGTACATACCGCCACAGTCCTAGCCACACAAGTCACGAAGACTTGCTTTTGTCTGCCCTTTCCATAATTTTTTCTTGGAGGACGTCTAGAGAGGGGATCATCCAAGGAGGCTCATAAAGCAAAACCATGTGTGCTACAGGATCCATAGAAAGAGCAGGTCCAGACCAGGTTGGGTCATTTTTCATAGGTCTTAAAAACCTATGCTGTGATCTTATCACCACTGGTCCTTCAACTAGAATTATGAAACAGAGATAGGGTCTAAAAAACACAAAGTGCTCCTGTCCCAGGTGGCCAAGGGTTAGGTAGTGATAACCAGCATCATAAGGGGGTCCCTGTAATCTTTGTAGGTCTATAGAAAGAAAATTGATCCAACCCGATCTGGTTCGACATTCTACACACCTTATTGATGTCACTTGGTCTACCTCTGTGGTACGTATGCCCTTGGATGAGAGTGCTACCAGATTTTTTACTATCGGGTTCCTCATGACTTTAAGGAACAAAAAAAGATGTGGAACCTTGATGTTCAATTTTTTTTGCCAATCCTCTTTAGAGAGAACACATGGTGGTTGAGTTTCAAAATAGTCCAAAACATGAAAAAACTGAAAAGTCAATCGGAACTAGGTTAATTCCATTCAAGTTATCTAGGTGGTCTTCAGGACTATACCAGGGGTCGTGTAAGGAAGGATAATCTTTATATGGTTGACCATGCTTGATCCATGATGACTAGGTGAAGACGCTTGTATGAATGAAAATAAGTATTGCATAAGACAGATCTTATTGATCTTCTCTAGATCAATAGTATACATTGCATGGATTTACATATATTCAAGAGCCAATGGACAATTGATCCCGTATATTTGATTATATAAGCTTGCGGAGTGTCGCTGTTTTCAGGAAAACATGTCTCTTGTAGTGGACTGGTGTTACTGGGGATCTTAAGTATCAGCCTACTTTACAATACCTATCTTATTTACCACTAGTTAATTTTTATAGCAGTAGCTTTAAACTTAAGGGGGTTGTCTGTCTAATACAACTCCATGTGAAATTCTATTAGTCAGCTAAAAGAAACAGACCACTTTATGTGCTAAAGCTATAATAGCGTCATGTAGCATGGGTTTTGGCTCTGAATTATGACTGATACACAGTGATTTCGATGGATTGCTTGTAACACCTTGTTTCTCCTATAGGGGCAGTGCAGGGAAATTTAGCAATTGAAAAAAAAACCTTGCTCCACCTAACTTTGATGGTGGAGACTACAGCTGGCAACAAAAGGATTGGATATTAAAATCCAACCCATATAAATTAGTAGCATGTAAACGTTTATGCACCCCATGTCAAAATTACTGTTATTGTGAACAGTTAAGCAAGTTGAAGGTGAAATGATCTCTAAAAAGGCCTAAAGTTAAAGACGACACATTCACTTTGTATTTAGGCAAAAAAAGAAATGTATATATCTACTATATAATTGTCTAAGGGTAACTTCCTTCTTTCTGTCTGTCCTTCTGTCTGTCCTTCTGTCTATCACGGATATTCATTGGTCGCGGCCTCTGTCTGTCATGGAATCCAAGTAGCTGATTGGTTGTGGCAAAACGCCCACGACCATTACCACGACCAATCAGCGACTGGCGCAGTCCGGCGGCAACATGGCCACTCCTTCCTCCATTCAGTCGGTGACCGCTCCATACTCCCCTCCAGTCAGCCCTCACACAGGGTTAATGGCAGTGCTAATGGACCATGTTATGCTGCGGTGTAACACACTCCATTAACGCTGCTATAAACCCTGTGTGACCAGCTTTTTTTTACTATTGATGCTGCCTATGCAGCCTCAATAGTAAAAAGATCTAATGTTAAAAATAATCATATACTCTCATTCCGGTGCCTTTCCCGCTCCTCGCAACGCTCCGGTGACCGCTCCATGCAAGCGGCAGGTTCCGGTGGCAAGGATGGTATGCGACAAGGACCTGCCATGACGTCACGGTCATGTGACCGCGACGTCATCACAGGTCCTGCAAGAAAGACCTGCCATGACGTCACGGTCATGTGACCGCGATGTCATCACAGGTCCTGTGCCCATACCAACCCTGGGACCGGAAGCTGCCACGTGCACCGCACACAGGGCCAGGACTTCAACGGAGGATGAGTATATGTTTATTTTTTATTTTAAGTCTGTATACTACATGGCTCTTTGCTGTATACTCCGTCGCTGTGCAATATACTACGTGGCTGGGCAATATACTACGTGACTGGGCAATATACTACGTGGCTGGGCAAACAACAGAAGAACAGAGGATGATACATAGGCCAAAATAGATATAAAAATAGAAAAAACTTTATTCGAATAATATACAGAGAAACAGGTGAGTAGGTGGATGCCACCACAGTGCATATGTACAATCAAGCGAAACGGGATGGGTAGACCATGGCAATTAGATTATAAGTAATATATACTCCATGATAGGTGACCCTATCATACATGTGAATGGATATAAATATAAATCGCACTGATGGCCCCTAACATATAGAAATGGATATACCAGCCTATTTTCTCATGTACAGCACCATGGAATCAATGGTGCTATATAAATAAATAATAATAATAATAATAGCTGAGTAAATAGCCGTGACAAAGAGAAGTCAATAAAAATGATATAGCATACCCAGATATAGGTGCAATGAATCACCAAGGCAGTCACGAGAGGGGAGCAGCAGGAAGCCAAAGGTCACCGCATCACCCCGACGCGCGTTTCGGCAAAGCCTTCGTCAGAGCCTACACATATCCCTGCGGTGGGACCTCCTCTCACCGGGCCGACATCTTCATGGAGGATGGGGTCCGCAGCATCGCCCCACTTTTCCTGCTGCCGCCAACCTCTTGAATCAGCAATCCTGGCTCTTGTGACCCCAGTCCCCCAGGTAAGATACCTTTGGATTAAAAGATGCACTCCATTTTTCCTTCCAACTTGTAGGGAAAAAGTGCGTCTTATAATCTGAAAAATATGGCACATTTCAGAACTGAGGAAAGGGTAACTTGAAAACGCGTTGTCATCTTCTTATAGCCTTCTCCTGTTTTGTGGGTCTCCACCATTTTCAGAGTTCTAGGCAGCAGCTTAGAAGAACCCATGGCTGCTGTTTTTTTTGTCACAAGGTTAGAGGAGGCTGGGTTTTTATAAAGTTGGGAAATTTGTATCACCTGGCCTTTCCTAGTGATGATAGTGAACAAGCCATTACTCTAACAGGCTAATTAAGGGTTGAAACCTTATTCATTAACATTCATTCATCTAACATTTTCTGAGCACAAAAATCTTCACGGGTGCTCAAACTTTTGCATCAGCCCATTTTTCTTTTTGTAATTATTTAAATGTAAAATATGACTATATATTATTTATTTATTGCCTAAAATACAAAGGAAATTTGCCAACTTTAATTTTAGCCCTTTTAGAGATCATTTCATCTTCAACTTGCTTTACTGTTCACAATAACAGTAATTTTGACTAAGGGTGCCCAAACTTTTACATGCCACTGTAGATGGTAATTATGAAATCCCTTTGCCCAGAGACACACTATAGAAAAATTGCTCATCTTTGCATTCATCATACTTCTCCTCCAGGCAATCCTTGGCCATACATCTTGCTAGATCTTCTTCAATTGGTTGTGGGATACCCCATGTTGAACCTCCTTTTATTTTCTACAACCTAAAGCCACATCCAGAGCTATTTTCTACATTGGAGAGTGTTTAGTACACAGGTGTGAGACACCTAAAATGCTAGGCAGCAAATTCTGTAAAATTCTGTAATAGGGTCAAGATAGTTCCCACTTTCCCTGCTCCTTTCTTTCCTTTGGACGCGGTGAGGTTACATAGCTGTAACACCATACTGCTTCTGAAAGTGGCCTTATTGCCTCCAAGAGTGGTTGCCATGTTGCCATCTACTGTAGGGTGGAGGGCAATTAGCAGTTGGACAATCTCCCCTTCAACACTCTTTCCAATCTTACCTTGGCCCTGGTGGTTGCTCGTGCCTGGGCAGTATTGGTTCTATGTTTTATGAAGCCCCATCTTGGGTACATGGGGGAACTGCAGTACGACACACTGCCCTGGCTGCTATTAATCACTAAAATTGTATTCTTTTTTGGAATCGATCCTGCAGTTACATAATTTCTGTTATAGAGAAGCTAAACAACTCGTGACTCCGGTATCTGGCGCTTGAAATGTGTGAATTTTATAACACATGGTTCCAAAATCTCTAAAGGTTTTTGAATTGTTTTTGTAAATGCACCTTTTTCTATACCGCAGCACCCCAGCTACCTGACTGCAGAGAACTGCAGCTGCCCACATGCAGAAGAAAATACTCCAAGGATCGGTGGAGGTCCCACAAGTTTGACCCAAGTGATGATATATTCTAGCTATATGCTATTACTTACTGAGATGCTTGGAACCCTTTAAGAATCAAATAAATGAATGCACACTCAGACTAACCCAATGGGAATCAAATAACTTTTTGAACTCTTGTGTTTCATGATTGTAGAACCTATTGCCTGATTTCTTAGCCGGTAGTTTTGAGATCAGTCAGTCTAGTACTTTCTTTCAATTAATAGCACAAGAAGCAGGAAGCTACTTCTGTTGAAGGGTCATCCTGAAAGTTCTTGACCCATGTGCAGAAGTTAAAACTTCACCCAACCATCATTGTGTCCACTTTCATACTATAAGCACTTAAGATATTGGATATATATCTAGCTTAAAAACCTTTGTAACTGTCCATATGATTCTTAACCAGTCTCAGTGGAGAGTTTCCCAGTATTTCCTAAAATTTTGTAAGCTTGGACAATTGGCTGATTCACTACTTGAGCTTTTATTGACAGATCACAGGGTTAAAAAAAAGAACTGGGTTGTTATTATGAGATCTGTGTACTAGATCCTAGTGACCCTGTTATGAATTCAGAACCTACTTAGTAAACTAGACAATCTGAGGAACTTACATGCTTTGAGACCCCCTCAAACATCTCGTAGGTCTAGTGGTTAATCCATGGCCGCTCTTGTTCTCATCAGTACATTAAAAATAAGGTATGGCCAAAGGAAAATAACATAGTTGAGCTAATAGGCTCGGTTTATTGTCTTCTTTTAACCTTTTATAATCTAATTGAGAAGATAGCTCCAGTGACTGTTGTAAGTAATGTCTTCCGATGGATATAATTCAATGATAGTTTTCCAGTTCTTCCTGTTCCAGTCACATGGGACAATTGTAAACTGAAATAAAACATGCAAATTCCCTTCTGGATTTCACCAATCAATTATACCGAGTCTATTTAATTACTTGAACTGGCCTTGTGTTCACCGGAGAATGAAATCACTTAAAGATTCACAGATCCACCTGGGAGAGTTTATTATGTCTCTCCTGGGCTCTGCCGATTCTGGCCATTCCTTCACCCTATATCTGTTATTGTGCTACATGTATATAAATATAGATATATTTCTGTATTATTTGTAATAGCACTTGTAACGGATTCATAAGTTGGTATGATAAGAATGTGGTGTTCTTCTACTGTGCTACTTATGAGTGAGAAATTTGGTCAAGATAAAAGGAGGAGAAGCAGGAATAGTGGGGATGTTGCATCCTTTCCCATTTTCTTCATACAGTTGTATAGAACCCATTCTCTAGTTGTCTAATTAGGAAGCAAATTTCCATTGTAACAAGCTTTATAAACCGTAAAACGTCACAAAATAATATATAAAAATTTAAATAACCATACAATTCTTGCTGATGTTTTTTTCACATTTGTAAGTAATTTTTCACTTTATTCTTACTTTCTTTTCAGGAAAAATATCTGCCTGGGGAACGTGTAGTTTCAAAACAACATTGTACTCCTTTCTTAGCTTAGCAGATACTTTATCTGTTCCTGGACCACATTACCAATGAGAGACTCCACCATGTTGCATACAGAGGGCAGTGCCTTACTAAAGGCGGTGTGGCAGGGGAAATTCAGACTGACGCGCCTTTTGCTGGAAGGAGGTGCTTACATCAATGAGGGCAATGCCCAGGGTGAAACCCCTTTGATGGCAGCCTGCTTAGCCAAATATGATGACCCACAAAATAAGTCCCGAATGGTAAAATACCTTCTGGAAAATGGGGCTGACCCAAACATGCCTGACAAGATGGGTAAAACGGCTTTAATGCACGCCTGCTGCAATTTATCCGGAGCAAGTGTTATTGCAGTTTTGCTTGAACATGGTTCAGACCCCAGTATTAAAGACTACTCAGGCACATCTGCTCTTATGTATGCTCTTAACAAAGGTGACCGAGAAACCTTAAGAGTCCTCTTGGATGCATGCAAAGCTAGAGGCAAAGAGGTAATCATCATAACCACAGATACGTCTCCTTCTGGGACCAAAAAAACCAAGCAGTATCTCAACTCTCCCCCCTCACCAGGAGTTGACGAAAAGCAATCCCCATCAGTTTGTATGTCTCCCTCCGACATTGACTTAAAAACATCCCTCTCTCCGGCAAGCGAGAAAGAAGAAGCTCGGGATGTCTTTAACTTCAATATGGGAACCAGGCTTACGTGCCCCACAACCAGCAAACTAGAGATTAAAACCTCTGATCACATATCTAATAAAGGAAGGATGGTAAACAAAAAGCAACTTAAAAGGCTAAACTCTGAACCTTGGGGTTTGGTGGCCCCTTCTGTCTTGGCTGCTTCCCACCTCGCGGCACCTGCTTCAAAACCTACTGTTGAAGAATCAGAAGAAACTATTATTACAGAAATAAATAACTTGTCGATTACCAAGAGACCATTATTGTCTAGACGTCACAGCATAGAGGGTCAAGATTCATCTTGCTTTAAAACCGGAGAGCAGTCGTCTGAAGAAGATCCCTCAGGACCAGACTCTTCATGGGCTGACAAGGTCCAGTTAAGCCACCTACATCAGCCACTATCGAGGCGCAATACAGCACCTGAGGCTCAGGAAACATCTAATGCCACCTTGGCTCCTACCATTGGGGCTAATCTACGAGGAGTTCCACATCATAAATTGACACGTATGGATCACTATGAATCAGATTCCCACCTCTGTCCTGATTCTATTCCTGGTTCTCCAGACTCTGGACGTGTGTCTTTAGAACGGAGAAGATACAATGCTTCTCCTCTAACGCTTTTTACCAGTTCATCTAGAGAATCTTTAGAGAGTATTCCCAGCGCTGTCTCTCCTATGACTGTCCGTCGTAGGACCCCGGGTCTTCTTGAAAGGAGAGGATCTGGAACTCTTCTTTTGGATCACATATCTCATACCCGACCAGGATTTTTACCACCACTGAACGTCAACCTTAACCCTCCAATTCCTGATATAAGATCTAACGGCAAAGCTCCTTCACCGGTTCATGGCAGCCAAAAAACCCTGATTCCTGTGGCCCCAAGTTCTCCAAAACACTTTGACGCCAAAGCCAAAAAGAAACTCATAAGGAGACATTCTATGCAAACAGAACAAATCAAACAGCTTGCTAGTTTTCAGAATCTCTTTACTCAAAATGAATCTGATAATTAGAGATTATCAACCATGGGAAACCGATACTGCTCTAACCTGACAAAACTAAATGGAAAGTGAATATGTAAATCTCATTGCACCTCGTAGGATCTTAGAACATTTTGGTGGCTCATTGTGGTATCTACAATAAAAATAAATGAACAGGAAGTCGCTTCCATCATGATCACTTTTTTCTTGATCGATTTGGTTCTCATGAGCTTTATGAAGTTTTTGCATTCACACGTGGGAATATGGGTAGATCTCGTAAATGTAGCATTTTGAAATTTAACCATTGGGTGTCCTTTTAAATGAAAAATATGACATTTCATCAGATCAGCAAATAATTTGACTTTGAAATTGTATAATTCTAGTTAACGAAACCTGCAAAAAAAAAAATAAAAACTCAGAAACTTAAACACTACCTTTTCTGTGACTTTTGACTACTGAAAAACTAAGAAGGTGGCCTACATCATAGAAAAAAATGTTAAATTATACCTGTTTTATATAAAATATGTAGAAAACATCATTTGTAAATAGCACACCCTGAAATAGTCATGTAGTTAATAATTATGATTATTTCTAGGGTTTGAAACGGGGTGATTCAGGATGTTGACTTGAGATACCTGCTTGAACATGTTGCCCAGATGGTAGTCTACTTTAAATCCAAACCTTATCTTATATCGCCATCTACTGGTAAACTAAACAGCAGGTTTTATTGTCTTTTTTTTGTCTTTTTTGTTATACAGTGACACATTTTTATATCATCATCAGTGTTTCAGAGTATTTTCTGCCAGAGCACTTACATAGGACAAACAGTTTAGCTTTGCAAATATTTTGATGATTGAATGTATACTAGAGGAATTGTTTGCTATAAATACTCCAAAAAGCTCTTTAGACTGGTGATAATATTACCAGTAAAGCACACATAGATTTAAAAATAAGACTAATAGATTTATAACAAATAATATATGAATGTGATGAAGGTAAATTTTATTTTGGAGAAAACAGGAGGATTTGAATGCACAGGGGAATCAACCTCTGTCCATCTTATGGTATCTTACAGCACTTTGCCCTGTCTATTCGTGTATAAATAGAAATATATAAATATATCTATATAGCTATATCTAGAATGATAGAGATTAGGGACACACAGTTGTGGTTGTGCACACACATATTTAGCTACATCTACGCACACATATATGCACATGTGTATGATGAAATACTTTTTAAAGCAATGGTGTCTACCGTTTTTGTTCTATACGGCACAGGCCTGACTGTGGTGCCCATTACTGTTCTCATATGATAATGTCTGTACATATTTTTTTGTACCATATTTCACACTTTCTTTTATTCTAACCACTGCATGCTAATAGTAAAAAAAAAACTAAAGGAAAATGTACGCCTACCGAAGAGAAAAAACCCAAAGCATAAAAAATGGAAAGAGACAGTTTAAGTTAAAAGTGAATACAAAATGAAAAAGGATTTTTTAGAAGGTCCTTGAACTTGAGATTAGTAGAATGGTGATGCGATATCTGTTATTTATTTATGCATTAGGGCAACTATTTTTTGGGGGGACCAAACAAATGAGGCTATTAATTCATTTTTGTGCCTTATGTACATTTTAGCAAAGATTCTGTGCCCATATCTTTTTTTTTATCCACAACCAATCCATCCCATACTTTGGATACATTTTGCAGAATGAGGGCTCATCACAACCACCTCTAATAACTCATTTTAGTCATCCTTTTATTGGATTAAGACGCTGTCAGAAGGAGTCAAATTAATGTCACGCTTGTCTCATGTCAGCCTTGCACTAAATTACACTGACATTCTGGCTAAGAAGATGACTTATCAGATTGCATAATTATATACACCCCTTACATGGGACTATTAATTAAACACTAAATTCAAATTTCCAGCTACATTACCATATTGGATATATGTCAACTTTAGAATAAAGCTAGTCACACCTGATATATATTTTAGGGTAGGGATTGTGTTAACAACATGGGCCTGACACTCCAATTGAATCCAGATTTGTAGATTGTGAGCCCTCGCGGGCAGGGTCCTCTCTCCTCCTGTACCAGTTGTGACTTGTATTTTTCAAGATTATTGTACTTGTTTTATTATGTATACCCCTCCTCACATGTAAAGCGCCATGGAATAAATGGCGCTATAATAATAAATAATAATAATAATAATAATCCATTTACTTTACAGTAGAAACCCCTTTGTTTTCACAAACAGTGCTACCCTTGTTCACTGGCTATGTCTGGTATTGCAACATTTATTCAAGTAAACGTAAAAAAAGCCTTTCCTCTGCTAATTTCTGGGGTACATTGTTAGTAGTCACCTATTTATCAATGAGGTGATACTGAACTGGAAGTAAGCCGGAATCAGGAGTGAACAGAGTCCCTTTAAGGATGCACATGTCCTGAGACAGATCTGTGGACTGTGTAGAAGAGATTTGGAATTATTAGTAATACTAATTAGAATTAGTATGACTCGATAGGTAGAATTTCTATATAAAACGGACTATGACGTTCTAAAGGGTTGATGAGTGTCTTTATTGGTGATATGAGAGCTTATTTTAAAAGCCTTACTCGTTTCATCAATTTTAGAGGGTATGTCCACAGTCAAGCATTGCTTTAATATGTGTCCGGGAAGTTGAGTCACATTGATAACTTGATATTATTTGTCTGTGTTATCTTGTTTGGTACTCCAGAGCTGCAATTGCGATTCTGTCAGATGCTGTTGGACACAATCAACAAATGGTTTTCCACATATGCTCTTATAGTACACTTCCCAGAATGCAAGTCAGCAGAGCAGCAATGTATACAATGTAATGTACAGTTAGGTCCATATATATTTGGACAGAGACAATATTTTTCTAATTTTGGTTATAGACATTACCACAATGAATTTTAAACAAAACAATTCAGATGCAGTTGAAGTTCAGACTTTCAGCTTTCATTTGAGGGTATCCACATTAAAATTGGATGAAGGGTTTAGGAGTTTCAGCTCCTTAACATGTGCCACCCTGTTTTTAAAGGGACCAAAAGTAATTGGACAGATTCAATAATTTTAAATAAAATGTTAATTTTTAGTACTTGGTTGAAAATCCTTTGTTGGCAATGGCTGCCTGAAGTCTTGAACTCATGGACATCACCAGATGCTGTGTTTCCTCCTTTTTGATGCTCTGCCAGGCGTACACTGCGATGGTTTTCAGTTGCTGTTTATTTGTGGGCCTTTCTGTCTGAAGTTTAGTCTTTAACAAGTGAAATGCATGCTCAATTGGGTTGAGATCAGGTGACTGACTTGGCCATTCAAGAATATTCCACTTCTTTGCTTTAATAAACTCCTGGGTTGCTTTGGCTTTATGTTTTGGGTCATTGTCCATCTGTAGTATGAAATGACGACCAATCAGTGTGGCTGCATTTGGCTAGATGTGAGCACACAGTATGGCTCTGAAGACCTCAGAATTCATTCGGCTGCTTCTGTCCTGTGTCACATCATCAATAAACACTAGTGACCCAGTGCCACTGGCAGCCATGCATGCCCAAGCCATCACACTGCCTCCGCCATGTTTTACAGATGATGTGGTATGCTTTGGATCATGAGCTGTACCAAGCCTTCACCATACTTTTCTCTTTCCATCATTCTGGTAGAGTTTGATCTTGGTTTCATCTGTCCAAAGAATGTTCTTCCAGAACTGTGCAGGCTTTTTTAGATGTTTTTTAGCAAAGTCCAGTCTAGCCTTTTTATTCTTGATGCTTATGAGTGGCTTGCACCGTGCAGTGAACCCTCTGTATTTACTTTCATGCAGTCTTCTCTTTATGGTAGATTTGGATATTGATACGCCGACCTCCTGGAGAGTGTTGTTCACTTGGTTGGCTGTTGTGAAGGGGTTTCTCTTCACCATGGAGATTATTCTGCGATCATCCACCACCGTTGTCTTCCGTGGGCGCCCAGGTCTTTTTGCATTGATGAGTTCACCAGTGCTTTCTTTCTTTCTCAGGATGTACCAGATTGTAGATTTTGCCACTCCTAATATTGTAACAATTTCTCGGATGGTTTTTTTTCTGTTTTCGCAGCTTAAGGATGGCTTGTTTCACCTACATGGAGAGCTCCTTTGACCGCATGTTTACTTCACAGCAAAACCTTCCAAATGCAAGCACCACACCTCAAATCAACTCCAGGCCTTTTATCTGCTTAATTGAGAATGACATAACGAAGGGATTGCCCACACCTGTCCATGAAATAGCCTTGGAGTCAATTGTCCAATTACTTTTGGTCCCTTTAAAAACAGGGTGGTACATGTTAAAGAGTTGAAACTCCTAAACCTTTCATCCAATTTTAATGTGCATACCCTCAAATGAAAGCTGAAAGTCTGATCTTCAACTGCATCTGAACTGTTTAGCTTAAAATTCATTGTGGTAATGTCTATAACCAAAATTAGAAAAATGTTGTCTCTGTCCAAATATATATGGACCTAAATGTATGTACACAGTGACTGCACCAGCAGAATAGTGAGTGCAGCTCTGGGGTATAATGCAGGATGTAACTCAGGATCAGTACAGGATAAGTAATGTAATGTTTGTACACAGTGACTGCACCAGCAGAGTAGAGAGTGCAGCTCTGGAGTGTAATACAGGATGTAACTCAGGATCAGTAATGTCATGTATATACACAGTGACTGCACCAGCAGAATAGTGAGTGCAGCTCTGAGGTATAATTCAGGATGTAACTCAGGACCAGTACAGGATCAGTAATGTAATGTATGTACACAGTGACTGCACCAGCAGAATAGTGAGTGCAGCTCTGGATGATAATACAGGATGTAACTCAGGATCAGTTCATGATCAGTAATGTAATGTATACATACAGTGACTACACCAGCAGAATAGTGAGTGCAGCTCTGGGGTATAATACAGGATGTAACTCAGGATCAGTTCATAATCAGTAATGTAATGTATGTATATAGTCACTCCACCAGCAGAATAGTGAGTGCAGCTCTGGATTATAATACAGGATGTAACTCAGGATCAGTTCATGATCAGTAGTGTAATGTATGTACACAGTGACTGCACCAGCAGAATAGTGAATGCAGCTCTGGAGTATAATACAGGATGTAACTCAGGATCAGTACAGGATCAGTAATGTAATGCATGTACACAGTGACTCCACCAGCAGAATAGTGAGTGCAGCTCTGGAGTATAATACAGGATGTAACTCAGGATCAGTACAGGATCAGTAATGTAATGTATGTACACAGTGACTCCACCAGCAGAATAGTGAGTGCAGCTCTGGAGTATAATACAGGATGTAACTCGGGATCAGTAATGTAATGTATGTACACAGTGACTCCACCAGCAGAATAGTGAGTGCAGCTCTGGGGTATAATACAGGAGGTAACTCAGGATCAGTAATGTAATGTATGTACACAGTGACTCCACCAGCAGAATAGTGAGTGCAGCTCTGGAGTATAATACAGGATGTAACTCAGGATCAGTACAGGATCAGTAATATAATGTATACATACAGTGACTGCAACAGCAGAATAGTGATTGCAGCTCTGAAGTATAATTCATCCACTGGATGTCAACAGAAATGTTTATATTCACCGACAGCTTGCAGAGATCTTTAAACAGTTACAGGTCAGTATAGAAACATACATATGTCCATATTCATCCTTCATGATCACAGCAGTGACTGGCTGTTTAAGCCTGCCATAACTTCACACCTGATCTGACTGGTCCTTGTCAGACTGTATGGAGCCAGGTGATACATATATTCTCTTATTTCATTCTCCGGATGCCGTTTAGTATAAAAACTGTGCAAAATACAAGAATAATATAGAAAATCTCAGGTTATAATATAAAAAGTCTGCACATGTGTGCCTATGTGTAGAGGCATACGTATGGCTTTAGATACTTGTCAATAGATTCTATATCCTGTGTGCGTAGCTACAGTATGTACAGTGCGTGTAGATACAGTATATACCGTGTGTGACATAGACATCTAAGGCCTAGGACTTTCAAATTAATTTATGTCTTGTATGCATAAGATGGCGCCGTCGCCTCATGTTTCCAATATATCTAACTACTAGTAGAGGGTGTCAGGGGGATATACAGTGTATACTGTTACCGTTTTTGTTTTTTTTCAGGTTTAGGGTGTCATAAAACAAAATCCCTCTCTATCTATGATTACATTTGCTGGCTATGTAGAATATGAAGTTGTCAAATAAAAGAGGAATTAAACACTTTTCCGGCCTTTGGTGTCGTTACTTCTGAGTATAGCAGGTAGCTACTGTGGGGGGGGGGGGGGGGGGACCTGTCACCATGGGGCCTATGATTATTCTCTTGGAGGTACCGTCTCTCCTTGTGGAGATCACTAAACTGTCATGATAGTGTTGTGCAGCGCCCCAGAGTCCTGGTCATTGCAGTAATGTCGTTCTTCCACCAGGGGGGAGTGATGTTACGTCTGATGGCACCAAAGGAGTTCACCTTACCAGGTATCACAAAACACACAACACACTTCACACTCCAGTCCACCAGGGGGAGCAAAAGGTTCTATCTATTAGGCCACTCCTCACATTAGGGTAAAACTGGTGGGTTGGGGAGGAAGTTAGGCATTTCCTGGCTGGAGACCGATGAGGAAAGGTCTCCAGGTTGAGCTGGCTGGAGTGATCTCCAGTCAGATCCAGACTGCGATCTGAGGAGGACCGAAAGTACATGGAGCTGCACCTGCAACCCATGCGGCAGCATCCTAAGAAAGGGCACAAAAGGAATTGTGTTGTAGGGAGTGAGCCACAAAGTCACAGCAAAAGGAGAACAAAAACCAGAAGGAGTCCTGTCCTAAGAGAGACTGCCTCCTTCTGGAGCACGGGCCGGTGGCCGGAACCCCGAGGGAGTAATAGACTCTACGCTTTACTTCAGAGACTGGCAGGGCAGTCAATTCCAAGTTGGCTGTCCGACCTAAACACCTAAGCAGACACAGTGGCGATTGTGGAGGAGGGGTGTTTCTAGGGTCCCTATAAAATAGCCTCAGGCCATCACCGTCATATGGGTTTGTCCTATCCATTTGGGGGACAGAGAGAGAGAAAGACATAACATCCACAAAAGTTGTGAGGACCTTACCGAGTTGCTCAGCAGGGGGGTACTACAACGCACGAGTGCTAGAAGGAAGGCTACTGATTTCCACCTGGATAAGGGGACTCTGGAATTGCCATTCGCCAGGCCGGACTCTGCCTGCCCTGTCATCTGGCACTTTGGACTGTGGATGCTGAAGCCTTCAGGAAAGGTAAAGAGACTGCACCCATTGTGTCCTCGTTATTCGCCGCGCCTTACATCCTCCACCATCACCATCTACACTTCTGGGAAGCCCTGGGGAAATACTTCACCTGTGGGAAGGTACACCATTTAGCTGCCATAACATCACCCCAGCGGACCCCTGAGCAGCGTCGGTCACTCTGACCGAATACCACAGGTGGCGTCACGAACATTACCATTATCTACGAACTCTGCCTTTTATTGGGCGCCCCTCATAGGGCCACGGTCCGGGTCGGGCCACCGTGACATCCTCGCTGAGGGAACTGAAGGACCTGGTACCGAGTACCCCATTGCCCTTACATGGGGGCGATCCAACTTTGGCGTCACGAACAGGATAGACTTAAGCCTGAAGAATTGGGTCATGTGTGCCTTAAAACTGTGCCAGAATTGTGTTTGAACGGTTTCTGCTGAAAGGACTGTGTATTGCAAGTTACCGCCGGGGATTCCCGCCAAAACCGCTGCCATTGCAGCGCCAAGAGGAGCGCAGGAGAAGAAGAAGGGCGTAGAGTTGTCGGCGTGAACGAATTGAGAAGCGCGAAAAACAATGGCCCCCAGTCCAAATATCTTTGTACCTTGAGGACATGTCCGTCAGCAGCTGAGATCCGCCTCCTGATCCTCAATGGCGGGCGGAGACAACGAAACAGGAACCGCCCTCGGAGGAGAGAGCGGGAAAAGGACGAGGAAGGAACAGACATGGCGGCCCCCACGGAACCACGTGGAAACGCTCTGGCCCAGCGTAGACCTCCGTTACTAGAGGAGTACTCAGACCTACCACTGCTGGGGAATATGGTCCGCTCAGAGTCATTCTCAGAGGAGCCTGGCAGCCAGCCCCTGGGTAACTGGATGGCAGCGGCAGAGTCTCAGAGGCTGGCCTTGTGCAGAAGGATCGCTCCAAAGGAGACGCGACCCGCACCGCCGCTGGTTACAGCATTTTCAACCGAGGAATGGAGCGACGGCAGTGGAGTGTGCCCAAAGGCAGGTACCAGCCATGGTTGCACCCTGGGGATCCGCCTGTCCCCTGTGTTTGCTCATTCCTCCGCCACGTCTGTGGGAAATCCGATCTCCCTGCCGCCAAGTCACGGGTCGCGGGAGCATGACCTTAGGGTCCTCCCCTGGGGAGAGTACCGGCGGCACCTAATGGTCGGATGGAGGGAGGAAGCCGAACAAGAGGCTCAGGGCACCTTGCCGGATGACTTTCCATCGAAGTGGGGTGTTGTCGTGACTTTTCACCTCCAGAAGGGGAGGGGCTTTATTCAGGAATCCGGGATAGTACCAAAAGTTCGGGTTGACAGATACGAAGTGGAGTCGCATCTTGGAAGGGGGCATCCAGACCGAGACTTGCGCCCCGGAGACCCGGTGACTTACACCCGTCATTGAGGGGATAAAGGTTGGTACGCCCGAAAAGTTAAGAGGTGTGCGCCATTGACAGCGCCACCTAGTGTCAAAGAAACGACCCCGATCGCTACAGCTGTTGAACCACCGAGGGTCCTGCAGGTTAACATCACCCCTATTGTATATCCAGCTACCACTGTAGTGGTTACAGAACTAAAGCCCGCAATGGCCCGTGCTTCGCCTGACCCTAAGCGGAACATTGTGGATGCTCAGGCTCCAATCTGGAGTGAGGGAACCCCCTACGTAGCACCTGGTAGCCGCCAGTATTCAGCTGGGCTACCCCCAGAACTTCAGTAAACCTCGGAAAACCGCAAACTGTAAATATTTAACTGTTCTTATCTTTGCTGCTTCAAAACCCGTCTAGGGTTAATCCTTACTGGTTTCACTTTGCTAAAGGGTAATAATGATGCCTTAAGAAGCTAGTTAGTATAGAATGTTTTATAGTGTTCAGAATAGGAAATAATTTACATGATGTACTTTAAATAAAATTGAGGTCTTAGGAAGAAAAATGCAGTAGGCCCGAGGGGTAGACAGATAGTCCTGCATATGTAGAAGGCGGATAAAGAAAATGTTGATTTGCACTTTAAGGGTTAATGATAGTATACCCTTAGAGGGTAATTGCACTTAGCAGATAGAATACCTGTATGGGTAATTACGTTCCATAGTAAGATAGTAATTGTTTTTCTATTTTTTGCCTTAAAAGGTAATACGCACAATATAAATATGTTCTTGTTTGTAACGTTCAAGTGTTCTCACCTCCCATAGAGGGGAAGCACTGTTAAATTAATTTGTTTTAAAGCATTTCAAAAATTTTGCATGTCTTTTGCTAACCTGTAATTGTTGTGTTCTTTTCCCAGCCCCGGAGTGCTGGATTTAACGGGAGGGGGGATCTGCAGCGCCCCAGAGTCCTGGTCGTTGCAGTAATGTCGCTCTTCCACCAGGGGGGAGTGATGTTACGTCTGATGGCACCAAAGGAGTTCACCTTACCAGGTATCACAAAACACACAACACACTTCACACTCCAGTCCACCAGGGGGAGCAAAAGGTTCTATCTATTAGGCCACTCCTCACATTAGGGTAAAACTGGTGGGTTGGCGAGGAAGTTAGGGATTTCCTGGCTGGAGACCGACGAGGAAAGGTCTCCAGGTCGAGCTGGCTGGAGTGATCTCCAGTCAGATCCAGACTGCGGTCTGTGGAGGACAGAAAGTACATGGAGCTGCGCCTGCAACCCATGCGGCAGCATCCTAAGAAAGGACACGAAAGGAATTGTGTTGTAGAGAGTGTGCCACAAAGTCACAGCAAAAGGAGAACACAAACCAGAAGGAGTCCTGTCCTAAGAGAGGCTGCCTCCTTCTGGAGCATGGGCCGTTGGCCAGAACACCGAGGGAGTAATAGACTCTACGCTTTACTTCAGAGACCGGCAGGGCAGTCAATTCCAAGTTGGCTGTCTGACCTTGAAAAAGGCATCTGCCGAAACGCGCGTCGGGGTGGGCGCGGTAGTGAGTGCACAGTGACCCTCATTTCCATATACGGGTATGTACCATCTTTATATCTATGATTGATTGTGATACATGTTATCCATACTATCTGGCAGCTATATTTTTAAACGTATGGTATACTGTCCCTATTACTGGGTATTCAGATGTACACCTACCTGTGCCCTGTTTATGCACGTTGAGGTTACCATGGGGATCCACTCCCTGCTGTTTGTTCACCTGTTATTTCTAATAAAGATTATCTGTCTATTTGCATATAATTGGACTTTGGACTGTTTTCTTTTCTTGGTTTGTGATGTTATATTGTGTTGCAGTCTGTCCATCATAGTCCGATTCAGTGCTAGGATTTAGCTTCTTTACTGTACAGTAGTTATATTTATAATTTTGTGTGTTATACGTACTGGTATGTTTTCTCTTGTTTATTATTTACTTCAGAGACCGGCAGGGCAGTCGATTCAAAGTTGGCTGTCCGACCTAAACACCTAAGCAGACACGGTGGCAATTGTGGAGGAGGGGCGTCTCTAGGGTCCCTATAAAATAGCCTCAGGCCATCACCGTCATACGGGTTTGTCCTATCCATCTGGGGGACAGAGAGAGAGAAAGACATAACATCCACAAAAGTTGTGAGGACCTTACTGAGTTGCTCAGCAGGGGGGTACTACAACGCATGAGCGCTAGAAGGAAGGCTACTGATTTCCACCTGGATAAGGGGACTCTGGAATTGCCATCAGACCGGCCGGACCTTGTCATCCGGCACTCTGGACTGTGGATGCTGAAGCCTTCAGTAAAGGTAAAGAGACTGCACCCATTGTGTCCTCGTTATTCGCCGAGCCTTACATCATCCACAATCACCATCTACACTTCTGGTCTGGGAAGCCCTGGGGAAATACTTGACCTGTGGGAAGGTACACCATCTAGCTGCCATAACATCACCCCAGCGGACCCCTGAGCAGCGTCGGTCACTCTGACCGAATACCACAGGTGGCGTCACAAACACTACCGTTATCTACGAACTCTGCCTTTTATTGGGCGCCCTTCATAGGGCCACGGTCCGGATCGGGCCACCGTGACATCCTCGCTGAGGGAACTGAAGGACCCGGTACCGAGTACCTCATTGCCCTTACGTGGGGGCGATCCAGTAGCAACTCACTTGGGAAAATAGGTAACAAACTAAAAACTGCAAATGACCCTGCTGGTTTCTGTACAAACTAGAGATCCTGGCCCCGCAGTCCCTAGTAGTTCCTGTGTGAGCTGAGATAGCTCTAACCACAGACTAGAATATGGCAACTCGGACCTATGTTGCCTGAAAGGCCGTCACTTTTTCATGTTCCTCCTAAAGAACAGAGCAGAGTGTAAATTACCTACAGAAGGGAAAAGGTGCTGAAATAGAAAGAAATCCCAAAGTGAGTAAGCAAACCATGAAATAATAAAGGATTAAGTATGTACTGTTAGAGAATATGCTACCGACTTCTTAAAGAGAAACAGAAGATAAGTGCAGGGTAAAGAACATAAACAGCAGAGAGATAAACCCTAACTGACTGGCTTAAACTACAGCAGTATGGATGGACATCCAAATATCACCAGCAGGAAAAATTAGTAGGGTAAAGCACCCTCCTTGGTCATGTCAGCAAAAGATTTGTCTATGACAGAGAAGTTCTGAATGAACTTACCATAATAATTAGCAAAACATAAAAAGCTTTGTAAAGCTTTAAGATTAGTAGGTTATACTCAATCAAGGATGGCCTGTACCTTAGTGGGATCCATCTGAAAACCTTTAGGAAAAACCAAATGATCCAAAAACTAAATCTGCTGTACCTCAAATTGACACTTCTCTGTCTTGGCAAACAAATGATTGTCACAAAGAACCTGAAGCACCTGTCGAACTTGCTCCCGATGCTTCTCAGGAGAACCTGAGAAAATCAAGATAACATCCAAGTATATCATCACAAATGTACCAACCAAAGAAGAAACAATATAATTTATGAAGTTCTGAAATACTGCTGGAGGATTGGTCAAACCGAAAATGTGGCATCACCACATTTTCAAAAAGACCCTTGAGTGTATGAGTCGTCCACTCATCATGTTGGTGAACATGTATAAGGTCATATGCCCCTCTCAGATCTAGTTTAGAAAAGCACTTGGTCCCCACTAGTTTATTAAACAGATCAGGAATAAGAGATAAGGGGTATGGATTACATACAGTAATATTATTAATCTCTCTCAAATCCAATCAAGGATTCAAACCTCCATCTCTTTGCTTAACAGAGAAAAATCTCAGGGTGACTGGTGAGGTGGAAGACCTTATGTGACCCTTGGAGAGACTCTTCTGAACATACTCTTTCAAGGCATAGCTTTCAGGAAGAGAGAGGTTAAAAAGACGAGATTTAGGCAATTTGGCCCTTGGGTTAAATTCAATAGCACAATTGTATGACCTATGCTGGGGAAAAACGTCACACTCAGTCTCAGAAAAAACATCCACAAAATCCTTAATAAAATCTGGCGGAAGGGATCTCATAGATGCCAGGGATTTAGATAAACACCTGGAAGAACAAAATTCCCACAAGATTTAACCTTGCAAGTCTCCCAATTGATGGTAGGATTGTGTTTCACCAACTAGGGCATACCCAATACAACATTAGCTGGTAAAGAAGGAAACACCATGAATGAAATAGGCTTTGTGTGTAACACTCCCACTTTCATGCACACATTCTCAACCTTAGAAATAACATGACTTTGGGGAAGGAGAGAACTATTGCCTAACAGCCATGAGACATGCAGCAGTCGGGACTAAACATATTTTTTGAGCATGCCGAATACATTCGGTTAGCACTTTAGCATACTCACTCATCACTAATTCTTATCCCTAAGACATCTGTCCAAATGCATTGCCAGTGACATGACCTCTTCCAGGGACAAAGGGGAGGGACCAGAGGCGTAGCTAGGGTTTTGGTTCAGGGGGGGCGAAACTTCTCAGTGGGCCCCTAACCAGGTAACCTTGATTATAACTGGGTGATGCACCCTAATAGTGGAGGAGCGCCTCAGCAGATGACCGCGCTGTTACTGAAGATAATCTCTATATAAAGACCAATATGGATATTACCGCCATATGGTCAGTGATAGATACCAATCCTACAGAACATATAAGAGATCACAGCACAGTTATAGATGATGACGTTCTTTCTGGTGGAGTCGGGCACTTTTCCCGTCTTTTCCATCTGGCCCAGACAGAAGTGACAACTTCTTCCAGCCACGACTTGGCTGCAGAGAATACAACAAAGACACATTTCAAGTCTCATTTTCAGCACTGTCCCCAGTGGGACTATTCCCAACCTGCACAAACTCCTCATCCTGCTGATACCCCAATACTGAGCCTCTGCTGCCGTGTGTGACACTATTGCTGCACCTGCTGTGCGGTTCTCTGTGCTCTCCAAATTCTAAAGCACCCCTCTAGAATATAGTAATGCCAGGTGCAAGTGCCCTAGAAAACAGTGCCCACATTTTGTCCCCTAGAAAGTAATAATGCCCTCTGTGTCCATTTTGACGGTCACAGTAACCTGCATCCAGCTGATACAGCTGAACCTGCGATGAAGGGCGGGGGTCCACTGCTGGCAATGGGCCCCCCACTGCCTTCCCAGGGGCCCCATAGCGGCCGGGCAGCAGAGCAGAGAGATCGATTCTCCCTGCTCTGTCGCAGAATGTAACTGTATCAGCGCAACGTGCACGCCGATGCATTTACAGTAGCCTAGCTCCGGGTGGGCCCCCTCAGAGCAAGGGCCAGGGGGATACCGCCCCTTCTACCCCCCTTCCCCCAGTATCTATGCTATTGGCAGAATTGACTGCGGAGAGCTGGGTATTTCTAGGTTTTTCACTGCACAGCGTCTGACCTGAGAGCAGTAGTCCTCCACTTTACGATTTCCCTGAACCAACCTGCAGATCATTGATCCAGCAACTTTATCGGAGTTGTCATAAATGAGCTCCAGAGCAGAGAAAAAAGCCTCAACTGAGGAAACCACTGGATAATTCTCAGGCGGAGAAAATGCCCAAGCCTGAGGATCTCCACCGAGCAACTACAGAACAATAACCACAGGTTGACTCTCACCTCCGGATAAGGCTGGACGGAAGCGAAAATACAAATTACATGAAGAAAGATAGATGGAAAACTTACTTTGGTCGCCGTCTTAACATTCTGGTAAATTTTCCTTAGGCTCTGAAGACAGTTTTGGGTGGAGTAGTGGTGGATAACGAATACTGTTGTTGTTGCTTAATGTCTGCCACCTCCAAAGATCAGGATCGCAATTGCGGTCAAAGTGTTCAAAGCATCCATAATGGCTTCTCAGCACACAAAAAATGGAGTGGGCAGGTGATAATGTTATGATAATGGATCAACCAACTCGGTTAAGTAGGTAACACACTAAAAACTGCAACTGACCCTGCCTGTTCCTGTACAGACTAGAGATCCTCCTGAACCCCAGATCCTAGTGGTTCCTGCATGAGCTGAGACAGCCCTAACCACAGACTAGATGATGGCAACTCGGACCAATGCTGCCTGAAAAGCATTCGAGCACTTCACGTTCCTCCTAAAGAACCGGAGGGCAGAGCAGAATGTAAATTACCTACAGAAGGAAAAGTGTGTCAAAATAGAAAGAGATTACAGAGCGAGTTATACAAACCACGAAATATAAAAAAAAGGATAAAGTATGGACTGTTAGAGAATATGCCACCTACTTCCTAAAAAGGAACAGAAGATAAATGCAAAGTAAAGAACATAAACAGTAGACAAATAAACTCAAGTCTTTTACTGACTGCCTTAACCCCTTTACCCCTGAGGGTGGTTTACAAGTTAATGACCGAGCCAATTTTTACAATTCTGACCACTGTCCCTTTATGAGGTAATAACTCTGGAATGCTTTAACGGATCTTGGCGATTCTGAGACAGTTTTTTCGTGACATATTGTACTTCACGTTAGTGGTAAAATTTCTTCAATATAACTTGCGTTTATATGTGTAAAAAATGGAAATTTGGCGAAAATTTGGAGAAAAAAAGGAGAAAATGGACAGATAAAGTTGTTGTACAATTTCTTCTGAGTACGCTGATACCCCATATGTGGGGTAAATCCACTGTTTGGGCGCACGGCAGGGCTCGGAAGGGAAGGAGTGCCGTTTGACTTTTTCAAGCCAAAATTGGCTGGAATTGAGATCGTATGCCATGTCACGTTTGGAGAGCCCGTGCGGCGCCCCAGGGTCCTGGTCGTCGCAGTGGTATTGCTTTCCTCTCAGGGAGAGTGATGCTACATTTGGAGGCAATGAAGGAGAACTCTTTGTCAGGTAACACAATGCATGCAACATGTTCACACTCCAGACCAGAAGGGGGAGCTCTAAGCCTGTTTAAGGTGAACTCCCCTATAAGAACATCCTGATTTGGAGGGAAAGAGTTCAGTTCCTGTCAGAAAGACAGAGGGAAAGGAAGCAGAGGAGCCCTGTGGCCTGAAGTGCTGCAGCTCCTAGGAAACAGACAGATAGAAAGCAGAACATATTGCAGCAAGCGTGAAGGAAAGCAAAGCAAAGGAGAGGATATCAGAGGGTGATCAGCCAGGAGCAGGCTGCCTCCTTCTGTGGTGCAGAAATCCGGTGGCCGGAACACCGAGGGAGTAAGGATCTCTATGCTTTACTTCAGAGACCGGCAGGACAGCTAATTGCAGGTTACCTGTCCGCGCCTATACCCAGGAGGCAAGGTGGCACCCCTTAAAGGCTGGGGCATGATAGAGTTCCTGTAAAACGCCTCAAGCCATCTGTCATACGGGTTTGTCCTATCCATCTGGTGGACAGAGAGAGAAACATAACACCTACAACATCTGTGAGGACCTTATGAGAAGCTTAGCAGTAAGGTACTACAACACCACGGTGCTAGAGGAAGGCTACTGATTTCTACCTGGATAAGGGGACTCTGGACTTTCCTCCAAACCGGCCGGACTATATCTGCCCTGTGATCTGGTGCCCTGAACTGTGGATGCTGAAGCCTTCAGTAAAGGTAAAGAGACTGCAACCTTGTGTCCTCGTTCTTCACTGCGCCTCTCACCATCCACCATCTACACACTGGGAAGCCCTGGGGACATACTTCACCTGTGGGAAGATATACCATCTAGCTGCCATAACATTACCCCAGCGGACCTCGTAAAGCAGCGTCGGTCACCCTGACCGAATACCACTGGTGGTGTCACGAACACAAACTTTATCCCTTTACAGACCTTTCCCTTTAACTCGGATGTCCCAAGGGCAACGCACCAGGTCAGCCACCGTGACATCCCCCTGTGAACAGCAAGACCCAGTACCGAGTACCCCGCTGCCCTTGGGGGCGCTCCACAATCTTTTGGCGTCATGAACAGGATCTACTAAAGCTTGAAAATCGGGTCATGTGCGCCTAAAAGACTGTGCCTAACTAATTTGTGCTAAAAGACTGTGCATTGCGCATTGCTGCCAAAAATTGCCGCCAGAACTGCTGCCATTGGTGCTCCGCGTGGAGCACGAGGGGGAGGAGATGTACCTTCGTGGGTGAAGCTAGCCAAAAAGAGCGTGAAGCAGGAAGAATGGGTGCCGCGTTACTGCCTGGAACGCCGGAAGTGAAGACGTCATACAGCGGAGCAAAAAGAAGAGACACTGCAAAGAGTCGAGCGGGGCACCGGAAGAACCACTGCTGATTCCGGAAAGAAGCACCGACTTCCGCCAGGTTAGCGAGGGGGAAGAACAATGTCTAACCCGGGAGGGGAGTTGACGGTGGTCGCAGCCGCAGACCTAATAGCACCCCCAGGCCTCACCGCGGATGTGCCCGCAGGCCCCGCGATAGATGCAGCCGCAGGCCTTGTACCGCCGCCAGGTCCCGCAGAGCCCGCCGCTCCCATCAGCCAGCCGGGCACCACCCCAGCTACAGCGGCCATCATGCCCTTCTCCATGCCGTACATACCTGGAGCAGCCTGGCTCCCGCAATATTCTGGAGAATCGCATACGTTAGCTTACTTTAAAGAAAGTCTCTGCAGCCTGCTTGAAGTTTATCCCCTGACAGAGCATCAGAAAGTTCACATTGTAACGGGCCAACTGTTTGGAGCAGCCCTGAGGGAGGTGAAATCCTGGCCAGCTGCGGGTAAAGGGACTGTGTAGCGGATCTTTGGTAAGCTTAAGACCACCTTTGACACCCGCACCGCTACAGAAATCAAAATGAAGTTTTATGGGTGCAAGCAGTGCAGCGCCCCAGGGTCCTGGTCATTGCAGTAATATCATTCTCCTTTAGGAGGGAGTGATGTTATGTTTGGAGGCAATAAAGGAGATCTCTTTACCAGGTACCACAAACATACAACACATTTCATACTCCAGTCCACCAGGGGGAGCTATGCTCCTTGTTGTGAATTCTGTGGCTGAGTTCACTTCTGTGGTCACAAGTGGTATTGCAGTCTCTGGGCTTCCTCCCTCAGGTGTTTTGGTGAGCTCGTTGGCTGCCTTGCTATTTAGCTCCACCTGAGTCTGTCTTCCTTGCTCCTTGTCAATGTTCCAGTGTTGGATCTGAGCTACTGCATCTTTCCTTGGGCCTGCTGCTCTGCTAGATAAGTGCTTCTAGTTTGTTTTCTGTTTTTTTCTGTCCAGCTTGCTATTGTCTTTTGCTGGAAGCTCTGAGAAGCAGAGGGGTGCACCGCCGTGCTGTTAGTTCGGCACGGTGGGTCTTTTTGCCCCTTTGCGTGGTTTTCGTTTTAGGGTTTTTTGTAGACTGCATAGTTCTCTTTGCTATCCTCGCTCTGTCTAGAATATCGGGCCTCACTTTGCTGAATCTATTTCATTCCTACGTTTGTCTTTTCATCTTGCTAACAGTCATTATATGTGGGGGGCTGCCTATTCCTTTGGGGTATTTCTCTGAGGTAAGTCAGGCTTGTATTTCTATCTTCAGGCTAGTCAGCTCCTCAGGCAGTGCCGAGTTGCATAGGTAGTTGTTAGGCGCAATCCACTGCTGCTTATAGTTGAGTGAGGATAGATCAGGTACTGCAGTCTACAGAGATTCCACGTCTCAGAGCTCGTCCTATTGTTTTTGGTTATTGCCAGATCTCTGTATGTGCGCTGATTACTGCACGCTGTGTTGCCTGATTGCCAGCCATAACAGTACAAGGAGCCACACCAATGATTCCCAATAGAGGGAAAAAAGAAATCCTGACATCATTTTTTTTTCTTAGCTCTGTCTTCAGTCTTTTTTTTCCCCTAGACATTAGAGTGCTTCAGGACACAGCTGTGGACATGGATATTCAGGCTCTGTGCTCCTCAATGGATAATCTCGTTGTAAATGTACAAAAGATTCAAGATACTATTGATCAGAAATCGATGCTAGAACCAAGAATTCCGATTCCTGATTTGTTTTTTGGTGACAGAACTAAGTTCCTGAGCTTCAGAAATAATTGTAAGCTATTTTTGTCCTTGAAACCTCATTCTTCTGGTAATCCTATTCAACAGGTTTTGATTATTATTTCTTTTTTGCGCGGCGACCCACAGGACTGGGCGTTTTCTCTTGCACCAGGAGATTCTGCATTGAGTAATGTTGATGCATTTTTCCTGGCGCTCGGATTGCTTTACGATGAGCCTAATTCAGTGGATCAGGCTGAGAAAAATCTGCTGGCTTTATGCCAGGGTCAGGATGATGTAGAAGTATATTGTCAGAAATTTAGGAAATGGTCAGTACTCACTCTGTGGAATGAATCTGCACTAGCGGCTTTGTTCAGAAAGGGTCTCTCTGAAGCTCTTAAGGATGTAATGGTGGGATTTCCTATGCCTGCTGGTTTGAATGAGTCTATGTCCTTGGCCATTCAGATCGGTCGTCGCTTGCGCGAGCGTAAATCTGTGCACCATCTGGCGGTACTGCCTGAGAGTAAACCTGAGCCTATGCAGTGCGACAGGACTATGACTAAAGTAGAACGGCAAGAACACAGACGTCTGAACAGACTGTGTTTCTATTGTGGTGATTCTACTCATGCTATTTCTAATTGTCCTAAACGCACTAGGCGGTTCGATAGCTCTGCCGTTATTGGTACTGTACAGTCCAAATTCCTTTTGTCCATTACCTTAATGTGCTCTTTGTCATCGTATTCTGTCATGGCGTTTGTGGATTCAGGCGCTGCCCTGAATCTGATGGATTTGGATTATGCTAAACGTTGTGGATTTTTCTTGGAGCCTTTGCGGTGTCCTATTCCGTTGAGAGGAATTGATGCTACACCTTTGGCCAAGAATAAGCCTCAGTACTGGGCCCAGCTGACCATGTGCATGGCTCCTGCACATCAGGAAGTTATTCGCTTTCTGGTACTGCATAATTTGCATGATGTGGTCGTGTTGGGGTTGCCATGGCTACAAACCCATAATCCAGTATTGGATTGGAACTCTATGTCGGTAACCAGCTGGGGTTGTCAGGGAGTACATGGTGATGTTCCATTTTTGTCTATTTCGTCATCCATTCCTTCTGACATCCCAGAGTTCTTGTCGGACTTTCAGGATGTATTTGAAGAGTCCAAGTCTGATGCCCTACCTCCGCATAGGAATTGTGATTGTGCTATCGATTTGATTCCTGGTAGTAAATTCCCTAAGGGTCGTTTATTTAATTTGTCCGTACCTGAACACACCGCTATGCGCAGTTATGTGAAGGAGTCCCTGGAGAAGGGACATATTCGCCCATCGTCGTCACCATTGGGAGCAGGGTTCTTTTTTGTAGCCAAGAAGGATGGTTCGCTAAGACCGTGTATTGATTACCGCCTTCTTAATAAGATCACTGTTAAGTTTCAGTATCCCTTGCCATTGATTTCTGACTTGTTTGCTCGGATTAAGGGGGCTAGTTGGTTTACTAAGATTGATCTTCGTGGTGCGTATAATCTGGTGAGAATCAGGCAGGGAGATGAATGGAAAACGGCATTTAATACGCCCGAGGGTCATTTTGAGTATCTGGTGATGCCGTTCGGACTTGCCAATGCTCCATCTGTTTTTCAGTCTTTTATGCATGACATTTTCCGTGAGTATCTGGATAAATTCTTGATTGTTTACTTGGATGACATTTTGATCTTCTCAGATGATTGGGAGTCTCATGTGAAGCAAGTCAGAATGGTTTTCCAGGTACTGCGTGCTAATTCCTTGTTCGTGAAGGGATCAAAGTGTCTCTTCGGTGTGCAGAAAGTTTCATTTTTGGGGTTCATCTTTTCCCCTTCTACTATCGAGATGGATCCGGTTAAGGTTCAGGCCATCCAGGATTGGACTCAGCCGACATCTCTAAAAAGTCTGCAGAAATTCCTGGGCTTTGCTAATTTTTATCGTCGCTTCATCTGTAATTTTTCTAGCATTGCCAGACCATTGACCGATTTGACCAAGAAGGGTGCTGATTTGGTTAATTGGTCTTCTGCTGCCGTGGAAGCTTTTCAGGAGTTGAAGCGTCGTTTTTGCTGTGCCCCTGTGTTGTGTCAACCTGATGTTTCTCTTCCGTTCCAGGTCGAGGTTGATGCTTCTGAGATTGGTGCAGGGGCGGTTTTGTCACAGAGAGGTTCTGGTTGCTCAGTGTTCAAACCATGTGCTTTCTTTTCCAGGAAATTTTCTGCTGCTGAGCGTAATTATGATGTGGGCAACCGAGAGTTGCTGGCCATGAAGTGGGCATTCGAGGAGTGGCGTCATTGGCTTGAGGGTGCTAAGCATCGCGTGGTGGTATTGACTGATCATAAGAACTTGACTTATCTCGAGTCTGCCAAGCGCTTGAATCCTAGACAGGCCCGTTGGTCGTTATTTTTTGCTCGTTTTGATTTTGTGATTTCATACCTTCCGGGCTCTAAAAATGTGAAGGCGGATGCTCTGTCTAGGAGTTTTGTGCCCGACTCTCCGGGGTTATCTGAGCCGGCGAGTATCCTCAAGGAAGGAGTCATTGTGTCTGCCATCTCCCCTGATTTGCGGAGAGTGTTGCAGAAATTTCAGGCTAATAAACCTGATCGTTGTCCGGCCGAGAAACTGTTCGTCCCTGATAGGTGGACTAGTAAAGTTATCTCTGAACTTCATTGTTCGGTGCTGGCCGGTCATCCAGGAATCTTTGGTACCAGGGAGTTGGTTGCTAGATCCTTCTGGTGGCCATCTCTGTCACGGGATGTGCGTGCTTTTGTGCAGTCCTGTGGAATTTGTGCTAGGGCTAAGCCCTGCTGTTCACGTGCCAGTGGGTTGCTTTTGCCCTTGCCGGTCCCGAAGAGGCCTTGGACACATATTTCGATGGATTTCATTTCTGACCTTCCCGTTTCTCAAAAAATGTCGGTCATTTGGGTGGTCTGTGATCGCTTTTCTAAAATGGTCCATCTGGTGCCCTTGGTTAAATTGCCTTCCTCCTCTGATTTGGTGCCTTTGTTCTTCCAGCATGTGGTTCGTTTACATGGCATTCCTGAGAATATTGTTTCTGACAGAGGTTCCCAGTTTGTCTCGAGGTTCTGGCGAGCCTTTTGTGGTAGGATGGGCATTGACCTATCTTTCTCCTCGGCCTTCCATCCTCAGACTAATGGCCAGACCGAACGAACCAATCAGACCTTGGAAACATATCTGAGATGTTTTGTTTCCGCTGACCAGGATGATTGGGTGTCATTTTTGCCGTTGGCTGAGTTCGCCCTTAATAATCGGGCCAGCTCGGCTACCTTGGTCTCTCCATTTTTCTGCAATTCTGGGTTCCATCCTCGTTTCTCTTCAGGACAGGTTGAGTCTTCGGACTGTCCTGGTGTGGATTCTGTGGTGGACAGGTTGCAGCAGATCTGGACTCAGGTAGTGGACAATTTGACCTTGTCCCAGGAGAAGGCTCAGCTTTTCGCTAATCGCAGACGCCGTGTGGGACCCCGACTTCGTGTTGGGGATTTGGTTTGGTTATCTTCTCGTCATATTCCTATGAAGGTTTCCTCTCCTAAATTTAAACCTCGTTTTATTGGTCCGTATAGGATTTCTGAGATTCTCAATCCGGTGTCTTTTCGTCTGACCCTCCCAGACTCCTTTTCCATACATAATGTATTCCATAGGTCGTTGTTGAGGAGATACGTGGCACCTATGGTTCCATCTGTGGAGCCTCCTGCCCCTGTTTTGGTGGAGGGGGAATTGGAGTATATTGTGGAGAAGATTTTGGATTCTCGTGTCTCTAGACGGAAACTCCAGTATCTGGTCAAATGGAAGGGTTATGCTCAGGAAGATAATTCCTGGGTTTTTGCCTCTGATGTCCATGCCCCAGATCTTGTTCGTGCCTTTCATGTGGCTCATCCTGGTCGGCCTGGGGGTTCTGGTGAGGGTTCGGTGACCCCTCCTCAAGGGGGGGGTACTGTTGTGAATTCTGTGGCTGAGTTCACTTCTGTGGTCACAAGTGGTATTGCAGTCTCTGGGCTTCCTCCCTCAGGTGTTTTGGTGAGCTCGTTGGCTGCCTTGCTATTTAGCTCCACCTGAGTCTGTCTTCCTTGCTCCTTGTCAATGTTCCAGTGTTGGATCTGAGCTACTGCATCTTTCCTTGGGCCTGCTGCTCTGCTAGATAAGTGCTTCTAGTTTGTTTTCTGTTTTTTTCTGTCCAGCTTGCTATTGTCTTTTGCTGGAAGCTCTGAGAAGCAGAGGGGTGCACCGCCGTGCTGTTAGTTCGGCACGGTGGGTCTTTTTGCCCCTTTGCGTGGTTTTCGTTTTAGGGTTTTTTGTAGACTGCATAGTTCTCTTTGCTATCCTCGCTCTGTCTAGAATATCGGGCCTCACTTTGCTGAATCTATTTCATTCCTACGTTTGTCTTTTCATCTTGCTAACAGTCATTATATGTGGGGGGCTGCCTATTCCTTTGGGGTATTTCTCTGAGGTAAGTCAGGCTTGTATTTCTATCTTCAGGCTAGTCAGCTCCTCAGGCAGTGCCAAGTTGCATAGGTAGTTGTTAGGCGCAATCCACTGCTGCTTATAGTTGTGTGAGGATAGATCAGGTACTGCAGTCTACAGAGATTCCACGTCTCAGAGCTCGTCCTATTGTTTTTGGTTATTGCCAGATCTCTGTATGTGCGCTGATTACTGCACGCTGTGTTGCCTGATTGCCAGCCATAACAGCTCCTATTTATTAGGGCACTCCTCACAATTAGGTAAAACTGGTGGTCTGGATATGAAGTTAGTCAGTTGCTAGCTGAGCTCCGCTCAGGTAGTTGGTCCCTGATAGGGGTGGGATCCTGTCAGAGGCCTAGACAGAAGGACACGGAGCTGCGCCTGCCCCACGTGTGGCAGTTCCTAAGAAAGGACATGAACAGAGAACTGTATTGTAGAGAGTGAGATAGAAGTCATAGCAAAAGGAGTGGAAACCAGAAGGAGTTCTGCCCTGCACAGGCTGCCTCCTTCTGAGCCGCAGGATCCCGGTAGCCGGAACACCGAGGGAGCAAGAGTCCTTTATGCCTTGCTCCAGAGATCGGCAGGACAGCTAATTGCAAGTTACTGATCTGCCCCATTCCCAGGAGGCAAGGTGGCACCCACGAGAGGCTGGGGCGTGCTAGAGTCCCTATAAATGCCTCAGGCCACCGGTCATACGGGTTTGTCCTATCCATCTTGGGGACAGAGAGAGAGACATAACATCTACAACATCTATAACAGTTGTGAGGACCTTATGAGAGGCTCAGCAATAAGGTACTACAACACCCAGGCACTAGAGGAAGGCTACTGATTTCCATCTGGATAAGGGGACTCTGGATTTGCCTCCAAACCGGCCGGACTCTGCCTGCCCTGTGATCTGTGCTCTGGACTGTGGATGCTGAAGCCTTCAGTAAAAGGTAAAGAGACTGCAAGCTTGTGTCCTCGTTCTTCACTGCGCCTTACACCATTCACCATCCACCATCTACACACTGGGAAGCCCTGGAGACATACTTCACCTGTGGGAAGGTATACCATCTAGCTGCCATAACATCACCCCAGCGGACCCCTTAAAGCAGCATCGGTCATCCTGACCAAATACCACAGGTGTCATCACGAACACAAACTTTATCCTTTTAAAGACCTTTCCCTTTAACTCGGATGTCCCAAGGGCCGTGGACTGGGTCAGCCATCGTGGCATCCCCCTGTGAACCGCAGGACCCAGTACCAAGTACCCCGCTGCCCTTGGGGGGCATAGTGATGTTTTGGAATGCAGACTTTGATGGAATGGTCTGCAGGCTTCATGTTTCGTTTGCAGAGCCCCTGGTGTGCCTAAACAGTAGAAGCCCCCACAAGTGACCCCATTTTGGAAACTAGTCCCTCTAAAGAACTTATCTAGATGTGTGGTGAGAACTTTAAATCCCCAAGTGTTTTTGCTAAAGTTTATGATGCCTGGCCGTGAAAAAAACAACTTTTTTTCCTCAAAAATGATTTTTTTTAGCCCCCAACTTTATTTTCCCGAAGGTAACAGGAGAAATTTGACCCCAAAAGTTGTTGTCCAATTTGTCCTGAGTACGCTGGTACCCCATATGTGGGAGAAAACTACTGTTTGGGCACACGTCGGGGAAGGGAAGTAATGACGTAATGCAGACTTTGATGGAATGGTATGAGGACGTCATGTTCCGTTTGCAGAGCCCCTGATGTGCCTAAACAGTAGAAACCCCCCACAAGTGACCCCATTTTGGAAACTAGACCCCCAAGGAACTTATGTAGATGTGCCTAAACAGTGGCAATACACAAGTGCCCCCATTTTGGAAACTAGATCCCCAAGGAATTTGTCTAGATGTGCCTAAACAGTGACAATGACAACAAGTGCCTCCATTTTGGAAACTAGACCCCCAAGGAGCTTATCTAGATGTGCTTAAACAGTGGCAATGCCCAACAAGTACCTCCTTTTTGGAACTAATCTACTGTTTCCTGTTATGTAAATGTAAGCATATTAGTAGTGCATGGAGGTGTGGTACAGTTTGAAGCATCCTTTCATACACAGGCCAGGTTTTTCGGGGCAGGTGTCACATTCATAAATGGTGTCCTTGCATATTCCCCTTTTGTAACACACTCGGCACCTTTTTTGCGACTTACCTTTTTCCAGTTTGAGGGACCTCTCCCGGGAAATGCTGACCCGGTACGATACAAGCACCTTAAGTTCCGGTAGTACTGGGGCCTGCTCCTTCCTGAGTGCCAAATATTAGGGCCTTAATCACTACCTTCGTGAACTGAAGGTATGATGTATCGTGCGGCTTGCACATCGTGGCAGCAGGAAAGCGTTAAGCATTGCCATCTGTACGATGTACATGGCCAGCTTTTTGTACCACACCTTGGCCTTTCTCAAGGCACTGTACGGTTGGAGGAGTTGATCAGAGAGATCAACGCCCCCCATGTTTTTGTAGTATTCCAGTACACAGGTCAATTTGCTGACCTGTACAGAGGTAACTCGTATAGTGCCGAGGGTGCTGCCATCAGCGTGTATGGTGGTCAAGAAAAAGACATCCCTCTTGTCCTTGTACTTGACCATCAGCAGGTTATCACTACATTGGGCTCTGCTGTCACTCCTTTTGAGCATCTGCCCAAGTAGTGTTTTCAGGAGGCCACTCTGATTTTTGCGGACAATACCGCAGGCTGCGGTACGTCGTGCAGTGAGGGATTTGAAGAGTAGGATGTTGGTATAAAAGCTATCCGTGTAGAGGTGATAACCTTTATTCATCAGTGGGTGCACCAAATCCAACACAATTTTCCCACTCCCAGGACAGGGGGCATTCAGGGGGTTTAATCAGGGTGTCCTTCCCTTCGTATAATCTAAACCTGTGGTTCTACTCTGAGGTACTCTCACACAGCTTATAGAGTTTAATTCCATACCTGGCTCTCTTGCTGGGCAGGTACTGACGGAATCTGAGCCTTCCCTTAAAATGAACTAAGGACTCATCCAAGTAGATGTTCCTTTGGGACACGTACACTTCAGAAAACTTTTTGTTGAAGTGTTCGATGACCTGCTGAACTTTGAACAGACGGTCAAAGTTGGGGTCATCTCATGGGGGACACTGTGCATTATCGGTATAATGCAGGAATTTGTGGATGGCCTCAAAACGTATCAGGGCCATTGACCATTTGGAACACTGGAGTGTTGTATAAAACATCAACACTCCAATATTGCTGAAGTTCTGGCTTCTTCATTTTCCCCATGTGAAGGACCAGGCCCCAAAACTGCATCATTTCAACTGTGTCTACAGGAGACCAGTTAGAAAATGATGAACCAGGGTTTTGTGCCCAAAATTGATGAGCATATAAATTAGTTTGGCCCACCATGAGGTTAACAAAATCCTCAGAGAAAAATATTTTGAAAAAGTCTAGCTCTGTGAGGCCGGTGGTGTCAAACTTGATTCCTGATTCTGCCACAAAATCAGGAATCAGTGGCTCATAATTTTTTTGGGGGTGAGATCCATACAGGGTCTGTAATGGGGTGCGCTGGTTCATCTTCTGGAATGGTGGGCGCTGCTTTCATCTTCTGTCCTGGGACGTGTGCATGGCGGTTCAGCAGGACCTGAGGGGGAAGATGATGAGGAGGAAAAGGATGACGAATCTGAGAAATAAAGAAATGTGTGATCCTCTCCCTTGCTATCAGTGTCGGAGGCAAGGAAAGAGGGGCATCGCTAGGGTCCCAGAATAACTCCAGGCCTACCTGTCATACGGGTGCGTCCTAGCCATATCATACTGAGGGACGGAGAGAAGAGAGAGGACAGATACGACAGTTGTGAGGACTATCCCGTGGTGCTCAGCAGGGAAGGACTACAACACACAGGCGCTAGAAGGTAGACACTGATTTCCACCTGCAAAGGGAACTCTGGATGTGCCTTCGGACCGGCCGGTCTCAGCCAGCCCTGTTAGCAGTGCTCTGGATTTCGGATCCCGAAACCTTCAGTAAGAAGGTAAAGAAACTGCAACCCTATGTCCTTGTTATTCCTTGCGTTCTGCACTACGCACTATCATCACCTTTCATTGGACACCCCTTAGCAAAGTCACGGACCGGGTCTAGCCACCGTGACAACCCCGGATCGAGTACCCCGTGGCCCTGTGTCTGGGGGCGCTTCAACTTGGCGTCACGAACAGGATCTACTTAAGCCTGAAGGATCAGGTCATGTGTGCCTTGGAACTGTGATTGAACTGCGACTTATTGCAAAGACTGTGTATCGCTATTTGCCGCCAAAAATCCGCCATTGCCGTGCCGTGTGGAGCGCGAGGGGAGGAGCCATAGCTTCGTGGGTGGAGCCGGCTGGAAAAGAGCGCGGAGCGGGAAGACGCGGTGAGGTGCCGATCCCGGAAGAAGAACTCCGACCCCGGCAGGTTAGCAAGGGGGAGAAAAGGCCATGTCAGATCCCAGGGGAGCGGAGGCGGCAGCCACCGCTGCTGACTCAGGGGCACTCCCACATTTCGTGGCCGACGCAGCCACGAACCCGGTATCACTGCTAGATACCGCGGGGCTTGCGGCACCCATCAGCCAGCCAGACACTGCCGCAGCTACGACAGCCATAATGCCCTTCTCTATGCCGTACCTACCAGGAGCCGCCTGGCTCCTGCGATACTCCGGAGAGGCCCATACTTTAACTGACTTTAAAGAGGGGTTTTGTAGCCTGCTCGAGTTTTATCCCTTGACAGAGCCTCAGAAAGTTCATATGATAATCAGCCAACTCTTTGGAGCGGCATTGAGGGAAGTGAAGTCCTGGCCCGTTGCGGATAAGAAAACTGCGCAACAGGTATTTGCAAAGCTTAAAACCACCTTTGACACCCGCACCGCTATGGAAATTAAATTGACGTTCTATGGGTGCAAGCAGAGGCCGCAGGATAGCTTACGGGACTATGCCCTTAATCTTCAGGAGGCGCTGCGGGCCATCGAGCAAAGTGACCCAAACAGCATACAAGATGAAGATAAACTCCTGAGGAGCGGTTCATTGAGGGGCTCCTGTGCAGTAACCAAAGGGCCCAGCTACATTTCCTGGCCATGCAGAATCCAGACCTGACTTATGCGCAATTCAAAGATAAAGTCATCCAGGCACTACCAGAGTGACAGCCCAGCCGCGCCACACTTCCCAGGCGTCAAGCCCTCACGTACCACCAGGAGGTGGCGCCGGACGCACCCATCTCCGCCGAGGCCGATGCCCAGATCCTGGAAGACGACTCCCCTGCAGGACTGCGCCTCCAGGTACAGGAACTGACCAGGAGCGTTGCTGCCCTAGCCCGGACCGTCCAGTCCCTACAGGAGGCCCCCAAGGAGAAGATCCAGTTGGCTTCCAGACCGGAAGATGTCCCCTGGCAGCGACCAAGGAGAGTTCCCTCGACCAAAGGCAGAGACGACGATAGATTTCATCGGGATGGACGACCTATCTGCCGCCGCTGCCACCAGGTGGGCCATCTTGCAAGGTACTGTCAGTTAAACGAGCAACCCCTGGGGCCAAGGGCCGACCCCCAGGAGTAGAACGCCCAGGCCCGCAAAATTGGAGAGCCAAATACATCAGAGGGTGACCAGTTCTCCCCATCGTGATCGATGGTATCCCCATGAACGCTTTGCTGGACACAGGTTCCCAGGTGATAACTATGCCCTACATCCTCTATAGACGTTATTGGGAGGACACCGACATTACCCGTGGCCCCGATGATGATTTTACTATAATAGCTAGTAATGGTCAGCCACTGCCACAAGTGGGGTATAAAGAGGTCACCATTAAGGTGGGGCGGGTAGAATTGAAGGCCCAGGGAATTGTCATTGTTGATATTGACCGACGTGAATGTAACTCCATGATGACCATCGGTACTAATGTCATAGAAAATTGTCTTGCAGAAGTTATTGTCTTGTTGCAGCAGGTAGCAGAGACAGCTGGTTACATTGAACAACGTGCCCTGCAGAAAGAAATCAGAGCCCTAATGCGGAGACAGCAGGTGGAGCTGACTGGTGGTGAAATTGGCCGGGTCACAGTGAATGATTCGAACCCCATTGCAATACCCCCCAGGAGTGAAATGTTAATATGGTATCGGGCAGCCATGGGTCTTGGAGGCAAAGACTGTCAGGCCCTAGTAGAACCTGTGTATTCAGATAATAGGCCTACCCTCCTGACAGCCAGAGGGGTGGTTGACTTCAGCAAGGGGAGGGTGCAAGTACGTGTCCTTAACTGTGGGGAGGAAGAAGTTCACCTAACCAAATATGTCACACTTGCCAAGCTGTTTACTGTTAATAACAGCATGATACAGGCACCCGGGCCCTTGGTCCCGTCCAATCCGGCGGAGGACAACGGCTCTGCAGGGCAATCGAAAGATTGGTGTCAAGAATTACATGTGGGCACTGATTCTACCCCACCTCACCAGATACAGGCGGCCTACAGGGTGGTTCACGAGTATGAGCGGGTATTCAGCAAGCACCCCCTTGATTTCGGGCGGGTAAAAGGGATTCAACACCATATTCACACAGGAGATCACCCACCCATAAAAGAGAGATACCGTCCTGTACCCCCAGCTCATTATCAGTGTGCCAAAGACATGTTACGAGAGATGAAGGAGGCTGGGGTAGTGAGAGACAGCTGTAGCCCCTGGGCAGCTCCATTAGTTCTCGTTAGGAAGAAATATAGCACCATGAGGATGTGTGTGGATTATAGGCAACTAAACCGCATTACACATAAGGATGCATACCCCCTGCCTAGGATAGATGAGTCCTAACTACTTCTCTACCTTAGATCTCACCAGTGGGTACTGGCAGGTTCCCGTGGCAGAGGCGGATACGGAAAAGACGGCCTTCACAACAACAATGGGTCTCTGCGAGTTCAACTACATGCCCTTCGGATTGTGTAACGCCCCGGGGACGTTCCAGAGGATGATGGAGTGCTGCCTGGGACACAAGAACTTTGAGACCGTGTTGCTATATTTGGACGATGTCATTGTTTTCTCCAAGACCTATGAAGACCATTTGAAGCACCTGGCCGAGGTGTTTGAAGCCCTGTCCAACTTTGGCTTAAAGGTGAAACCGTCCAAATGCCATCTGCTGAAACCCAAAGTGCAGTACCTGGGGCATGTGGTGAGTACCGAAGGAGTGGCCCCAGACCCCGACAAGGTCACGGTGATAAGGGACTGGCCGCAGCCCGGTAATCTCCACGAAGTCCGACAGTTCCTTGGGTTGGTAGGTTACTACCGGAGGTTTATCAAAGATTTCACCAAGAAGGCCGCACCATTGTAAGACCTGTTGGTGGGCCAACCCAAGAAGCCCAAGGGCAAGAATACCCCGTTTGATTGGAATGACGGACTGGAAGAATCGTTCACCTGCTTAAAGTCGGCGCTGACGGGAGAAGAGGTACTAGCCTACCCTGAATATGACCAGCCGTTTGTATTGTATACAGATGCCAGCAACGTGGGGCTGGGAGCTGTGCTGTCCTAGGCCCAGAAGGGCAAGGAAAGAGTGATTGCCTACGCCAGCAGGAAACTTCGCCCCACTGAAAGAAACCCTGACAACTACAGTTCCTTTAAGCTGAAGTTCCTCGCTGTCGTTTGGGCCGTGACGGAGAGGTTCAAGCACTACCTGGCCTCCGCAAAATTCACCGTCTTCACGGATAATAATCTGCTAATGCACTTGGACACAGCGAAACTCGGTGCCTTGGAGCAGCGGTGGATGGCCCGGTTGTCCAATTACGATTTCACCATCAAGTACCGGGCGGGGCACAAGAATGCGAATGCCGATGCATTGTCCCGGATGCCTCACTTGCCTGAAATGGGGGAGGATCCAGAAGCATTTGAAGAGGTAGAGCTGCCCGCTTTCCATCGCTCCAAGGCAACCCAGTGTTCCCATCAAGTGAAGAACAGGCGCAGGAACCAACAAGGCGCCCCGTTGGACCCCCTGCCCCATCATGGGTGTACAGAGAACCAGGATGGCGACCCTGCGGTCCGTCGAGTGAAAAAGCTCCTCACGCAAGCAGGTTTGCATCCCGGCCCGGATGATCCACCAGAGGCATTACAGTTGTGGAAGGAGAGGGGCAAACTGTTTATCCACGATGGCAAGCTGTGCCGGAGGAGCATCGACCCATGCACTCATGAATTGGTATGGCAGATCGTAGTCCCAAGACAAGATGTGCCAATGGTCCTGGGAGCATACCACGATGGGGCAGGACACTTCGGGTGGAGAAAACTGGAGAGGCTACTCCGTGGGAGGTGCTACTGGATTGGCATGAAGAAAGCCATCGAGAAGTGGTGGTGTAGCCTACGCCGGAAGGATCGTGACAGCCAACGGGCTCCCTTGCGGCCCATCATCACCAAATGGCCGCTTGAATTGGTCGCGCTGGATCACGTGAAGCTAACACCTAGCCGGTCAGGTTATCTCTACGCTCTCACCATTGTGGACCACTACTCCAGATTCCTGGTAGTCGTTCTGGTCAAAGATTTAACGGCTAGGACGGCTGCTAAAACCTTCCAGCAGTACTTCTGTAGACCCCATGGGTACCCGGAGAAGGTGCTAACTGATCACGGACCAGCATTTGAAGCGGAGGTGTTCCAGGAGTTCTGCAATTTGTACGGGTGTAAGAAGATCAGAACCACACCATACCATCCACAAACCAACGGGATGTGTGAGAAGATGAACCAAGTGGTGATTGACTTACTGAAGACCTTACCGGTAGAGGAGCAGAACTTGTGGCCCACAAAGTTACCAGACTTGGTAGACATGTACAACCACATCCCGGTGAATTCCACCAACTGCACCCCAGCGTACCTGATGCGAGGAAGGTCTAGAAAGTTGCCCGTCGATCTGGACATGGGGGTCCTGACCCCCGAAGATATATCGCCAGATGCGGATTGGGATACCGAGAGGCAGCAACGGTACCGCGAAGTACAGGAATGTGTAGAAAGAAGTCTCACCCAAGCCAGACAAAAACAAGAAAGGGACTACAATCAGTATGCTCCCGTGGCTCCATTGCCACCCGGTGAGCAGGTACTTAAACGAAAGAGGAGACTACACAAGCTTGATGACCAACGGGAAGCAGAACCGTATACCATTCTGCCCTCCGATTTCGACAAAACGAAGATCTGTCTCATCAGTAAAGACGGAGGGGAAACCTCAACAGTCATATCCAGTGACCACCTCAAAATATGCCCTGATAAGCTGAGAGATGGGGAAACGGATCCCGAGACTTCTCCGCCTGTGGAAGAGGAGAAGATGATACACACTGTCCTTGGCGATTTTCCCCAGTCATGGACTCAAATAAATCAGGCCATTGTGGTACCTGTCTTCATGTTTCGTCAACTGAAACCGCCAGAGCTAGACGTGGTGCCAGGACATCCAGACCCGCAAGTGCAGCCGACCCCATCAGAAGATGCGTTGCCAACAGTCGAACCAGCAAGCAATCCCTCTGCTATCGGTGAATCTGCCATGCCCACCATTAGTAGTGACAGCTCTGAGGACTCCAGCATGCCAGTGCTGCCCAGACTCACTAGAAGTGTAGCTAGAAGACAGTGCACTACACTAGCGATAGCAAGCGGACCCTGTTAGGCCAGTAGCAACACCTGCGCTGCGGAGATCCACGCGTAGCACTAAGAATCAGACTCCACTTCGCTACAAAACTTGGAGATATTAACGATAGTTGCTATTTGGTTGAACATGTTTGTGTAAATATCTTTGTTATGGTTTAAGAATGGACAATGGTGTGATTGACAGTGAATCGCTCCAAAACTTTCACAGGGACCCCTTTGTTTACCCGGGGTCCCTGCTGCTTCAAGTTTGCACCTACTGAACTGAGAGTCATGAACTATGCATGGCCAACCTTTTGCAACGTCCAAGCGTTCTAACCTCCCATAATGTCTTGTTATTCTTCTTTTCACAGTCCAGGAGTACTGGATTTAACCGGGGGGGAGTGCAGCGCCCCAGAGACCAGGTCATTGCAGTAATGTCGCTCTGCCGCTAAGGAGGGTGATCACAAGCACACACTACACTTCACACTCCGGCCACTAGGGGGAGCAAAAGGCACTATTTACTAGGTCACTCCTCACACTGGTAAAACTAGGGGTCGGATAGGAGGTTGGGACAGAAAGTAGCCTGTGAGAGCTCCAGGGAGGACCTGTCAGAGGTGGGTTCCTGACAGGGGCCTAGCAGAAAGGACCGATTGTTACAGAGCCGCGCCTGCACTACCTTGCGGCGGCATCTTAGAAAGGACACGAAGAGAAGGATACTGTGGAGCAGTGAGAAATGGGATCAGAGTACAAAGGAGATAGAGCCAGTAGGAGTCGTGCCCCGAGAACGGCAACATCCTACTGAAGCGCGTAGCCGGTAGCCGGAGCTCCGAGGAAGTAACAGACTCTACGCATTACTTCAAACAGCGGCAGGACAGTTAACTACAGGTTGGCTGTCTAACTTAAATCGCCTTAACGGACATAGGAGGCAATCGTGGGAGAGGGGCATCGCTAGGGTCCCAGAATAACTCCAGGCCTACCTGTCATACGGGTGCGTCCTAGCCATATCATACTGGGGGACGGAGAGAAGAGAGAATACAGATACGACAGTTGTGAGGACTATCCCGTGGTGCTCAGCAGAGAAGGACTACAACACACAGGCGCTAGAAGGTAGACACTGATTTCCACCTGCAAAGGGAACTCTGGATGTGCTTTCGGACCGGCCGGTCTCAGCCAGCCCTGTTAGCAGTGCTCTGGATTGCGGATCCCGAAACCTTCAGTAAGAAGGTAAAGAAACTGCAACCCTGTGTCCTTGTTATTCCTCGCGTTCTGCACTATGCACTATCATCACCTTTCATTGGACGCCCCTTAGCAGGGTCACAGACCGGGTCTAGCCACCGTGACAACCCCGGATCGAGTACCCCGTGGCCCTGTGTCTGGGGGCGCTTCACTTGGTGTAAACTTTTGTCTGAAAAGAAAAAGCTAAAAGAAAAAAAACACAACCAGGGAGAGAAAAATGTCTGTGAAAAGAAAAGTGTAAAACAGCAGTCAAGAGCTCTGATGAGTGAACTGTGTCGCTAATCAAAGCTTGGCGGTTGCTGGATGAGTGCACAGAGGTGGTGAAAAAGAAATGTGTCTACAACAGCAGACACGAGCTCTGATGAGTGAACTGCGTCACTTATCAAAGTTCGGCGGCTGCTGGATGTGCGCACGGAGGTGGCGAAGAAGAAATGTGTCTAAAACAGCAGGCACGAGCTCTGATGAGTGAACTGCGTCACTAATTAAAGCTCAGCGGCTCCTGGATGTGTGCACAGAGGCGGCGCAAAGGGGGTGAGAAAAAAATGGAAAACAGCATACACAAGCTCTGATGAGTGAACTGTCTCACTAATCAAAGTTCGGCGACTGCTGGATGTGAACACGGAGGTGGTGCAAAGGGGGGTGAAAAAGAAAAGTGAGCAGTGTGGAGGGGGTAAAAATAGGGGGAAAGGGAAGGGGGATGGGAGGGTTTGGGGTGGATAATGAGAGATCAGGCAGGGATCGGGGATCAAAATGGAGTGCCCGCTAGGGCCGTGGGTTTACTCGGGCCGGTTCCAGTGGTCGTTAACCCCTTTCTGCCATATGACATACTATCTTGTCGAGGTGACCTGGGAATTAATTCCCAGGGACGGGATAGTACGTCATGAGCGATCAGCTGCGCTCCTGAGGCAAGCACGGCCGATCGCTGCCGGGTGTCAGCTGATTATTACAACTGAAATCTGGCACTATGTGCCAGGAGAGGTCACAGACCACTCCCGGCACATTAACCCCCAGAATAATTTGATCAGACATGACCGCAGCTTTCCGGTGGCATAGGGAAGCATCGTGCAGGGAGGGGGCTCCCCGAGTGCTTCCCTGTTACCCTTGGAACGAGATGTAATCGCGTTGTTCCGAGCGTCACCTCCCTGCAGGCCCCGGATCCAAAATGGCTGCCGGGCTCCTTCCGGGTCCTGCAGGGAGGTGGCTTGCAAGAACCTGCCGAGAGCAGGCGCCGCAAGCCTCCTGCATTGCCTGTCAGATCGCTGATCTGACACAGTGCTTTGCAAAGTGTTAGATCAGCGATCTGACACTATATAGTCATGTCCCCCCTGGGACAAAGTAAAAAAGTTAAAAAAAAAATATTTACATGTGCAAAAAAATAAATAAATAAATTCCTAAATAAAGAAAAAAAAATATTGTTCCAATAAATGCATTTCTTTATCTAAAGAAAAAAAAACTATAAAAGTACACATATTTAGTATCGCCGCGTCTGTAACGACCCGACCTATAAAACTGTGCCACTAGTTAACCCTTCAGTGAACACCGTAAAAAAAAACAGGTAAAAAACAACGCTTTATTATCATACCGCCAAACAAAAAGTGGAATAACACACGATCAAAAAGGCGGATATAAATAAACATGATACTGCTGAAAACATCATCTTGTCCTGCAAAAAACGAGCCACCATACAGCATCATCAGCAAAAAAATAAAAAAGTTATAGTCCTCAGAATAAAGCAATGCAAAAATAATTATTTTTTTTATATAAAATAGTTTTTATCATATAAAAAAGCCAAAACATAAAAAAAGATATAAATGAGGTATCGCTGTAATCATACTGAGCCAAAGAATAAAACTACTTTATCAATTGTACCAAACGTGGAACGGTATAAACGCCCCCCAAAAGAAATTCATGAATAGCTGGTTTTTGGTCATTCTGCCTCACAAAAATCAGAATAAAAAGCAATCAAAAATTGTCACGTGCCCAAAAATGTACCAATAAAAACGTCAACTCGTCCCGCAAAAAATAAGACCTCACATGACTCTGTGGACCAAACTATGGAAAAATTTGGGTGATGTAATGGCAGCTAGATGGAGTACCTTTCCACAGGTGAAGTGCTTCCCCAGGGCTTCCCAGTTGTGTAGGTGGCGATGATGTGAGGCGCAGTTAATAACGAGGACACAGGGTTGCAGTCTCTTTACCTTTTTACTGAAGACTTCGGGATCCGCAATCCAGAGCACTGCTAACAGGGCTGGCTGAGACTGGCCGGTCCGAATGCACATCCAGAGTTCCCTTTGCAGGTGGAAATCAGTGCCTACCACCTAGCGCCTGTGTGTTGTAGTCCTTCCCTGCTGAGCACTACGGTATAGTCCTCACAACTTTCGTTTTCTTTCGTTCTCTCTCTCTCCGTCCCCCAGTTTATCTGGCTAGGATGCACCCATTTGACGGGAAGGCCTGGAGTTATTCTGGGACCCTAGAGACGCCCCTCTCCCACAATTGCCCCCTATGTCTGCTTAGGTGATTTAAGGTAGACAGCCAACCTATAATCAACTGTCCTGCCGCTGTTTGAAGTAATGCTTGAAGTCTGTTACTTCTTCGGCATTCCGGCCACCGGCTATGCTCCTCAGTAGGATGTTGCCGATCTCGGGGCACGACTCCTACTGGTTCTATCTCCTTTGTGCTGTGATCTCATTTCTCACTTCTCCACAATATCCTTCGCTTCGTGTTCTTCCTTAGGATGCCGCTGCAAGGTAGTGCAGGCGCGACTCCGTAACGATCTGTCCTTTCTGCTAGGTACCTGCCAGGAACCCACCCCTGACAGGTCCTCCCTGGAGCTCTCCCAGGCTGCTTCCTTCCTAACTTCCTATCCAACCCCCAGTTTTACCAGAGTGTGAGGAGTGGCCTAATACATAGTGCCTTTTGCTCCCCCTGGTGGCCGGAGTGTGAAGTGTAATGTGTGACTGTGATACCTGGTCAGGTGAAATCCTTTAGTGCAATCAGACATAACATCACTCCCCTTAGTGGCAGAGCGACATTACTGCAACGACCAGGACTCTGGGGCGCTGCACTAATACACTCCCTAAAGTCCTCCATATATTAAAATACACTGCTCAGTCCTCCATATAGCATAATACACTCCTCATAGTGCTCCATATAGTATAATGCACCACCATAGTCATCCATGTAGTACAATTCACTTCCCATAGTATAATGCACCCCATAGTTTTTCATATAGTATAACGTATTCCCCATAGTCCTCAATACAGTATAATGCAGCCACCACCCTACAGAATATAATGCGCCAACCCAGAGTATAATTCGCCACCCCAGAGTATAATGCAGCCACCCCAGATTATAATACAGCCACCGCATAGAATATAATGCAGCCCCCCTCATGGTTTAATGCAGCCTCCTCATAGAGTATGACGCAATCACCCCTCAAAGAATCTACTATATAATTGTCTAAGGGTCAGTTCCGTCTGTCTGTCTGTCTGTCACAGATATTCATTGGTCGCGGCCTCTGTCTTTCATGGAAATCCAAGTCGCTGATTGGTTGCGGCAAAACAGCCACGACCAATCAGCGACGGGCACAGTCCGGTGGCAACATGGCCGCTCCTTCCTCCCCGCAGTCAGTGCCCCCTCCATACTCCCCTCCGGTCACCGCTCACACAGGGTTAATGGCAGCGTTAGCCGACCACGCTATGCCGCGGTGTAATGCACTCGGTTAACGCTGCTATTAACCCTGTGTGAACAACGTTTTACTATTGATGCTGCCTATGCGGCATCAATAGTAAAAAGATCTAATGTTAAAAATAATTAAAAAAATAAAAAATCGTTTTATACTCACCTTCCGTCGGCCCCTCGGATCCACAACAGGCCTTTCCCACTCGCGACACTCCGGTAACCGGTCCATGCGAGACCGCTACGTCATCATCTCGCGAGACCGCAATGCACTCTTCAGACTGGAGCGCGCGAGGACTCAGCGTCGGTAACCGCTTCGCTTGGATCCGGGGCTCCGGAAGGTGAGAGTATAACTATTTTTTATTTTAATTCTCTTTTTTAACAGGGATATGATGCCCACATTGCTATATACTACGTGGGCAGGGCAATATACTACATGGGCTGTGCAATATACTACATGGGCTGTGCTTTATACTACGTGGGCTGTGCAATATACTACGTGACTGGGCAATATACTACGTGGCTGGGCAATATACTACGTGACTGGGCAATATACTACGTTACTGGGCAATATACTACGTGGCTGGGCAATTTACTACGTGACTAGGCAATATACTACGTGGCTGGGCAATATACTACGTCACTGGGCAATATACTACGTCACTGGGCAATATACTAGGTAACTGGGCAATATACTACGTGGCTGGGCAATATACTACGTAGCTGGGCAATATAGTACGTAACTGGGCAATATACTACGTGGCTGGGCAATATACTACGTGGCTGGGCAATATACTACATACTACGTGACTGGGCAATATACTACGTGGCTCGGCAATATACGTCACTGGGCAATATACTACGTAGCTGGCCAATATACGTCACTGGGCAATATACTACATCACTGGGCAATATACTGCGTAGCTGGGCAATATACTACGTAGCTGGGCAATATAGTACGTCACTGGGCAATATACTACGTGGCTGGGCAATATACTACATGACTGGGCAATATACTACGTGACTGGGCAATATACTACATGGCTGGGCAATACACTACGTTGCTGGGCAATATACTACGTGGCTGTGCTATATACTACGTGGACATGCATATTCTAGAATACCGGGATGCGTTAGAATCGGGCCACCATCTAGTATAAATATAATACAGCCCCCCATAGAATATAATGTAGCTCCGAATAGAATATAATACAGCCCACGTCCCCACAGAATATAATGCAGCCCCATCAAAGAGTATGATGCAATCATCCCTCATAAAATCTAATACAGCCCCCAATAGAATATATTACAAGCCACCTCCCCATAATATATAATGTAGCCCCCATAGAATATAATGCAGCCCCCCATAGTATATAACACAGCCTCCCCCATAGAATATAACATACCCCCACAATAGTATATAACACAGCCATATAGTATATAACACGGCCTATATAATATACCCCCCATAGTATATAGCAAAGCCCGCATAGTATATAGCACAACCCGCATAGTATATAGCACAACCCGCATAGCAGATAACATAGCCCACGTAGTATACAGCACAGCCCACACAGTAGTATACAGCACAGCCCACACAGTAGTATACAGCACAGCCCATGTAGCAGTATACAGCACAGCTCACGTAGCAGTATACAGCACAGCCCACGTAGCCTGGTGCACAGTGAGTGCGAGCGCACCCACAGTGTCAGAGCAGAGCAGGGAATGTTTGGAGAGGGGGCGTTAGCAGACGCTCTCTCCATCATTGCATTCAACTGTACCTGCATCATAGATGCCGGTATAGTTGAATGCGGTGGCTGCACTGGTGGGGGGGGGGGGTTGGGTGAGTCGGTGTGCAGTGGCCCACTAGTGGCATTTGCCAGAAGTGCCTGATGGCCAGTCCGGCCCTGGTTCTGTCTGTTGTCAGCTCCATATTCTGTGCTTCTGCTCTCTTCATGCTTCCTTGCTGTGTGCATAGGGGGGCGGCGCCAGAACTCTCTGGTTCTTATAGGAATCAGGTGCACCTGTCTAATCTGTTCCTGACCAATTACCAAGAGGCCTCCAGTATTTACGACAGCTCCATCCTGTGGACTGGGCCTGTGCAATGTGTAAACTCAGTTAGTTTTTAGCTTCTGAGCTGCCAGGCCTTGCTATGTGTTCCTCTTTCTCTGGAGGTTCTACTCCTACCTTTGCCTTGATCTTGTCTGTCTGCCCTCCAGGAGGCTGTATATCCTGGTCTCAGTGTTTCTGTTCTAGCCTTGCCTTGTTCTTGTTGTCCGCCCTCCAGGAGGAAGAATATTCTGGTCCCTGTGTCTTTGTTCTTGTACCTTGTCTTGCTCCATTACCTTGTCTGAACTTTGTCCTACCTCTGTCTCCTTGTCTGTGGCTTCTTTCCCTGCTGTGTCTTTCCTTGTGTCCTCTGTTTGCTTATGCTCCGCACTCTTGCGGCTCTTCTGGTTTTGCCTGTGCTCCGCTCTCTTGCAGCTTTACCTCTGCTCCGCACTCCTGCGGTTCTGCTCCGTTCTACTCTGCTCTGATCCAGCTGCTGCAGAAATCTCTTGCTGCAGCTCCTCTCCGCATTCCTTGTGGTTCCGCTCTGCTAAGCTTCTGCTGCTGCACTGTCTCTTGCTGCTCTACCGCTCCTATCCGCAGCCTTGCGGTTCTCTTCCAGTGTGAACAGGTCCCAACCTGTTCCTTCATTCTCCTTTCCTTCTGGCTTGTTTCCGTACCTGCACCTCCTGTGTGAACAGGTCCCAACCTGTTCCTTCATACTTCATATCCGTACCTGCCCCTCCTGTGTGAACTGGTCCCTACCTGTTCCTTCATACACCACACCAACCTGCCCTGTGTCTCTGCTGTGCCTACCAGCCCTGTGTCTCTGCCGTGCCTGCCAGCCCTGTGTCTCTGCCGTTCCTGCCAGTCCTGTGTCTCTGCCAGCCCTGTGTCTCAGCTGTGCCAACCGTGCTCATCTGCCAATCCTGCCTGATGCCCGCACCTGTCCTAGTGTTCCTGTTCTCCAAGTGGGATCAGCAGCCACAGCCAGACACCACCTTGGAGTAGCACCTGGCAGCTGCCTGCCGCACAAGCCTGACCTCACCATCAGAGGCTCCAGTGAAAACCAAGGCAGCTGTCATATTCATGCCCCTTCCAGGGTAGTCTAGTTCGTGGCACAGTGGGGCCACAAACCCCTTTGGCTCACGCCCATCAGTCAGGGCGTGAGTGTGACAGCCACACATCTATATAAGTTCCTTAGGGGGTCTACTTTCCAAAATGATGTCACTTGTGGGGGGTTTCAATGTTTAGGCACATCAGGGGCTCTCTAAACGCGACATGGCGTCCTATCTCAATTCCTGTCAATTTTGCATTGAAAAGTCAAATTGCGCTCCTTCCCTTCCGAGCTCTGCCATGCGCCCAAACAGTGGTTTACCCCCACATATGGGGTATCATCATACTTAGGACAAATTGTACAACAACTTATGGGGTCTAATTTCTCCTGTTACCCTTGGTAAAATAAAACAAATTGGAGCTGAAGTAAATTTTTTGTGAAATAAAGTTAATGTTCATTTTTTTTAAACATTCCAAAAATTCCTGTGAAACACCTGAAGGGTTAAAAAACTTCTTGAATGTGGTTTTGAGCACCTTGAGGGGTGCAGTTTTCAGAATGGTGTCACACTTGGGTATTTTCTATCATATAGACCCCTCAAAGTGACTTCAAATGTGATGTGGTCCTCTAAAAGAATGGTGTTGTAAAATTTAGAAATTGCTGGTCAACTTTTAACCCTTATAACACCGTAACAAAAAAAAATTTGGTTCCAAAATTGTGCTTATGTAAAGTAGACATGTGGGAAATGTTATTTATTACGTATTTTGTGTGACATATCTCTGTGATTTAAGGGCATAAAAATTCAAAGTTGGGAAATTGCAAAATTTTCTAAATTTTCGCCAAATTTCCATTTTTTTCACAATAAACGCAGGTAATATCAAAGAAATTTTACCACTATCATGAAGTACAATATGTCATGAGAAAACAATGTCAGAATCATCAGGATCCAGAGTTACAACCTCATAAAGGGACAGTGGTCAGAATTGTAAAAATTGGCCCGGTCATTAACGTGCAATCCACCCTTGGGGGTTAAGGGGTTAATGGGGTAGTCATGGTGGCAGTGACCTGGTCTGTGGCCCTGGGCATCCAAGTTAAAGGGAAGGTCTTTAAAGGGGATGGTTTGTAAGAAAATAAAGAATGTTTGTGATGCTACCTGTGGTATTTGGTCAGGGATGACCGACGCTGCTTAAAGGGGTTCACTTGGGATGATGTTATTGCAGCAGGGATGGTATGGCTTCCCATAGGTGAAGCTTAGTCCCCAGGGCTTCTGGTGTAGTGGCAAGGATGATAGATGGTGTAGTGCCAGAAAGAATTAGAGGACACAAGGTTTCAGTCTCTTTACCTTTTACTGGTAGTATGCAGGCACAGTCCAGGGTACCGGTAACGGATAATGTTGATGTCCGGCCAGCCTAGAAGAGATTCGGAATCCCACTAGCCATGTGGAGTTGGAAGCCTTTCTTACTGCGCTGTAGTGTGTTTCCATTGCTGCCTGAGGCTTCACACAAGGTCCTCTCTCTCTCTGTCCTATATGTAGGACAATACCCGCATGGCAGGCAACTCGAGCCTTTATACAGGTGTCCCTTCTCGTGGTGACTTCGGGCTCTATATGCTGCTGTGCCTTTGGGTGTCATGGTGGCCATGAGACTTGAAATCTCCTGCCCGCCGGTTTCTGCTGTGAGGCATACAGTTATCCCAACAACCTCGGAATTCCGGCCTGTTTTTTTGCGCTGATTCTGGAGTGAGCCCTCTCGCAGCTCCACTCCCAGGATCTTTCCTCTCCTTTGCCTCTTCTCCCCTCACAGTCTCTCACAGACTTCACTGTCAGGAGCTGCAGAACCTCGTGTCTGCATGGCTTCAGTCTCCTCTACACTCTCTCCTCACTCCTCTCTCACAGACTGAACTGAACAGCCAGAATATATAGGGAAGCCACCCACAAACTGGATCAGAGCTCACCCTTCTAGCCTGGAGTCAGAACAGTGTTGTGTGTAGGTGCTACCTGTTAAAGGGATCCTTCCTCGCTTCATCACCGTCCCCCTGAGGAAGGCAATACCACTGTAACAACTGGCTTCCTGGGGTGTTACCAAAACACTTGCAGTTGTTGTCTCTCTTCTTTCTTCTGTCTTGTCTTCTTTCTTCTCTGTTCTTTGTTCAGCAGGGTTTGTGGTGTCACAGGCTTCTGTGGCACCACAAGGCCCAGCACAGCAGCAGATCCTGTAGTGTGAAGACTCTGCAGGAATCCTCAGATAGTGTGAGGACCTGCAGAGCTGTCACAGACAGGTGATAGAGCGGTCATACTGCTGCTGTGCCCTGTCATTGGTGTGATCGATGATGACATTTATCACATCAATCAGAGCTGGCCCTGGTGACGCTGGTGTTGCTAGGCACCGGCCTAGGATCGGTGCTCTTACAGCTCCGAACCTAGGCAGGACACCGGCAGGTCACAGCGCGGTCACACAGCGGCTGTGCCCTGCGATTGGTGCGATCGATGTGATCATCGATCGTGCCAATCAGAATAATTTTTTGCAATGCCTGGCTTTGCCAGGCACCAGCCTAGGATTGGTGCTCGATCCTAGGCTGGGACATCAGTGTGTCAGGCAATCTGATTGGCTGAAACAATGAGAAATGCTGCGATTGGCTGTTCAGAATTGAACAGCCAATCACAGCGATGGTGGGTGCGGGTGGATGACAGCACCATCTTCACAGGTAAGATGGCGCCCGAATTTTAATGCGATCACCGTGACTTCGGTCGCAGTGTCGCATTAAAGAAATGACATAATATTCTGTCCATGGTTAAACAAGCTCAGGTCACATGGACGGAATATTACGTTGGACGTCAGAAAGGGGTTAAACTACAGCAGTATGGCTGAATATCTAAATTAGGCTATCACCAGCAGGAAACACCAGCAGGGGGAAAGTATATAAAGCGGAACCCGAAAGGTGATAGAAGTAAATGAAAACACCTGTTACCCTAAAAAGACTGAAGCATGGATAACAGAGCTAAACACACACAGAGAGAAAATATATCTGTTGTGGCTCTGTGGACAGAGAAGCTGACCACAAAGCACAGACACGAGGGTTTGAACCCAAACGCATGGCACAGGCTAAGCAATGCTACCTGTGAAAAAGATATTTGCTCTCCTTAAGGCCGGAGTCACACTCAGCGTAGGGAAATACGGTCCGTATTTTACATGAGTAATACGCAGAAATGATCCCAAAACAGTGATCCATATGTCATCCGTAGGCAGGGTGTGGCAGCGTATTTTACGCTTGTCATCCTCCGTATGTAATCCGTATGCCACCCGTAATGCGTTTTTTTTTAACGCAAACTCACAAATTGGACATGTTAACGGTTTTGAGGCCTGAAAATAATTGAAATCATCAGCCTAATCCTATTTAAGGCCTCAACAACTGATGAAACCCTCCCATATGGCCATTTTGTTGCTGTGCTTGGGTAGGTGTTTTGGTGGTACTTGTGCAACATGTCTAACCTCCTGCAATTCACACCAACCCAGCGGGTGTTATTTAATTGGGTCTTTTCACGCCGCTTTGGCCAGCCATACCCTGTGATAGTTGATCCGCGAAGGAGGAGAAGTAGAATGTGGGTGCATCCACTTTTGCAGCAACGCACCACTAAAGGGCATTTTCACAGGCTCTATTCAGCTCTGCGGACACATCTGGGAAAATTCTTCAACTACTGTTGGATGACAATATCCACCTTTGATATGTTGTTGGAGATCGTACGTCCAGGAATCACGTATCTGGATACCAGGATGCGGAAATGCATATCTGCAGAGGAGCGTCTTCTCCTTACCTTACGGTATGTAATCACGATCCTCACATACTGTATGTTGATGATATATTTTTTTAATTTTAACAACCTAGCATATTATTTGAATTAGATTACTAAATGTTTTATCAATCCTATACAAATATGTAGTAAATGTTAAATGTTGTTATCCAGTGTAAATCTATGAAGGTACACGGTTCTCCTGTCTTTTTTTCCCCTCATATTACTTTGTTTTACTATGGTTTTGTCTAAGCATTGTAACGTATATATATTTTTTGGTTTTGTGCTTTCAGAGTCCTGTCAACTGGCATATCTGTTATGTTTGCTAATGACAGGTGTGTTATGAAGGCAATCCAGAAACACAGTGTGCTTAGCGATCAGAGCGCACACAGTGATCTGACAAATACCCAAAAATACAAGAACGAGCTCTGAGACGTGGAAACTCTGTAGACTGCACACCTGATCCTATCCTAAACACAACTAAAAGCGGCTGTGGATTGCGCCTAACAACTACCTAGGCAACTCGGCACAGCCTAAGAAACTAGCTATCCTGAAGATAGAAAAATAGGCCTGACTTGCCCCAGAGA